>NC_044038.1:175708887-176017182 GCF_901765095.1 Microcaecilia unicolor | reverse complement strand
CTCACTGTACAATTTTTTAATATCTCCAACATACCCTCCAATGTGCTATTCTGGTGAATTCAGAAATCAAATATTTTTGTCAGTAATTTTTTAAAAAGTTGATCACTGCTGGCTTTAAAATTTGACCTATTGATATTAAAGCTGTATTGAATAGCATATTTTTCTATTTGGTGGAATACCCAGTGTACCTGAACGCAACTCACTTTAAGCTACTTCTGAAAAAGGTGTGAGCAAAATCTAAATAAATAACCACAAACCAGGTGTCTGCCACTCTGTTCAGCAGCCTCGGTTCTCATTTTGGCTGACAGGAGCCTGAGGATCTATTCCAACCATGTTGCTCCATTACAGTGCTTTTGGTACTTGCTTAATTTCTTTAGTGATAGGAATGGCCCTGGCTATAGCTGTACTGTTCCCTCTAAGCTGAGTGGGAGTGCTCAGTTTAGAGGGAACAGTGGGTGTAAGGGAGGGGAAGATGGGACCCAGAAGAAATATTTAGGTACTGGATCTGAAGACTAGTCACTTGTTGACTTGACAATATCCATAAATGAAGAAAAGCTTGTTGACTTCACATTATCCATAAGTGAAGAAAAACTCCCATTCTGCAAGTTTGAGTAGTGAGACAGTAATTTCAGAACAGCAGAGGAATGTCATCAAGAACATACCAGACTGGTGTGAGATGAAAGGTAAAAGAAATCTATGGTATTTAGGCACTGCCTTGTGGAATGGTGCCACTTCATAGAATTGCCCACAAAATGACTTACATGGGTAAATTCAAGTTAACTTTTGTAAAATTTAGGGTTGTGGATTGATCATGTGATCTAGCACAATTAACATGTTAATTTTCTGTATGTCTAAAATTTTTAATCATGATTAATCTGCAGCCACATCCCACCTCCTCTGATGCAACTTTCTGTTTCCATGAGGGTGGGTCATGGCTGCAGGAAGGCTCTTGAAGCCTGTGGAGGAAGCCTGGTTGCATCAACCCAGGAAAGTTTAGAAAATGGCCAGAAGGGTAGAAGGGAAGGGAAAGGGAGAGATGCTGGTCTGGAGGGTGGGGGGGATCATATATACAGCATGAGATGTGATACTGGGGGAGGGAAGGGAGAGAGTAACCTGACAGGAAGGAGCAATATCAGAACTGAGAAAGATGGAATAATATAGTTAACTCAAGATTAATTTTTTTTTAATTGTGAGGTTAATTAGATTAAAAAAATTTATTGTTCAACAGCCCTAGTAAAATTACGGGCTGACTATTGCATAAACAATAGTACGCACAAATTTGCACAAATTCCTAGCATGTGTACTTGTACACATTCAAAATAAACGACATAGATGGGGAGAAGAAAGTTATTTGTAGATATTAGTCAGTCTCCTCATATCACTTGTGTTGTATAGTTCTGCACCTGTTCCTATACTGGCCCAAAGGTAGGTGGGTGTATTGTACCTGTGATTCATGCTCTGGCCACAATTCAGTAGGAAACCGTGAGGCACTTTGGAAATGAGCTTGCAGCCCCAAAGGAACAAAATTCTGTGAGACTTCAACCTTCAGAGGGACTGGCAAAGAGAAAATTAGTATTTATTTATTAGGATTTATTAACCACTTTATGAAGTTAACCCAAGATGGTGTACAGCAGGTACAGATTAACATAAAACTTATAATTTTGTTAACAGCATAGTAAAATAACCAAGAATAAACATAAATACAATAAATGAGGTGAACTTGAAAACTTTAAATTGAAACCTAATAATAGAACTTCCGTGAAACAGTATCAAAAATATACACATTTAACAGCACTGGAATTCAAATATCAGAGATATAATATGTAGAAATACCTAATAATCACACATTAGAATATTCAAATAACAGAGATATGATGCTAATGCTTTTCTATTATATATGTTTATGTCCAATTTTATGTAGTATTCAATTCAGTACATAATATTTTTCATCTGATGGTATTAATTGTCTTTCATAATTAGAATCATATCTGTTGTAATTAAGTGGGACATCTGTGAGGGATTCATGCACACCTGGATGAAAAGGGGGAGGATGGAGGCTGGCATCAAATACAAATCTCTTTAAAACCAGTGGCACTTCAGGAATATACATGATTTAATGTTCCTAAGGACTTTGATCTCAAAAGAAAGGAGAATCAATATTTGAACATGGACCAGAAGAAAGGGGATAAAACCGGTCACGGAGAAATTTCAAGAGGGCTTTTCTCAAGTTGGGGTAGGACACAGGAAAGCTCTTAACACAAGCTTCCAGTGCAATTCAGTGTTATTAGCAGTTAACATGGAATAAGGAGACAGAGATTCAATTTGGCAGTTCTGGCCACTGCGACAAAGAGAAGTTTGAACCCCATCAGACTTATTTATTTATTTATTTCAATATAAAGAATTTCATTCATGAATGCTTGATGCAGATCTATGACCTCCAGCTCAATGCACTTCACTATAGCTCCTGGGTTTCAAGAAAGCAAGGCTCCAGGTGCCAGAACTAACTGTAATGACAACGACAAAGTCAATGTGGACAAAGGTTTATGATGGCTGAATGCACAGACACTGAAAAAAACCTCAAGCCAACAACACATTGCCAATTAATGAGCAGACTGTCTATTAAAAGGAGAAAAGGAACCTCAGAACCTTCATGGCTTCCTGCTATTACAACTTTGTAAAGCTTTTGAACTGCGAGTTATGATCACTGGTCCAACAAAGCTGGCATATGAGTCAATTAGAAGACAATAAAAGTGCAGTCGGTTGGTTTGGACCAGCTGAGCGGATTGCTCTAAGGGGTCATTCTCCCTAGATCCTTCCTTTTCCAGGCAGCTCCTCTTTAGAAGGAAGGGGAGGAGCCTGACTAACAAGAAGAAGTGGAGTTGGATCAGCTGGAAGTGGATCTTCTGCAACAGGGTTTTGGCTTTTGCTTTAATTTCCTTGCAAATAAGTGGCAATCTTCTAGGTTTTTGAAACTTATTAAAATGTAGGAAGATAAAAACCATATGACCTATCCAGTCTGCCCATCCATGCCATCTACTCTCCCTATCACTCCCTTAGAATAGAAAAAAAAACCTTGACATTTTATCACCAACATATTTTTTTTCTTAATATGCCACTCGCTTCATAAAGCACATCCTGATGACAGAAGAGGCCTGCCTGCTCATCTACCCAAGCAGAGGAGATCTGTTAAAGCAAGCCTACTCAAATGAGCCAAACTAATCCTATGAACCCAATTACCCAATACTTACACATTTCTACCCACCTATATCTTTTATTATTCTGCTATACTCAACTTATATTTTCCCTATCAAGTTTCACTATCAATAATCTGTAATCCCTATTACTATGTAAGCTGCATTGAACCTGCTTTGTGTGGGAAAGTGAGGGGTACAAATATAATAAATAAATAAATAAAATAAATGTGAGATAGAAATAACTTTAAAGAAATCAATACCATAACATAATTTTGATTTATAGTCCGCCATACCTTTCAGTTCTTAGTGGAGTTCAATCACAAGAAGCTGGATATTACCAGGAAACACAAAAACAAAAATGAAATCTAACGTCACTATTCTATGCTAATCCATTGTTATCAATTTTTGTTACCCAATACATATTTTTGAAAGAGTAACATTTTAAGGTGTCATCTAGGGGGTGGAGGAGGGGGAGAAGGGAGAGGGGATATGGGTAGTATGTGGAGGGGGAGGTTGGGATGTTAAAGGTTTGTATATAAAAAAAAAATTTTTATTGTCTTGCTAGTTATTGTGTGCTGTTCTTTGTTATTAATAAAGATGGTGGTAAAAAAAGGGTGCAGTCTAAACATTTTATAGGTCAATGAAATATAAAATAAGAAAAGATGGTGGACCAAATGTAATCATCCATCACAATGGTTTCATTGTCAGGCTTTTCTCTCTTTAAAACCCATCTGAGTTCTATCTTTCACTATCATTATCCTGATAAATGTATCTGTCCTTTCATATTAAGGGTACGTCATCTGCCAGCTCTGCCTTCCTCAGCAATGTCGCCCCTGCTACCCACCCCAAAAGATACTTGGGAAGGAAAGAATTGCCATAGTCAATACATTATTTGTTGCTGTAATCTAATCTAATTTAATTATAATTAATTGATTTTCAACATTGTGTATTAGCTTTGGTTAAAGTGGTAAATGCATCCTTGTACGGGATGCATTTGATTGGACAGCGTGCTATAGCAGACAGCACTGAGGAGGAACAGGGTGCTTGGACGGCACAGCCTGTAGTAATATAAGCAAGAAGGGCTGTGTACTCGGAGGGAGATGTTTATCAAGGATGTTTACCAATGATTGTTTATGTGAAGGTTTACAATAAATAAATTTTGCGGACCTGGCTGCGGCCTAAATAAATCCACATTTGTTAAAGAAATTGGCTTCTGGTGTGGTGTTTGGATAGAAGGGGGTGACTGAGTGAATGCCGAATGCCCGTGTTGATTGCAGAGATTACAAAATCTGGCTGTGCGTCTTTTAAGTAACCTTCAAAAATCAGCTCATGTGACTCAATCTCTGAAACAGTATCACTGGTTACCAGTAGAATTTCGTTTCCACGCTTAAACGCCTTCTTTTAACATTTAAAGCTTTTTATGGTGGTACTCAAGGTTATTTATCAATGTTTACTATTCCTTATTGTCCTGGGCAGATTCTTAGATCCCTGAATGATCATTGTTTAGTTTTGCCTAGTTCCCGCATGACGCAGCTAGAATGTGCACATCACAGTGCGTTCTCTTTCATGGCACATGCTACATGGAACTCTCTCTTTGCCAATCAGAGGCAAATTATCCCTAAAACAGTTTACATGTAAATTAAAGACTTAGCTTTTTCAGAAGGCTTTTGAGGGTACTTAAGTTTCTTGGGATTGATTCTGGGCAGCACGAGTCTGAATCATTGCTCCTTTTTGTCTCCTTTTTGTGCGACTGATGTTAACTTTCCTATATGATATTGTAGTTTTTTTCTTTAATGTGAATTTTTAGATATTTCACCACTTTGATCTTCCATGTGATAGTTAAAGGCAGTATAGCATGTTTTTATTATTATTATTAATAATAATAATAATAATAATAATCTTCCTTTTCATTGTTTGGAATGGACAATTTGGGGGCATGATGATACATGCAGTAACACTATTTCCTCCAGTGCATATGAAGGTGCAAAAAGGTCAAACAGTCGTAAACTACCCAGGCACTGTTAGAGATGAGTTTTATAACTGGCCATCTGAATTGAGAAGGCAAAAAGATGCCTATTTGCAATACATTTTACAAAGATAAATAAGCACCCTCTGTTCAATGTGCAGTGGCGGCTAAGAAAGTAAATAGAATGCTAGGAATTATTAAGAAAGGAATGGAAAGCAAAAAAGAGAATGTTATAATGCCTTTGTATCACTCCATGGTGCAACCACACCTTAAATACGGTGTGCAATTCTGGTCACCGCATCTCAAAAAAGATATAGTGGAATTAGAAAAGGTACAGAGAGGACGATGAAAATGATAAAGGGGATGGGAAGACTTCCCTTTGAGGAAAGGCTAAAGCAGCTAGGGCTCTTCAGCCTGGAGAAAAGACAGCTGAGGAGAGATATAATAGAGGTCTATAAAATAATGATTGGAGTGGAATGGGTAGATGTGAATTGTTTGTTTACTCTTTCCAAAAACACTAGGACTGCGGGGCACATATTGAAGCTAGAAACTAGTAAATTTAAAACAAATTGGAGAAAATATTTCTTCACTCAACGTGTAATTAAACTCTGGAATTCTTTGCCAGGGAATGTGGTAAAAGCAATTAGCTTAGCAGGGTTTAAAAAAGGTTTGGATAACTTCCTAAAAGGAAAGTCCATAAGCCATTATTAAGATGGACTTGGGGAAAATCCACTGCTTATTTCTAGGATAAGCAACATAAAATATATTGCACTGTTTTGGGATCTTGCCAGGTACTTGTAACCTGATTTGGCTAATGTTGGAAAGAGGATACTAGGCAACACTTATGTTCTTATGTGTCTTTGCAAAATACTAGCACAAATCCTGCAGAAATCTCATTAATCAAGAACAAGTGTGAATGTATCCGTCTAAACTATGACTCCACTTATAATTTGCCCAGACTCCACCAAAGAACATGCCTACAGAAAACATGCATATTTGCACATGTGATCTTGTCATCATGCACACTTTAATGTGTGGAGAAGTTTTATAAGAGGCATTATTCCCAGATTCTATATATGGTGCCCAGATTTGGTGCTCAACTTTGCACGCGATCCTGAGATCTGCTTGCAATAAATTAGTAATGAGCCATTAACAATCAATAAGTGACTGCCAGTAATTATTGACGTTAATTGGCTGTAATTTGGTTTGCACATGGATTTGGCCATGTATGCGGAAGTATGCTGATATCTAGGTTTTTTTCCTATCACATCAGCAGACAATGTGTCACAGGTTTTGGGGAAATGTATGGATCAGATCCAGTTTTGGAGAAAGGAAAACAAATTGTTGTTGAATGTATCTAAAACTGAAATAATGATGTTTGGAAGTCAGTCAGTTTTGTTTCCTTTGGGTGCCTGCTATGGTTAAACTGCATTTAAAAAGTTTGGGGGTTATTTTAGACTCTCAATTATCATTTAGACAACAGATTGGTTAACTATTACAGTCATCATGTTACAATTTGTGTATGTTGATGAAATTGAAGCCTATGTTGTGTGCATATGATTTTCAAATATTGGTACAATCATTGATATTAATGAAGCTTGACTACTGCAATGCTTTAAACCTAGTTGTGACGAAGATTTATTTATTTATTTATTTATTTGTGACATTTATACGACGCCGTACAGCACTTGTCTTTGGTCGCCGTCTGACAGAGCAGAGCAGTATCCTAGCCTCCAAGACCCTGATGCAGCAAAAATGAAACGCTGGCCACTGTCGGCTTGGGGCATGAAGACTTAAACTGACGCAGCAGCAGACAGTGCACTCGTTGCACACGGACTCGTTCAGCAGACACAGGCACAAGATAAGCCTGTTGGCACTAGCCATTACAATAAGTGCCTTTCTTGTATTTAGCACATTCTATTCATCGCTCAGCCTGAAGTGTATAGCTTAGCCAATGATGGAGTTCATCTAAGTTGCACAATTAATATTTGCTTTGCCACGTCTTTAGTTTCGTGGTTTACACTCCATTTCTGAAGGTTTTTTTTTTTTACGTGCCAATGATGAAGAGAGGATCTTTGTGATCCGGTTCAGCTCTGTAAATACATTGTATCCGTGAGCTCTTTGAGGCCGTTTTTCCTTCTGAATAATAGTCAATTCAGGCAGCTTTTTGTTTATTCGTATCACCTGGGGACAGTTCAGATTCTATTGTTATATTCTAGTGACATTTATATCCTACATTATCCCAAACAAGTTTGAGTTCAGTGTAGCTTACAATAAACAATATAGGATACACAACAAAGAATAATCCATAAGAAAGTAACTTGTTGTAAGAATCCAATTTTACAATACAGTATCATAAACATACTGGGATAAATATGGATGTTTAACATTTAGAAAATATATTATGAATGAGAAATTGTATATGAAGCAAAGAGAAAGTTAATGGTAAACAGAGTACTAACCAATTCAGGTAATTATTAGTTGTTTGAGATATGGTTGTTCTTCGTGAGGGTTTGTTTGAATAGGAACGAGTTGAGGATTTTGTGGAATCTAGTATATTACTGTATATTTCTTATTTTGGGTATAAGATGTGGTGAAACACTTTGCAGATAATTCAGAACTCTGCAGCTAAATTAATTTTGGGCAAATTTGAGCATGTCACTCTGCTGTTGAAGCAGCTCTATTGGCTGCCTGTGATGTACCGTATGCAATATAACATTTTGGTGTTGATCTTTCAGACATTGAAAAAGGTGGCACCATGATATTTACAAGTGATAAAACTGTTACTGTCCAGCACATTGAGATCTGATAGTGAAATGCAGTTTCTGTACCAGCATCAAATATAGGGACCCTTTGACTAAGCTGCGTAAGGGCCTACATGCCAAATCAACACTAACCGCCTGGCTAGTGCATGAGTGCGGTGGTATTTCTGAATTTGGCATGTGCCAGAATCCTGAGGTAGAAAATAGTTTCTACCTTGGGCTGCTTACCCAGCGGTAAACAGCAGTTGGCATGTGCTGCATGCTTACTGCGTGGGTAACATGTGACACCTTATCACGAGGTCAGTGGGTGGTGGTAAGGTCTCACGTTGAAAATAGACGCGCACTAGTTTCAATTTTAGCGCACATCCATTTTCTGGCCCCTTAAAAAAGGTCCTTTTTCCTAGATAAGGTAAAAAATGGGCCACCACATGGCCGAAAGACACACTCGCACTACCGCAGGCCAGTTGTTACGTAGCTTAGTAAAAAGGACCCCATAATTTGTTAAGCAGAGATATCAGCATGTGCCTTCTCTGTTGCGAGTCCAGCACTGTGGAACAGGATCCCAGGACATATTTGTCTTTGCTCAACGTTGCAATAATTTTAAAAACTTTTGAAAACTAATTTGTTTATGCAGGCTTTTTTTAATGCCTAGGTGAGAGCTTTAAGTGTATTAAGACAGATGGCTGTTTTCCACCTGATTAGAATGGTTTCTGCCTGGGGTTGTATTGTTATGCTTTACAATATTAAGATGAATGCTCTTAAGGGTTCTGTCAGCAAGCTTTTTCTCAAGCAGTTCTTTGATGTTTTTTTTATGTTTTAGTTTTAATGTTTTAATTTCAGTTGTTTGTGAATGATTACTTTATGCATATTTTTCTGTAAACCGCTTAGTTTTAGGTGGGGTATAAATTTTAAAAAGAAATAAATAACGATCAGCGCCCAACTCCTCTCATGTGCAACCCTAGAAGGGGGTGTGGTCATGGGAGGGGCATGGGCAGGTCAGGGGCGTTCCAATGAATTACGTGCAGTGTTATAGAATTTGAGGGATTCATACCAGGCTTCAGCTGACATAAGTCCTCACGCCCATTGTTGTGGAGAAGAATCCCTGCTAGGCGCTATTCTGGGGTGTTCATCCCAGAGCATTCCTTTACAGAATAGTGCAGAACATTGATTTCTCCCAGCAGTTACTTTTTGCCACCATTTACTGAATCCAGCCCTATATATGTACTAAAATGACTTTGTAAAATGGTTCCCCTAGAGGGGCGGAGAATGGACATGGAAGCGGTTTCAGCAAGTGTGCTGACACTGGTGTGCATCAAGGGGCCCTTGTCCTTTTACAGAGCAGCGGTAAGCCCAATGAGGGCTTATCGCTTGTTCTTCCGGGACTACTGCCGACCCAACGTGGCTGCCGGAGGTAATCCCACCCCAAGTGCACACCATTTCCAGAAATGGCTTGCATGGCGATAATCAGGCATCGCCCCGCATTGCCCGGTTATCGCCGGATTAAAGTGGGTGACCTTATCACCACCTCAATGGGCATAAGAGTTATTTCACCGTGTGGTCATTTTTGTGTGTGTGTGTGTGTGTGGGGGGGGGGGGGTTGCCAGCTGCAAAACCCCCAGAAATGGCTTGTGTGGCGATAACCTGGTGGTAATCAGGCATCGCCGCATGCTGCCCGGTGTGAAGAGTAAGGGGCTGTCCTATCCTGGGTAGGCCACTAGGTAGCACTGTTCCCATAGAAATGGGGGAAAAGGTCCAGGTCATGTCATTATTGAGGAGTCCACCAGGGGAGCCGGTAGGGGAAGGCCTAGATGGAGGTTGCTAGGACCGAGGAGAGTCCTGGGGTGGAAACAGGTGGAAGGTGTTATGGGCTGGGTTCTACCTGGAATTAGGGGGAAGAGCCTAAAGAGGAGGAAGCTAATTAACCCCCTTATACCTACCTGAGTTTTGAAAGGAAAGAAAAGAGAGAGGAGTTGGAGACCTGGCAGATGAAAGAAGAATATCCCCCTTTGAAGGTACTGGCTGGACTCTGGGGATTTTTGTTAATCTGTTGTGGATAGAACTGTGTATTAAGAACAATGAGCTAGCAGCCAGGGGCTGGAGGACAGAGCTGTATACTCCTGGTGAGGGGAAAACATCTTGGCCAGGACAGAAGGTTGTTAGTACTGAGCCCAGGTGTCTGTGTGTGGGAGGCTCAGTGGGAAGACCTGTGAAAGTGTTTTAACTGCAAGAAGTGTGCCCAGGGTGCTGGAATAAAGAGCTGCCTGATGAACATGCTGTTGTTGAGAACTGCTTAATCTACATCTAATTTGCATACTAAGAACAAGGTCACCCTGAGTGGAAAAGGGACCCCGGATCTTGAGGTTGGTGTGTTCAGGATGCTGGGGAGGGATCAGTTGGAGTCTTGCTCAGGAGCCATAGGCCAATGAGGCCTGCTGGAGAGCAGGAGGAGAAGCCTCATCTTCACACTGGTTACAGCCAGATTAGCGTGGGAGACCTTATCAGTACCTCAGTGGGCATAAGAGTTATGTCACCATGTGGTCTTTTTTTTGGGGGGGAGGGGGTTATCGGCTGCGAAAAAACAGCCCTGGTGCGTGGGAGAAAAGCTAATGCACGACCTTTTTTCCTGCAGCTTGGTAAAAGTATCCCTGACTGACTGATGCTGACAATTCAGGAGCCTTTAGCACCCGATAAACAGGAAGTAGTAAATGCATCTGTGCTAATTTTTGTAATGGTCGCAACAAATGCTAACATTAGCGCAGGGCCAAAAAACACATACTTAATAGAAAAAGGCCAAATTTACGACCATGCTAGAGATGGGCTTAGGTTAGCATATGGGAAGGACTTGCGTAAGAACACGCTAAGCCTAGAGCCCTTTAATGTAGTCCCTTTCCATAATTTGCATCAAATGTTCCCATCCAGTTGGCTGAGAGACCCCCAGCCAGCTGAGTTTTCAGAATATTCACAATGAATATGCATGAAACAGATTTGCATACATTGTCTAGAAATCCTGAACACCTAACTGGCTGGAGGTCCCCAGGACAGGGTTGGGAACCTATGACCTACATTCTTCTGTAGGGAGCCAAACCACTGACAAGCTTGGACTCGGATTTTTTTAATGGTGCAACAAAGGCACAGTGCTTTCCTTGAAATGTTTGCCCAGAGATCACTTATTTGTCCTTGGTGTACTATAGAATGTGTAAGCTTGCTTTTGCTGTTTCTCACTTTTAAGAAAAGAATGATTCACTGCTAAAGAAGTATAAAAATGAAATGCCCTTTGGAAGAGCTTCCTTTAACAGAAGCTGTCAGAGACACATGCTCCAAATGCCCATTAAAGAGCAAAAAGCTACAGATACACTGTAAGAGTTCCATTGTTGGCAAGACCCTAAATCTAAAATTTAGTTCTGTACAGGAGCAGGCAGCTCCAGTATTTGAGAAATACAAACATGTCAATTTTTCATCACTGTAGTGAATGTGCGCCAGTTATCAATTATAATAACAGGCATGTAGCCTGTATCCATCTGCCTATGAATGTGTATTTCAGTAGTGGCCAAAAGGTGGCAGTATATTCTATTATGATAATAGAAAACATTGCCACCTTTTGGATACTGACCGTACTGCAGCTAAGCTCATTTTCTAGATAGGAATTTAGGTAGCATTTACATAATTTTATATGTTTGCGGTACTCAAAGCCCAAATTTGCTTTCTTCCTACCACCATTGATTATTATTGTTACTATTATTATTATATATATTTTTATAGTTGCAGTGCCATCAGTGGTAATAAGTATTCAAATAAAATATGTTCCTATCCCATGGAGCTTATAGTCTAAGTGGGCACTTGAAGCAATGGTCATATGGAATGTCAATAGCAGAACAGGGTTTGAATCCTAGCTTTGCTGATTCTCAGGTAGTAGGGAAGGACCAATGGACTTTCGAATCACCAAAACAGATCTATGTACTCTACAGTAAAGGGTTCAGTTTTTCTTATCAGATACAAAGACTCCTGATGCAGGCATGTGATTGCCGAAAGATGGCACCGTGTCGAGTCTTATTATTGGCCTCTCAATAAACTTTCATAGTTCTCCGTTCCTGCGGATCTGTTTTGGTGATTTGGAAGTCCATTGGTCCTTTGCTGATTCTCAGCCCAATTCTCTAACAACTAGGCCTATGATACACTTTTCAGTGATAGCTCAAGGCAGGTTACATTCAGGTATGGTAAGTATTTCCCTATCCTGGGAAGGCTTAGATTATGTTTGTATCTGAAACAATGGAAGGTTAAGGGGTCCTGTTACTAAGCTGCGGTAGCGGCAGGGGCCATTTTACCCCGTGCCAGGGCCCTTTTTACTGCAGAGGGTAAAAGCCCCAAAAACAAAATGGCCATGTGGCAAGAAAACTCTTACCTTGTGGTCATGTGGCAGGGAGCCCTTACCACCACCCATTGAGGTGGCGGTAAGGGCTCCCGTAGTAACCTAACAGTAACTGGGCAGCATGCAGCAATGCCTGATTATCACCATGCTAACCATTTCTGGGGGGGGGGGGGGGGGGGGGGTTCCCCGGAAATGGCGCACAATCAACCTGGAACTAGCACTGGCATTGGGCTTACCGCTGCTCTGTAAAAGGGCCCGTAAATGATGCCCAAAGTCACAAGGAGATTTGAACCCTGGCTTTCCTGGTTCTCATCCTGCTGCTCTAACCATTAGGCCACTCCCCCATCATTGAAAGGTGGCCTACGATTCACTTAGATATTCAAGGAACATCTGCCTTTGTCTGGACCTTCTCTTTTATTTTTGAGATGGCGAAGGAACGTATTAAATTAGTCCTTATTTTTTATTGACTTTTATTTCCATGCATTCAAAAGGATTAACACAGCCGTCACATCACTTTATTTTTGTCTGAAATGCTTCCAGATGCACTTGAATTCCAAAGATTTAGTAGACGAGTAAGTCAGCTGAATATTGCTCTCACCAAATCTGCCCTTAAGAATTTTCAGTTCTTAGCCTGTTTTTCCATCTTTCCAATCTGGGTGTGCATGCCAAGAGCTGAAAGCTCTTAGGAGGGGCAGATTTAGTGGTGGAAGGGTAAGCTGTTGAAATATATTAGATAAACTTTTATGAGACAATGTGGGAAAATAGTGTGGTTTTATAGAGAATAAATGGAGAGTTGGCAGATGCTGACAGTGTTGGTCACTAATGAGTGAATGTAACTGAGCCAATTTAGTAAATTAGCAGAATCTTCCAGCATTCACACAGTTCATTGTACAAGTGGTACAGCAGAGGCTAGAAGTGGAAATTGTAAGATTGTTCAAAAGCATCAGCCATATCGAGTGCTTTTCTGTAGCAAACAGACATCTGTTGTCTGGGCCTTTCCACAGTCAGGGTAGTTGGAGCAGCTCTTTTGATCTCGTACTAGTAAAGACTATTGACTATTTTGATCACACACAAGAGGAAAGTATTCTAACTAAAGCCCCTGGATTATCTACCTCTGTACTTATTTCCTGGACATCAAGTCTCTGAAGACTGGTCACCAGTACAGTGGAGGCTTCAGTACCCTTGTATTGATTTTTTTTTTTTTTTTTGTCTGTGTAGGAGTGGCCTACTGGTTAGAGCACACAGTCTTGACCAGGGGCGTATCTGCATGGGGCCACAGGGGCCTGGGCCCCCGCAGATTTCGCCCTGGACCCCCCTACTGCCACCGTGGGTACCTTTGCTGGCGGGGGACCCCAACCCCCACCAGCCGAGGTCCGCTTCCTCCTGCCGCTGCGAGGTTTTTTAAGTTCATCGGGATTCGTCCTTCGTCACTCTGTGCTGCTGTTCAAAGAAGCTGCTAGCTGAATGCAGTTTCGGACTGAGTCTGACGTCGCTGCTGCACGTTGTACATGAGTCTGACGTCCTGCACGTACAACGTGCAGCAGCGACGTCAGACTCAGTCCGAAACTGCATTCAGCTAGCAGCTTCTTTGAACAGCAGCACAGAGTGACGGAGGACGAATCCCGATGAAGAACTTAAAAAACCTCGCAGCGGCAGGAGGAAGCGGACCTCGGCTGGTGGGGGTTGGGGTCCCCCACCAGCAAAGGTACCCACGGCAGCAGGGGGGGGGGGTCGGAAATGGCGGCGGCGGCAGCTGGGGGGGCTATAATGTGCCCCCTCACTCTGGCTTCGGCCCCCGCTACCGCCGACTTTCAGATACGCCCCTGGTCTTGACATCCAGAGGTGGCTGGTTCAAATTCCACTGCTACTCCTTGTAATCTTGGCCAACTCACGTAACCCTCCATTCTCTCAGGCAGAAACTTAGATAATGATCCCTCCAGGGACAGCAAAATACCCAGTCAACCTGAATATACCTAAATCACTTTGAGCTACTTCTGAAAAAGGTGTGAAAAAAATCTAAATAAATGGATAAAGTCATCACCTTTGAACTGAGCAGGGAGTGATCATGATTATAGATTTGTTATGAACTGAATACAACATTGTTAAAATCCTGCAGTATTAAAATATTATCTATAGTAACATAGTAAATGATGGCAGGTAAATAAAGACCTGTAGGGTCCATCTAGTCTGTCCAACAAGATAAACTCATTTTACATGGTATGTGATACTTTATACGTATACCCGAGTTTGATTTGTCCTTGCCTTTCTCAGGGCACAGACCGTAGAAGTCTGCCCAGTACTGTTCTTGTTCTAAGTTCTGAAGCTAACATCGAAGCCCCCTAAAATTTACACTCTAGCCCATCCCTATCTATTCAGTCACAATCAGGGCGTAGACCGTAGAAATCTGCCCAACTCCCGTTTTGTTTCCAATTACCGGCGTCGCCACCCAATCTCCATTAAGATTCCACGGAACCATTCCTTCTAAACATGATTCCTTTATGTTTATCCCATGCATGTTTGAATTCCATTACCGTTTTCATCTCCACTACCTCCAGCGAGAGGGCATTCCACATATCCACCACCCTCTCCATGAAAAAATACTTCCTGACATTAGTCCTGAGTCTGCCCTCCTTCAACCTCAATTCATGACCTTCCCGGCTTCGGAAAAGGTTTGTTTGCGGATTAATACCTTTCAAATATTTGAACGTCGGTATCATATCACCCCTGTTTCTCCTTTCCTCCAAGGTATACTTGCTCAGGTCAGCAAGTCTCTCCTTGTACGATTTGCAACACAAATCCCATACCATTTTTGTAGCTATTCTTTGCACCACTTCCAGTCTTTTTACATCTTTAACAAGATACGGCCTCCAAAACTGAACACAATACTCCAAGTGAGGCCTCACCAATGACTTGTAGAGGGGCATCAGCACCTCCTTTCTTCTGCTGCTTATGCCCCTCTCTACGCAGCCTAGCATCCTTCTGGCCACGGCCGTCGCTTTGTCGCATTGTTTCTTCACCTTCAGATCCTCCGACACCAACACCCCAAGGTCTCTCTCCTGAGTCGATCTTACTAATCTCTCCCCTCCTATCCGGTATCTCTCTTTTGGGTTTCCGCACCCCAAGTGCATCACTCTACACTTCTCGGCATTAAATTTTAACTTATATCCTACTGGGAATATTTGCTCGTTCAGTTTCACTTCTAGTGTAACTCTATTAGTATTAGAAACCTTGTTATATTGTGCTTATTCGTTCCACCTACTGTGTCAATGTGTGATGTGCTGTGTTATAATATAATAGTGCTCAGTATCTGATGTTGTGGTTTTAAGCTAACAGGTAGCATAAGCTACCACCTCTACGTCCAAGTGCTTAAAATGAACTACACCAGCATAACATGAAATAGAATATTCCAATAAAACAAATTTTAGTATAAAACGTAACAAAAACAAAATATTATCTATAAAAATACAAAAGGGCACTTTCAATCACCTCTCAAAGACCTAAGTCTTAGTAACCCCCCCCCCCCCCCCCACCCAACACACACATCTCTATTCAATCCTGAGAAGAATCAGCAGAATCTACAATTATCAAAGAGTCAATATTCAATGTGATTTAAGCAGGCAGGAGAGGATGGTTGAGTTGTGTACTTGGGGGCATGGTTTGGGTTTTGGGGAGGAACATATTGGGGGATGGATTTGTACCTAACAGGGTTGGGGTATTAGAGGGGTTGGATCAGGAAGGGTCAAGGGATCAGAGCAGGGGATTGAAATGTGAGGGCAGGGGGTTTGGCTTCAAGGTCTCTGGTTCATAAGATCATACACGGTGAAGTTCCGGGTTATATGTCAGACCTTATAGACCTACCAAAATTTTACACCGAATCTTCACTAAACATAATTCTGTACTTCCAGATTGTCCATACTAATCAACAAGATTGAAGTTTAATATTTCTGATTGTCCAAGTTAATCTATCACGATTGAAGTTAATCCAACATTTCTGATTATGAAAATGCACTTTCTGTAACTGTATTCCTAATCCTCTCTGTCTCCTTCACCTTAAATATGTATTTCTCTTCCGGAATTGGTGATCACCATTATGGAAAATGTAAGCCACATTGAGCCTGCAAATAGGTGGGAAAATGTGGGATACAAATGCTACAAATAAATAAATAAACATCAGGGAGATCAGAAATGGGGGTTGGAGAGAGCAGCAGAATGCTTTTGTGGGGTGGAAGGGATCAGACTAACCAGCTCTCCTATGTGGTTCCTGGCTGAATATCATTGCACCTTCTACTTGTTTTACACTCAGATGAAAACTCATGTTCTGCAGGAGATTACTCTACTGATTATCAGAATGAGGATCTAGTAAATGCTGCTCTTCATTGCTGTGGTTTTCAGACAGGTTGAATTCTTCTGGTAGAACATTGATTTCGTTTTCATGCAGGAGGAAAGATCATTAAATGCACTTAATTAGAAACAGCAAGCAAAGTGAGTTTTGGATCTTCTATTGCAGATCTTAAAACATTTGAAGATAATCCATCTAATGGGAAGTGAGGAACAGGTCTCAGTATCTGTGTGAAAAATAACTAGCATCTCCTAAAAGTAATAATGCACCGCAATAGGACTTGCTAGAAAAGGAGAGTTGTTTAAGTCGATTCCGGGGTTGTAATGAATGTGAAACATCCGTTATAGGAAAGCAAATAAAGTGTCCTTTCTTACTGGTAGTAATGTGCCAATGATCCTGAGAAATCTGCCATCCATCAGCAAAACAATCTACATCTATGGCCTTCCAGGATGTGTAGGATATTTTATTTAAGGACGTGCATTCATTTGAAATAGCATGAGAAGTGTTATTGATATTTCTCATGTCATCTCAAGCCATTGTTAGCTTGAAGCAACCAGAAAAGCCCCCCATAACATTGATATGTTTTTTGTGTTGTAAACAGTGTGCACCCTTCATGAATAATGTGCCTCACAGCAGTGGCGTTCCTGGCCTGGATGGCACCCGGGGCGGAGCGGCGATGCACTCCCCTCGGTGCAGCGCCCCCCCCCCCCCCCGTTAAATTACACCTCCCCCCCCCCCCCCGGCGAAATGACCCCCCCCGGGGAAGTAACCTGTTCCGGGGCAGAGGGAGCTGCAGTGAACGAGCGATGAAGTTTAGCGAACTCAGAGCAGGCGCGCGCCGTGGCACCCCCCAGCGGCGTGCACCCGGGGCGGACCGCCCCCACTGCCCCCCCCCTTGGTACGCCACTGCCTCACAGTACTTCAAGGCTGGCTTAGAATTTCTTCAGGGGATGGGAGGGAGGGGATTTTAAGGGGGGTACATTAAGTTCCAGGGAGGTGGGAGAGAGAATCAGAAAAGAGAGCTGCCAGTCTTATTCGCCACCACCTGGAGGTGAACTGGGCACCACATAAAGTTAGGACAACCTTTTTAAATATAAATTATGAGCGTCACTTGGCAAACTTAGGCCTTCCATCGACATGATGTAAGAGGGCTAAACCTAAACATGGGTACACCAATGCCAACCTTACGCTAGTAATCTATAATGGAACTGGGCACCAAAATGTGGTTATAGAACTGGAACTAACTGCAAAGCATTGGGACTCCTAAACTAATTTATAGCACTGCCCCCGTCAGCAATGAGTGGGAAAAATCAGACATAGGAACATAAGAATAGTTCATCTAGCCCAGTATCCTGCTTCCAACAGAGTCCAATCCAGGTCACAACTACCTGGCAGAAACCCAAAGAGTTGCAGGATTCCAGAATCCCAAAGAGTAGCAACATTCCGTGCTACCAATCTCTGGGTAAGCAGTGGCTTCCCCATGTCTGTCTCAATAGCAGACTATGGACTTTTCTTCCAGGAACTTCTTTAAACCTTTTTAAAACCCAGATACACTAACCACTGTTACTACATCTTCCGGCAAAAAGTTTCAGAGCTTAACTATTCATTGAGTGAAAAAATATTTCCTCCTATTTGTTTTAAAAGTATTTGCATGTAACTTCCTTGAGTGTCCCCTAGTCTTTGTATTTTTGAAACGAGAGAAAAATCGTCTCACTTCTACTCATTTTACACCACTCAGGATTTCATAGACCTCAATTATATTCCCCCTCGTCCATCTCGTTTCCAAAATGAAGAGCCTTAACCTCTTTAGCCTTTCCTCATACGAGAGGAGTTCCATCTCCTTAATTATTTTGGTCATCCTGCTTTGAACCTTTTCTAATTCTGCTAAATTTTGTAAAAGATAAGGTGACCAGAATTGCACATAATACTCAAGGTGTGGTTGCACCATGGAGCTATACAGAGGTTTTATTATGTTCTCTATCTTATTTTCCCATCCCTCTCCTAATAATGCCTAGCATTCTGTTTGTTGTTTTGGCCATCACCATATACAGGGCAGAAGATTTCAGCATATTGTCCACAATAACATCAAAATATTTTTCTTGGGTGATGACTTCTAGGGTGGAACCTAGCATCAAACAACTATGATTTGGATTATTTTTCCCAATGTGTATCACTTTACACTTGTCGACATTAGACTGGCAGCCCTATGTGGGAGAGATCTGGCTGCTGTACCTGACGGCATCTTATTTCCCCTTCCTCTTTACCTCCGATTGATGTCTTCTAGACACCTTTGCATACCATGACCTGTCAAAAAAGATGCAGGTTAAGCTGGACTGCAGCACTAATACACTAGAAGTGTAAAATCTGTTTTCTTCAAGTCAAACCCCTACAAGTGTATCTACTTTCCACATGCTTTAAAAGATTCATGAAAGAGCTTCTGTGCAATTTCCTGTTAATGTTTCCTTTCACTTCCTTTTCCTCTTTTGGAAATATTCCAAAAATGCTTGTATTTCTTTTTTTAACCAATCACATACATTATATAGCAGCAAGTGCTCCTCAAGATTCTTGACTTACTGCAATAAATCAAAGAGTCCTTTAGAATCTAATTGGCAACTGATGTACTGGTAGATTGGAAGTGCATTGTTCAGTTCGCCCACGTAACTGGTATAGTGTTTACACAAATTTTATGCACCGTTGTTGAGGGAGACAAGTTGCCTTGCAATAATTTATTTCCACTCTAAGAATCAAATGAATCAGATGCTGACAATATCATTACCCTCAGTAACACCAGATGAAAATTTCAAGCATAAGTGCAAGATTAAAACCCGGTGCCGGTGTCTCGGGAGAAGGATTCGTTTACAGCACCTGGATCAGTTTATTGTTTCCTGACCTGGATCCACACCAAGTTCTTTCAGTTGTGCAATAAGAAACATTTTACCAAGCCGCGTAAGCATCTATGTGCGCCAATTCCAAGATACCACCTGGCTACCGCATGGTCCTTGTGGTCATTTCTTTTTTTGGTGTGCATCTGCTACACGAGTCCGAAAAATATTTTTTATTTTCTGGTGCATGTCAGCTACGCACGCCAAGTGGCATTTGGTGTGCATAGGTCATTACTGGCCAGTTACCATGTGAGTCTTTACCGCTAGG
The DNA here is from genome assembly GCF_901765095.1 of Microcaecilia unicolor. NCBI lineage: Eukaryota > Metazoa > Chordata > Amphibia > Gymnophiona > Siphonopidae > Microcaecilia > Microcaecilia unicolor. Next base: position 175,997,405 of record NC_044038.1, on the reverse strand, counting down.
TCAATGGCTGGTAGTAAGGTCTCAGACCCAAAACGGACGTGTGGCAATTTTATTTTGCCGCACGTCCATTTTTGGCAAACATTTTAAAAAGCCCTTTTTACAGGTGCACTGAAAAATGATTCTGCGTGCACCCAAAACCTGCGCCTCCACTACCGCAGGCCATTTTTCAGCGCACCTTAGTAAAAGGACCCCATTGTCTTACTGTATCTTTGCAGGTTTTAGAGCCCATTTCTAAACGGGTTGCTTTTCAAAGTTTTAGCCAGAAGTTAGCTGGTTAAAGCTTATCTGTTAAAAATGCCTCCCCCTCCCACCCTGAGTAGCTGAATGTTACTGGCTAAGAAGCCCTTTTACTAAAGGCTTGACGTGCAGTAACAGGCTTGCCGTGAGCCAATCAACGGCAAAATTGGGGGCAGAAGACATTTTAGAATGCTGGTGGAAGTTGGTATTTGAACGCCTATCTTGAGCTGCGAGCAGTTATGCTGTGTCAAAGCCTGGTGTAAATACCGCAACTAAATACTGTCATTTGCACATATAACTGACAGTATTCTAAAAACTTTGCATGCATGTGCCTGACACACCCTTGACCCGCCCATGCGTCCCCCCCCCCCCCCCCATGTTAATGTCTCCCTTGCAGTTATGCACCATGGGTTAGATTCTATATATGGTGCTAAAAAAAGACCAGCTCTGAAAAAATGCACTATTCTATAAGCCATGCTTAAAGTTAGGTGCGGTTTATAGAATAGCGCTCACACCTGGGAATTGCGTCTAACTTTAGGCGTGGCCACTTGGCACTAACTGAAACATGGTACAAATGTACATGCCAACATTAGGTGCATATCCCCATTATCCTATAACAATGTGAGTTAGTTTTAGGAACTCTCCCATTCCACCCATGAGCCTCCCATTTCCACGCCCCTTTTTTAGATCGTGCATAAAATTTAGGTGTGAATCCCACGCCTAAATTTACACATGTAAAGTTCAATTAAGTGTAATTACTGCCAATGTTTGTTAAAAAGCTAATTATTGGTGCTAATTAGCTCATTTTCAATTAAATTGTGCGCACAAATTGGGCCCAAATTTGCACATGAGTTTTAGCGACTTTTGCAGAATTAGTGGTATAAAACTTAAACTCTACTGGGTGGATATTCAGCTGGCAACGTTCAATGTTTTGCTGATCATCACTAGAGTTATGCCTGGAAATTCAGGGGCCACGGCAGGTAAAAAAAAAACAGTCCCCAGCACACATGGCCATGTGGTAAGAGAACTAAGTCTTACAGCATGTCCATGTGATGGGGAGCCCTTACCGCCACCCATTGAGGTGGTGGTAAGGGCTTCCATGCTAACCCAGCGGTAACCGGGCAGCACATGGCGATGCCCAACTGCTGCCGGGTTACCGCCATGCAAACTATTTGGGGGGGGGGTCTTTTTCCTCCAGAAGTGGCGTGCTTGGGGTGGATCTACCATCTTAATAATGGCTTATGGACTTTTTTAAAGCATGCTAAGCTAATTGCTTTTACCACATTCTCTGGCAACGAATTCCAGAGTTTAATTATTCGTTGAGTGAAGAAATATTTCCTCTGATTTGTTCTAAATTTAGTACTTAGTTGCTTCTCTGCATGCCCCCTAGTCCTAGTAATTTTGGAAAAGAGTAAACAAGCGATTCACATCTACCTGTTCCACTATTTTATAAACAAAAGATAAACAACTTCACTTTGCCGTCATTTCTGATTTACTTTAGGTTGATAGGTTTTCCCTTTCATCAGGTAATGGGAGTCCAGGTGCTATATGCAAATTTCTTTACATGACAATTAGCTTTGCACCTGTATTATCTATATTAAAAAAAAGAATTCCAGTTGCTAACTGTAAATTATGATACAGCTCACGAGCTACCACACGACGTTCATGCTTTTGATAAGATGCTGTGAGCTGTCAATTGATTATTACTGCAGGGCAATGTGTCATTGGAAGTTATCATGGGTGCAAAGTACATATGATATGGGGAGAGGATACTTTCAACTATTTAATTAATTTTCCCCTCTAGCTTCAATTTGACATCTTGAAGACACAGTAGGTTAGCTTTCATTCTGGCAGATAAGCTGTGGAAATCTGATAGGAATCCATGTATCTATGAATAGTCAATTTATGGAAGTTTATCATGTACTTTTTTCATCACTGTCAACCACACTCTGTATCCTGTGCAGAATTACCTCAAGGTTTTCTCATTTCCCTTGTACTCTTTTCCCCTGTTTCGGTGAATCAGTGCTTCTGGGCAGATGCATTTGGTGGACTGTAGGGCTTAAATGGAGCATCTATTTATATATGTATAAGAATTAATATACATGCTAATTCTATATATGGTGCTTAAAATTGTGTCTGCAAATATGGGCATACATCTAATTTGTGCACATAATTTAATTGATAAATGAGGCAATTATTGCAGCAGGACATGTTTATCTACTCCTACCCTAGCTGAGATAATATTTAACCATCTCTCTGAACTCATGTGCACCTGAATTAGTCACCTCTTAGTCTCTTACCTGTCTATGGGGTCCTTTTACTAAAATGCACTGAAAAATGGCCTGCGGTAGTGTAGACGTGTGTTTTTGGCGTGCACAGAATTATTTTTCAGTGAATCTACAAAAAATGCCTTTTAAAAATTTTTGCCGAAAATGGACGTGTGGCAAAATGAAAATTGCCGAGCGTCCATTTTGGTTCTGAGACCTTTCTGCCAGCCATCGACCTACTGCAAGAGCCATGTGGTAGCTGGGCAATAACTCCATTTTGGCACACATTGGACATGCGTAGATGCTTACGCGGCTTAGTAAAAGGGCCCCCACATGATCCATTTTTGCTTATACCCTACACTGTCAATTAAAATGTTCTATTACGTATTGTGTTGATATTGTAAGTAGTAACTATGCCATACTTTGTATTGTTATTTGAATATTTTTACTGTTGTAATTGTCTATTGCTCATGTTTGATTTATTCTTACTGTACATCACCTTGAGTGAATTCTTTCAAAAAGGCGGTAAATAAATCCTGATAAATAAATAAATTATAGATGTAGGGCTGGATTCAATAAATGGTGTCCATATATTGGCGCCACAAATGTCAGCGCCCTGCGCTATTCTATAAAGTGTGCTCCGGGATGTGCACTCTTTATAGAATATCGTTGGTTGCTGAATTCTGTTCTAACTTTGGGCATAAAGTCTTACACCAACTGAAATTGGGTGCACATTCTATAATACTCCGTGCAATTTTCCAGAACGCCCCTGACCCCGCCCATGGGAATTTCCCCTTTGACGTTGCCCTCAGATACACTTAGGGCCCCTTTTACCAAGCTGCGGCAAAAGGGAGCCTGTGCTGGCATCGGTGTGTGTTTTTCACTCACCGAGGCCTCCTTTAACTGCAGCTGGTAAAAGAGAAGTTTCACTTTCCTACAGGAAATGGCCGTGTGGCAAGTAAAGCCGCGTGGCCATTTTGGAGGGGAGTCATTACCGCCACCCATTGAGGCGGTGGTAAGGGCTCCCATGCTAACTCGGCGGTAACTGGGCAGCATGAGGCACTGCCCGATTACCGCCGGTTACAGTCCGGCACTATAAAAACAAATGACGGCATGCTAGAGGTGGGAAATACCGCCAGGCTGCTACAGTAGCCCAGTGGTACTTCCTGTATAACGAGTGATAAGCCCTCATTGGGCTTATCACCGCTTAGTAAAAGGAGCCCTTAGATACTATTTTATAACTGGGGATGAAAGTATATTTCCACGCTGATCTGCTGTTTCAGCACATTTCATACATTGGAACATGTTTCTGCACTAAAATTTGGGCATGGAATTAACATCTGTCTTTGGGCCCCATTTATAGAATTCCCCTGAAAACGTTTTGCTGAAAACGTCCAAAGAGTCAAGTAGTGAAAATGACCATTTTCAAACCAGAAAAAACGTCTATCTTTTTTCTTTGAAAATGATCATTTACTAGATGCTGTTGTGCTTAATACATCTATCTTTTTGGACCATTTTCCAAAAATAAAAGGTCCAAGTGAGAAACGCACAAAATCAAGCCACTGGGATGTAGGAGGAGCCAGCTTTCCTAGTAGACTGGCCACACAGGCATCTCAGCAGAGCAGTGGGGCCCCCTACGTGGAGTTCATATAAAAGGTCCTAGGTACACAACTCACTATTACCCCCTTGTATTGTATGGTGCGCTCTTCAACACCCATGAAAAACCTATTGCACCCAACTGGAGGAGTGGAAGAGTGGCCTAGTGGTCAGAACACCAGTCTTGCAATCCAGAGGTGGCCGGTTCAAATCCCACTGCTGCTCCTTGTGATTATGGGCAAGTCACTTAACCCTCCATTGTCTCAGGTACAAACTTAGATTGTGAGTCCTCCTGGGACAGAGGAAATATCCAGTGTACCTCTCTGTAACTCACCTTGAGCTACTACTGAAAAGGTGTGAGCAAAAATCTAAATAAATAAAAAACTTTACAACACTACAATAGTCCTTATGGCTGCAGGTGACACCTACATGTGGGTACAGTGGGTTGGGGGCCTGACACTTTCCACCACAAGTGTAATAGTTAGAGTAGATTATAGGCCTGGGACAACTTCTCTACAGTGCACTACACCCACCACTAGGCTATTCCAGAGACCTGCTTGCTGCTCTAATAGGACTGGCCATAACATCTGAAGCTTTCATAGAGGCTGGCATGTACTGTCTCATTTACATCTTTGTGGGGAAGGAGGGGGGGGGGGGGTCAATGGCCACTGAAGGAGTAAGGGGGTATCATTTCCTTATTCCTGCAGTGGTCATCTGGTCATTTAGGGCACTTATAGCCCTGATGGTTTTGTTTTGTTCCATTATGGCAGAAAGACGTCCAAGCGTTAGGAATACCCACATCCTGACTTTAACACACCCCTGACATGCCCCCTTGTGATTTTATTGCATTTCTGCTAGACTTCATAGAAAAATATCTAAAATATATTTTCAAAAATACCAATCTGGACGTTTTTGTGAGAAGAATGCTCAAATGCAGATTTCTGCCACTTTTTGGATGTTTTTCTCTTTTGAAAATGAGCCCCATAGTGATTAACATAAGCATTGCCATACTGGGAAAGACCAAAGGTCCATCAAGCCCAGTATCCTGTTTCCAACAGTGGCCAATGCAGGTCACAAGTACCTGGCAAGATCCCAGAACAGCAAAACAGATTGGTACCTTATAGGCCAGCAATGCTTGTGTATACAAAGCTTACATTCAGTAGAACAGTCATGGTAGACTCCAGTTCTTGAATACATTCCTGGATTTCCACAATGAATATTCATAGATCCATTTACATACAAGAGCTTGTTTAATTTGCATGGTATAGCAACTTTGAAAAGCAGATGTGGCCTGCAGATCGCCATTTTTGCTCCGGTGAATATAATCATTATGCATCCTAATCCTATGAGTACATAAGCAGCGCTGGCCTGTAATTCACTAGAACAAGCTATGAGCAACTGATTTGTTATGACTCTAAGAAGTTTATATTCCTGTCTGGTTTTCCTCAGATGCATGAGATCTTCTCAGATAAATGTATATGTTTTATCATTTGACAGGTATTGAGTTTTTTGTTTTGTGAAAACAGTGATAATAAACTGCCCCTTGGCTTTATAAAAATCTACTCTAAGTAATAATTCAGTTTACTACATTGAAATGTTTGTATATCATTACAAGTATGGTATTTCTTTAGCTCAGCAATTTCCCCAGTCTTAGTACTTACTGATCAATAAAGACTCACCACTTGTTTCACCTGGAGAAAACCTTGTTTATTGCATTAAGGCAGGTTTGTTGCATTAAGGCAGTGTGATGGTTTGAGTAGCAGACAAGGTCTCCCAATTAATATTTATGCAGATGGCTATTTAATTTAATAACAGAAGTTTGTTCTTTGATTTTTGTAGTGTCAAAACATTTAGTTTCCCTTCCTACCATTGTATGCACATTATCTGGTTGAAAGTAGTGGTTTATTCTTCTGGTTAGGGGTTGGTTAAGAGCATAAGAATAGCCATAATGGGTCAGACCAATGGTCCATCTAGCCCAGTATCCTGCTTCCAGGAGTGGCCAATTCAGATCACAAGTATGTGGCAGAAACCTAAACAGTAGAACATTCTATGCTACCAATCCAAGGGCAAACAGTGGCTTCCCCAGTCTATCTCAATAGTAGACTATCCTGCTTATAATCGAAAGAGAAAAATGCCTATATTGCAACCCAAATCGGGAGATGGGCGTCTTTCTCCCGTGGGCGCCCAAATCGGTATAATTGAAAGCCGATTTTAGGCGTTTCCAACTGCAATCTGTCGCGGAAACGGGTAAAGTTGACGGGGGCATGTCAGAGGCGTGGTGAAGGCGGAACTGGGGCGTGGTTATCGGCCGAGGAGAGATGGGCGTCTTTAGCTGATAATCGAAAAAAAAAAGGCATTTTTACCGCGATTTTGGGTCACTTTTTTTGGACCCTTTTTTTTCACGAACAAGTCCCAAAAAAGTGCCCCAACTGCCCAGATGACCACTGGAGGGAATCGGGGATGATCTCCCCGGACTCCCCCAGAGGTCACTAACCCCCTCCCACCCAAAAAAACACTTTAAAAACATTTTTTCCAACCTCTATGCCAGCCTCAAATGCCGTACCACTATGACAGCAGAATGTGTTCTATCCTGTGACTGCCTTTCCCTGGTTCTGATGTGGCTCTCGGGTGAGTGTGACACCTTTTCTGTTATGCGCACTGCAGAGTCACATCAGCAATGCATTGTGGTGGGTGTAGGGTATTGGGCTCCGTGATTCCACTAGCTTGTGGCAAATGCTCACGATGTTGGTAGTTGGTAGGCTCTACTCCCATGGTGCTTTTCCCCCTGCTTACTGGGTCAGAGTGTGCCCTGTTTTGTTTCCGGTAGTCCATGAGGTAGTGGCCATTTTTGTAAGCCAGTTTTAGATCCCTTTCACGTGTTAGCCACGTTAGAGAACTTAGTTCTTCCCTTGAATGTGGCTGAAAGAGGGCATTGTACAGCATTCTGCCAGCTCTGAACTACTGCTAATCTCAGTACCAGCGAGACTCGTTGCCAGTGGGGCACAACCTCTGATCTGCAGTTAACTGTGTGTAAGCGTGCTTATTCCAATAAAGGACGTTTTCGGAGAGATTAGTCTTCAGGTGTCAACTGGTGTGCCAATGTTATATAGCAGCAACAAGTCCTAGAGGCCTGTATGTATGCAGGTCCCTGGAGCACTTTTAGTGGGTACCGCAGTGTACTTCAGCCAGGTGGACCCAGGCCCATCCCCCCCTACCTGTAACACTTGTGCTGGTAAATGGGAGGTTTCCAAAACCCACTGTACCCACATGTAGGTGCCCCCTTCACCCCTAAGAGCTATGGTAGTGTTGTACATTTGTGGGCAGTGGGTTTTGGGGGAGGGGGTTGGGTGCTCAGCACCCGTGGTAAGGGAGCTGTTTCTGAAGTCCACCGCACTGACCTCTAGGGTGCCCAGTTGGTGTCCTGGCATATCAGGGGGCCAGTGTACTACGAATCCTGGCCCCTCCCATGACCAAATGGCTCGGATTAGGACGTTTTTGAGCTGGGCGTTTTTAGTTTCCATTATCGCTAAAAAAAACAAACTCCCAGCTTAAAAACGTCCATTTTTTTTCGAAAATACGGTCTGTCCCGCCTCTTCACTTACCCGTTTTCGGACATAGACGCCCATGGAGATAGGCGTTCGCGTTCTATTATGCCCCTCCACGGACGTTTCTTCCAGGAACTTGTCCAAACCTTTTTAAAACCCAGATACACTAACCGCTTTTACCACATCCTCTGGCATTGAGTTCCAGAACTTGACTATTTGCTGAGTAGAGTTGAAGTATGAACCTGGGTCCTTTGGTTTACTGTCCACTGCTATGCTCATGCACCTCCCTCATGCATGTCCCCTTGCATTTATATGCTAAGCAAGTTGTGCATTAAAGTTGTAGAATATCGCTTAGTGGTTACACATGTAACTCTAACCACTGTCCCCTATAAGATGAGCAGGAGTCCTCCAATTGCATTGTTGCCAGTGGGGGGGGGGGGGGGGGAAGGGGTGTTTCAATATTGTGTTTTCAGTTGCTAGGGACAGGCAGGTTCCCTGAAGTCCTGCAGAGCTTGCCTGTTTCTCACTTTTGAACATGGAATAATGAAACAGCACCCCCCACTGGCAGGTATGTAAGTGGAGGACTCCCGCTTAGCATTGAGGGAACAGTGACTCTAACAGAGTCAGAATGGAATCAGCTACCGGTGACGGTTAGGAGGCAGAAGAATCTGACAGCTTTTAAAAGACTGAGACAGCACTTGCTGTTATAGGCAGACTTTGAATCATGAGTGCATAGCCTGCGGGACTATTCCTTCTTTCTTTTTAATGTTTGCTTGTGGTTTGATGTTGTAATGAATGTGTTTTCTTATGTATATTACTCTGTACTCCGCCTTGGATAAAGATGGGTTATAAATTGAAATCAATGAAAATGAAATGAAATAACAGTTAGATGCATAAGTGCAAGTGTATCCTATAACTTATGTGTGCACTCACCCCCGTATTCTATATATGGCACCCAAATTTGATCTCTACCTTCTATGTAAACTGGACCTTCACAATTTTGCTGTGAAACAAATGTCTTTTTTCTGCTCATTATATGGAAGTCAACTTGCTGCAAAAGCTGTGTCCCACACCTCCAGGAGGAGGACGAGAGACTGTTTCCTCTTGGTGCCTGTTTCTAATTTCCCATCAGTCTCTGGTTCTCTGTATGTTTTTACAATTTATCTATTTACAAAAATGTATAGTCTACCAATCCACAGAAATCCCTTATTCTAGGTAGATTACAAAACCCATAAATTTCATTTATGAAAAACAAAGGGAACACAAAAAGACACTTTCCTTAACCAAACTCAATGAATCTTTCTAAAAATAAAGAATCAATATAAAGCAGAAAAAAACAAAAAGCATATAAAAACCCTCCCTAATTAAGCCCAGGAAACTAATGCTTCCTAAACATATGCTTCAACAAACAGGATTGCCTTCCACTTCTTAAGAAGTAAAAGAAAGTTAGACTTTCCCTCTTAAGTCTTGTGGCAGAGAATTCCACCTAGCTCGCCCAGCGACTAGAAAGTAATGCCACACTGTATTTCTCATACCGGAATTGGCGATCGCCAACACGGTACTATGTAAGCCACATTGAGCCTGCAAATAGGTGGGAAAATGTGGGATACAAATGCAACAAATAAATAAATAAAGGTCCTGGTTTGAGAAGCAGTAGATCTGGTGGCCATATTGGACAGAACCTCCCACAAATGTAGACTCGCAAGTAAGCACATTTCCCACTGCAGCTCCTTGTGACCCTGGGCAAGACATTTAACCCTCTATTGCCCCAGGTACAAACTTAGACTGTGAGCCCACTAGGGACAAAAAAAGTACCCACTTTGGTTGTACCCACAGAAAGGTAGTATATCAAATCTATGACCCTTTACCCTGTCTTCCATATTCTTCAGAACATTACCAAACTCTTGAGATAAAAAATTGCACTTCAGTGAGAAACTCATTCTCAAATTCCTGCCTAGAGTCCTGAGTACGCTACTAACTATTTTTCTACATATTTTGCTATTGGCATAAAACCCGAGAACCCTCATGTAAACAGGACTCTAATACATTTCTCCATGTTGGTTCTTTTCAAGTGCTGAACAAGGCACTCGCTCTTCAACTCACCTTGAATGTGTCTGAAATTTCAAATCTTTCTTTACCACCACTGAGCATTTTACAGTGTCAGATGTTGCTTCCAGCTGTAAGAGAATTTATTCTGCATGTTCCTTTTTTAAAAAAAGTAAAAGCAATTTAGAACACTTACATCTGCGGAATCAGTCGTTCCTCACAGAGTGCAACACCCAAGAGACACTTGTTTTGGTAATACTTTTGGATACATCAAAGACACCATTGTAGAGCAGTTAATGATTGCCTTTTCATATGGGTTTTTAAATTTCAAAGTAGGGGTCTTTATTATTCATTTCAATCTGTCTTTCAGATCATCTTCCATAGACACTCCAGATTAAATTTTCTTCATTATCATCACAGAACTATGTGAATAAGTGGCACATCTGTTCATGAAGTGGTTTATTATCTGTTCTGATGAGGTTTTGGATGAATAGCAAAATGACTTAAATATGGAGAGGACAAATATGCATAGGTTTTTGTGTAATCTTATATTCATAGATAGAGGGGGCTCACTAGCAAATCCGATTTTTTTCACAGAGCAGCCAATTAGCAACCACTGATTTCTGCCAGGGCCATCGTCAAAGGGAGGTTGGCATAGGGGGAAAAAACCCTTGGTGCTTCTTTCCAATTTAATGAAGATATCACAAGGATAAGTAACACTTAAGATAACAAAATGCTCATTTGGCATTTTTACATGAAAAAAATGCAGAGTAGAAAGGGCTGCTATTTTGAAGCCTGGTTCAAATCCTACTGTGGCTTCTTGCATAGGAGTCAGCTCTCTTGGTGCCAGTGGGTGTTCAGCACCCCAAATATTGAGGAAACTGTTTCATTGTATCCAGGGATGGATAATTTGTAGTGTGTTTAGCACCCTAATCATTTTGATATGTTGGCATTTATGGTTTCTTGTGGTCTTGGGCAAAGTCACTTACAGGCCCTTTTACTAAGGTGCATTTATTTATTTATTTATAAATCTTTCTAAACCGCTCTATCCATTAGTCCTAGGTGGTGTACATCAGGAACAGACACAAAAAGCATAGAAGAAGACACATAAAAGCTACAACGAAGAATCAGCAAATGAACTTCCCTTTCCATGACTACAAACTTGTGGCTGCAGGCCTAATACTCAAGATAAACTGGAAAGGCCTGGGCAAAAAGAAATGATTTTAACTGTTTCCTAATCTGAAGGATTGAAGTTATAATACATATATAGTCACAGGCAAAGTATTTCTGAAGCATTGCTGAACGGTTAGCTTCAAATTGAATACACTTAATAGACAGAATGTCCAATAAAAGTTTATCTGCAGAATGTAAACTACGAGAGGGCTGATACAATTGTAAAGATGAAGCTAATGCCAGGGGTGCATCATTGGTCAAGGCCTTAAGAATCAAGGTCAACACCTTAAACCTAATCCGTCAAAGCACAGGAAGCCAGTGCAAATCCTTCACAGCTGATGCAAAGCCATCGGTGCATAGTAAATGCCATCGGTGCATAGTAAATGACGGCAGATAAAGACCTGTACGGTCCATCCGGTCTGCCCAACAAGATAAACTCATTTTACATGGTATGTGATACTTTATATGTATACCCCAGTTTGATTTGTCCATGCCATTATCAGGGCACAGACTGTAGAAGTCTGCCCAGCACTGTTCTTGTACTAAATGTTCTGAAGATTCTGGAATCCTAAAGAGTTACAAGATTCTGGAATCCCAATTAGTAGCAACATTCCATGTAGAACCCCAAAGAGTAACATAGTAAATGACGGCAGATAAAGACGTTATGGTCCATCCAGTCTGCTCAACAAGATAAACCTGAGATTGATTTGTCCTTGCCATTCTCAGTGCACAGACCGTAGAAGTCTGCCCAGCACTGTTCTTGTACTAAAAGTTCTGAAGCTAACATCGGAGCCCCTTAAAATTTACACTCCAGCCCTTCCATATCTATTCAGTCACTATCAGGGCACAGACTGTAGAAGTCTGCCCAGCGTGGCATATAAAATAGCACTTTTTTGTGCCATATATAGAATCTAGTTGATTATACACATATAGATAGAGGCATTTTCTAATCTACGTGTGTATGTGATAACTCTATCCATGCTTCACCCAAACTCCACCCCTGTATATGCTCACCGACAAAGGAAACGCCATCATGTCATGACATGTATTTTAATGCTAATCAGTATTTGTTTTGAGGTCATTTCTACATGTGTCGCCACCTATGGTAGAGGCTGACCAAAGGACAAATCCAACACTGGAGATAGTGCTAAACAGATGTTTATTTGTTGATTGGAAAAAAGGACACGACACGGTCCGTATTTCGGCATCACAAAACGCCTCCCTCAGGGGTCATAATAGTAAAGAAGCATTCTGAACAAACAAAATTACCCGAAGGTATCCGTTCAAGAGAAAACTGGACAACCAGCACTAACCAAAGGAGTCCGCTCAATGTATGAGAAAATAAAACATCTGTTTAGCACTGTCTTCAGCATTGGATTTGTCCTTTGGTCAGCCTGTACTCTTGCCTGATTGGATGATTTGACGTAGAGGTTTTTCCTGTTTGCTGTTCCTGTCACCACCTATGTGCAGGAATTACCTTCTTTTAAATGGGCTACACTGATGCAATGTTATGTGTCTCCTTGAACATGTAGCATATTCTGTACAAAATGGATGTAGAATGAATTTAAGATGATATGGTTGGAGTATATGATTATATTTTATGAAAATGTTGTAATGTCATTGTCTAGTATTGTCTTATTTGGTTCACTGTGTATGTTTTATTGTTACCCACCTAGAATGATGGATTGTGGGGGCTATAAATATTTTAAATAAAAATTACCCCAATAAGTGTTTCCACTCTATTATCCTTTATTCCTTGTTAATACTTACTATACCGCTTTAGGTGATACATGGAACAAAGTGGGTTACATACTAATGAATAACGAAAATCAATAAAGACAGGAAATAGAACTCCAATGTTATATAGGACAGATGGGGAAAGAAACACAATGCACATATTGCAAACGAACGAAGGAAAAAACTATTGTGTTACTAGAAAAAAACACTCATTGTTCCCCAGATTCTATATGGGTTGCCCAAAATTGGGTGCGGAGCACAGATGCACACATAAACTAATCAATTGGGTGCTAACAACCAATTATTGAGGTTAATCGGAGTTAATTATTTAATAAACCCGAATTAGCCCGATCTCTGCAACACAACATAATTAAAGCATGGTATGGTCAGGACACAAATCTTTCGTAACACGATCCCCTAATGTGGTTGTACCACATTAGCTTTATCTAACTATTTAACCACAACATCACTTTGTATTTGTCTACACCGGAGTCCGCAAGCGCTTTTCTGGAACTACGTAGGCCACATTGAGCCTACACGTAGATGAGAAAATGTGGGATACAAATGAAACAAATAAATAAATTGGCACTGTGAGGGAGTGAGGTTACAGTTCAGCCACTTTACAGCAGGTGGCACTAAACCTGCCGTGTCAGAGGCTAAACTGCAGAGCCAATGTTAGGCCAGGAGGGCATAGCTCAACAGTGAGCAGGAAGTAAAAAGCCCTCTGGCAGAGCAGACCGGAGAGGCCCAGGGAGGAGAGGAGCTGCCCTGGACTATAGGTCTCCACTACCTGTGTGTAAGTAACCAGAACCTGGACAAGGTAGGCTAAGCTTTGACTATAGCTTTATAAGAATACTGCTGACTACGACTGGAAAACCCTGCATAGAGCTGTGTGTACTGTGGGCTTGTGACCTGTGTGGAGTCTGTGTCTTAACTTAGAGGCCTTATTCTTCACCATACTGTCCCTGTGAAGTAACAGGGTTCAGTATTTCTTTACTAAAAGGAGGTTTGTTTTCATTTTCCCCTTGTTGGCGCGCATAATCACAGGCAGTAATGGATTTATGCATGCATATGCCTACACCTAATCCTATAACGCTGCGCCCCCATACAGGCTCATTTTCGAAAGAGAAGGATGCCCATCTTTTGACACAAATCGGAAGATGGGTGTCCTTCTCACAGGGTCACCCAAATCAGTATAATCGAAAACCAATTTTGGGCGTCCTCAACTGCTTTCCATCGCAGGGTTGACCAAAGTTGATGGGGGCATGTCGGAGGCGTAGCGAAGGCGGGACTTGGGCATGCCTAACACATGAATATCCTCGACCCATAATGGAAAAAAGGGCGCCCCTGACGAGCACTTGGACGACTTTACCTGGTCCTGTTTTTCTTATGACCAAGGCACAAAAAAGTACCCGAACTGACCAGATGACCACCGGAGAGATCCCCCAGAGGTCACTAACCCTCTCCCACCCTCAAAAACATCTTTAAAAATATTTTGTGCCAGCCTCAAATATCATACTCAGGTTCATCACAGCAGTATGAAGGTCCCTGGAGCAGTTTTAGTGGGTGCAGTGCACTTCAGGCAGGCGGACTCAGGCCCATCCCCCCCTACCTGTTACACGTGTGGTGGTAAATGTGAGCCCTCCAAAACCTACCACAAACCCACTGTACCCACATCTAGGTGCCCCTCTTCACCCGTAAGGGCTATGGTAATGGTGTACAGTTGTGGGTAGTGGGTTTTTGGGGGGATTTGGGGGGCTCAGCACACAAGGTAATGGAGCTATGTACCTGGGAGCAATTTATGAAGTTCACTTCAATGCCCCCTAGGGTGGCCGGTTGGTGTCCTGGCATGTCAGGGGGACCAGTGCACTACAAATGCTGGCTCCTCCCGTGACCAAGGGGCTTGTATTTGGTAGTTTCTGAGATGGGCGTCCTTGGTTTCCATTATTGCCGAAAATCAGAAACGACCAAGTATAGGGACGACCATCTCTAAGGACGATCTAAATTTCAAGATTTGGGCGTCCCCGACCATATTATCGAAATGAAAGATGGACGTCCATCTTGTTTCGATAATACGGGTTTCCCCACCCCTCCATCAGGACGTTTTGTGAGGACGTCCTCAGCAAAACCTGGGCATCCCTTTAGATTATGCCCTTGATAGTGTCTCCTATGCAACCCAAAATGGGGCCATGGCCATAGGAGGGGCATGGGCAGATCTGGGGAGTTCCAAAGATTTGGGCACCAAGATTTATGCCAGGTTTCAGCTGGACAGAGAAACCTGCTGTAAGTGTTATTCTACAAAGGGTGCTGAGCTCAGAGCACCCTACAGAGAATAGCAATTAGCGCAAATCTTTCCTGGCACCTACATTTTGAGCAGGCTTTACTAAATCTGGCCCTATGTTCTTAAATTCTAATGCATTATTACTGTAGCTACTCACTGATGTGCATCCTATGCAATGTCAGTAAAGCTGTGTAGAGCGGATGAAAATTGTATAGCACAGACTTTTACATTTAAATATATGAATATTCATTTCATTTCAAACAAACTCCTACAGCACTATCAATATTGACTGTTCGTATTGTGCCCCTCAGAAGGGTTTATGCACACATCACAGGAATAGAAGTTTAGCATATTATATGATTACAAATGTTAAAGATGTGCACAGTAGCGTCTCTCAGTCAAACAGGATAGGAATATGAGTAGCAGATTTGGTCCTCCAAAATGGGAATGGCTGCACATTGTTTATCAGTTCTCCAAGAAAAGGTAGGACTGTGTTATAGCTAGGGGTTTAAAAAGCCTCCTAGAATGTCAAAAAATCTACATTTTTTAACATTCCTGTTTGACCACGTAAGACAATGTTGGATTTTGATTTTAAAAGACCAACAAGTATACTAAAGAAGTAAAAAAAAAAACACCTTTTCCTCTTTCATTGAGACTTGGAGAGTTACCATATGCCTTGTTCGCTTCGATCGCCTTCCAGGAAGCTGGTCTGCCTCGGAAAGTTGTTTCACTGAATTCCTTTCAAATATTTGTGTTGCTAATGTTTTATTAGTAGGTGATATTAATTTGCATCTTGATAATGCTAGGGATGTTAAGACAAAGACCTTATTTGATTTTCTTGCCTCCTAGTAATTTCTTCTTCCACATTCCCAATCTTCCCACAGTAGGGGTCATCTGCTGGATGACTTATAGAACTGTACATATGGAGGATTTCTACCTGTGTGACCCATCCTGGTGCCATGTCCCTTGGTCAGACCATAAGACTCTGGAGTTGACTCTTTACTTGAGGGAAGCTACTAGATCTTTTCAGTCCACTGTCACATCTCCTCCTTTTAAATCGAGAGGCGGAATTAATCCTGTAAAATTCTGTTCTGGAATCTTTGATAGTCCACATCTTCCAGACGCAGAGATCAAGGATTTATTGTGTAAGTGGGATGAGTTATGTAGTTCTACTCTGGATAGTATGGCTCCCATCAAAGTTTTGCCCAAACTCACTCATAGGGTATCACTCTGGTACAATCAAGGTATTCTCCTCCTGGAGAGGCAGTGTAGAAAATTAGAGAGAAAGTAGACAACACATAAATCTGATGAGAACAAAATGCTTTGGAGAAAGGCTATCGGGGATTATAAGAAAAAGATTGTAGAAGCTAAAACCCTCTACTACAAAGAGAAAATTGGTTGCAACCACTTAAATACCCATAAGCTCTTTAGCCTTCTTAATAGGCTTCTTTCGACCAAAAACTTAACATCAGTAATTGGAGGCAGCTTTCATCTATGCAGACAATGTCACAATCTATATCTCAAGACTGGTCTTCAAGAAAATGTCTCTAAGATTAGGCTTGGTCTTCATTTGTTCTGTTGGAACCCTGGGCTTCCAAATTTAAATTTAAGTTAAATAGAGATAAGATTAAATTTCTTGTGGTAACCTACCCCTTCGACTGTACTGTAAGTAATAATTTTACCATTGACAATGTGTCCTACCCCCTAGACACTATGCTTAGGGTACTGGGTGTATTAATTGACAAATCACCTCATGTTTGAGCCTTGGGTTTCCTCAGTAGTGGAAAAATCCAAATAGATCTATTTGGAAGCTGAGGAGAATCAAATCATATTTCTAGCCTGATATCTTTAGACTGCTAGTTCAATCTTTGGTTTTAACTCAGTTCAATTACTGCAATTCCATCTATGCTGGATATAAACAGGATGTCCTTAAATGGCTGCAAATGGCCCAAAATATAGCAGCTATACTTGTCCTCAAGGTATTGCGTTTTGATAGAGCCACTCTATTATTATTCAAGATGCAGTGGCTGCCCATTAAAGCCAGGATTATTTTTAAGTTATGTGAGATTAGTAACTACATTAATTTTCCCACTTAGGATCAGCAGTTACTAGTCTCAATCTGCAGAAGATTCAGAGTGTTATATTTTAGGTGTGTAGTGCTATTTGCAACACTTCCCGCCATTTCCAGCAGTAAATAAGACATACACATCTACAGCAAGCGATATTGGTAGACTCATCCACACAACATAGGAAAACTCCTGAGGCAGGCCAGTGGGCCAAAACACGGCCGTGTCGAGTCATTGTTATTGATTACTAAATCTCCTAGACCAATACAGCATCATCATTTTATCGAGTCACCTTTGCTGTCTCCTTTGTGGCATTACCTCTGTGAGGTTCTTTGTTCTTCTGGTTTCCTGCCTAAATTTCATAGCACGTAACTCCAAAGGGGCATGGTCATTGGAGAGGCACGGGCAGATCGAGGGGCATTCCCAGAATTTAGGCACAATGTTATAGAATATATCAATTGTCCATCCAACTGCCATAAATGCTGAAATCCAAGCATATTGTATAACAATGCACATAACCTAATTGGCTTAACAAGCCAATCAGTGTTATTAACAGCGTTCAACAAGCAATAATGAGCACTAATTGGCAATAATTAGAATTTACACACACAACTCCCTAAGCGTATTCTGTAACATACTGCATGTAAATTTTAATGAGTGCAGGCAAATGGGTGTTTCATGGGCATTCCAAAATTTATGCACATTGTTATAGAATATGGCCTTCTGTGCCTAAATCTATGCACCGGGATTTATGCCACGTTTTCATTGGTGTAAATGGATGTGCTTAGTGTTAGGTGCTAGGATATCGACTAAGCGTATTCTATATACCACGCCTAAATCTAAGTGCCACTTTTAGAATATACTTAGGTGGAAATGTTTTCCGCATGGATTTTTTAAGCGCCATATATAGAATTTTGCCCAAAATGCATGGTAACCTAGGCCTCCTTTTATAAAGGTACGCTAGCATTTCTAGTGTTCACTAAAAATAAGCATGTGCTAAATACTAGAGATGCCTATATATTCCTAAGGGCATCTCTAGCATTTATCACACACTAATCGTTAGCGCACAATTAAAACACCAGCGCGCCTTTGTAAAAGGCCCCCCTAGTATTCTGTGAAAGACTAGCTTAGCACAGATCAGGCCATTTATTAAATTTTGCCCTTGGTTTTCAAGTATCAGGCAGCCCAGTGATAAATCTGGCTCCATCCAACCCTAATATTAACACATGGTCTACACCACACAAATATTGTACAGTGCAGTTATTAGGTTCTGTGCTTAGTCTCATGGTCATGTGAACCTGAAGATAAAGCTGTAGAACAGTCATTGCTGGACAGTGGCATAGCTATGGGTAGGCACAGGCCCACCCAGCAGCAGCACCACACTGCTCTTTCCCCTCTTTCCTCCATGGCATCCCGGTATCTGTGCTTCTCTCTCTGAACCCCATCCTTCTCCAGTGTACTATACAGGCATTTTCAGCGTCTGCAGGAATTAATTTTCACTTTTTGCGCCAGCCCCGCAGGCTTCCATCTGCCACGTCCCATCAGACAGGAAGCAGACAATGACGTCAGTGAGGGCGAGACATGGGCACACGGCAGATGGAAGCCTGCGGGGCCAGTGCAATCAGCGAGAATGAATCACTGCAGGCGCTGAGAATTCCTGTATGGTACACCGGGGAAGGACAGGGTTCAGAGACAGAAACACGGATGCTGCGGAGAAGAGGAGGGAATATACAGGGTAGGTGAAAAAAAATCTGTATTTTTAAAACATCTCTGGGAAGTTATTTGGGTGTAGGGGGGGGGGGGGTCAAAGGGCCCATCCGGGTTACCTCTGGGCCCATCCAAAATACTGAGTCTGGCTACACCTCTGCTGCTGGAATGAGAACCAAAATTGGTAAATCCACGTCCTGAGTTACTTTTTTAAAAAAAAAGAGCAATGTTCTGCTTAGTGTAGCTCTCTGCCCTGTCTACCTTTTTCATTTCTTATGCATTTCTCTGTTGAGTTAAACCAACACTAGTCACCAATTCTTAACATTGTATTTTTATATCTACAATTCAACAACGGTCTTCAGAATGATTTTGATAAAGAATTATGAATTATACCTGGATTACCGCTGAAGGCATTTTAAATATAAAATCCATTTAATCCACATTAGCTGTGGAACATTATTTCTGCAATGCTGTCACAATGGAAGATATTGTATTGAATAATTTCTGCCTCACACTGAACAGGATATCAATCACCTTTTACTCCGGACAAAGTTTTAGAAGGGAAGCATTTATCACTATATAATAGAAGAGTTTGAAACTGAAGTTTTCCATTATTGTGTGCATAGAAGGAATATGAGATGATTAGGACCAGCCAGAAAACTCAGAGTTGACTCAGACATGTTGCAGGATAATAGAAATAGTCAACCCTGGAGAATTTATTCCCAATCTACAAGGGCCAAAAGCGTAGAGGCTGTCCATCAACTTTAAAAGTAGATCAAATCTGAAAATAATTCATATCAAAGGGATCTTTACAAAAATATATGAATGATTTAACCTGATTTGGCATCTAATACTGACCTGCTGGCATTCTTGAACTGTATGACCGAATGCTAAGCAACATGGTAGGTCAAAGGAAACCTAGAATTCATCATCGACATTCTAAATGGCCTGGTCCATCATGGCGACTGAATATATTGCATTGATGGTACAATGTTTCAAAATTTGCATGGGGAAGACCATATTCAAAGATAGTCCATGGGTAAAAGTAAAACAGCATTTTGCTCTGTATACAGACAAAAGAACTTGTTGCTGTTCAATCATGTAAATGCTTCTCAGTCATACTGCAATGGTGGTCTCGTGGGCAGGGATATTGCAGGGAAGATAACATTGCAGAAAGTTTGTTTTTTATTTCAAACTTTGAACATTATTTCACACGAGAAAAATATCCCCAGAAAATCAGGCACACAGCAATTATCAAAGCAAAATCACGTGTATACTTTGTTTTGATTACTAGCAAAAACCCTACGGGTATACACTACTCACTGAGGAGCCGTTTTACTAAAGCTTAGCACACACTAGCAGACATTAATTACCGTGTGCTAAGTGCCATGTAGCCACTAAGTATAAAATAGAAGACAGCATTTTGGGGTCCTTTTACTAAACTGCAGTAAAAAATGGCCCTGAGCTAGTAATGGGGGTCGTTTTTGCAGCACACTGCGGCCCTTTTTACCGCAGCAGGTAAAAAAGGCTAAAAATAACCATGGCCATGCGGTAAGATTGCTCTTACCGTGTGGCCATATGAGAGGGAGCATTTACCACCACCCATTGAGGTGGCAGTAAGGGCGACTGCGCTAGCCTGGCGGTAACCGGGTAGCACTGTCCGATTTTCGCCAGGTAACCACTACGCTAGAAAATAGTGCCCTATTTTCCCTACATGGGATATGGTATGCGCCAGGGCTGGAATTACCACCAGCGCCCGCATTGGGCCGGTGGTAGCTCCGTATTTGGCATACAATACGCCCGCGTTGGTCTTATCACTGCTTTGTAAAAGGGCCCCTTAGCGTGTGCTAATTTTGTTAGTGCGCACTAAGCTTTAGTAAAGGGGGTCTCTGAGTTTCTCCCTAAACACAAGAAGGACTTGGAGATCTAGAATTTTCTTTTACTTCAGTATAACACATGCAACTATTTCATAGAATCCAATATTCAAGAAAAGCAGGAGTTCCTAAATTGTACCTCCTACATTGGGGGCCCTTTTACAGAGTGGCGGTAAGCCCAACGTGGGCTCGCTCGTTCTGTTGGGACTACCGCCAGCCCAGCACAGCCACCGGTGGTAGTCCCTAACCGAGCGTGCGCCATTTCTGGGGGAAAAAGAAAACCCTCGGAAATGGCTTGGGTGGTGACCCGGCAGTAATGGAGCATCATCGTGCGCTACCTGGTTACCGCCGGGTTAGCATGGGAGCCCTTATTGCCACCTCAGTGGGTGGCAGTAAGGGCTCCCCATTGCATGTGCCTGGGGATTTTTTACCTGCTGTGGTAAAGGGGCCCTGGCGCGTGAGAAAAATGGCCCCCAGACATCTGCACAGGGCTCTTTTTCCAGGTGCTTGGCAATAGGGCCCCTTAGACTCCGAAATGTGTCCAGTATTTTCAATCAAAAATCAGGACCAAAGTTTTCAGCTGAAAATTCACTTTAAATGTAGAAGTTTACAATGTATGCGCTTCACTTCATTCTCCTATGTTTAAAAGCCTAGGACTCCATATTCTGCTGGTGGTGATCAGCATCTTGCCGACTGCTGCAGGTATTAAACCCGGAAATTCTGAAAAAAGTGAAGTATTGGAAAGGTGTCTACAGGACTTATCAGACATTACTGGGAGGGAAAGCAGAATATTATGCACTGCTGACCTGCATCTCTCAAACATGTTGACATTATTTTCTGGTTCCCAGTTTAGGGGAAAAATCAGTTTCTCATTAATTATGTCTGGATACAGATGATAAGCTGGTGAGATGAGTTTAGTCACTCAAGGGCAAAACTATGCCTGGTCTCATTTCAGGCCAGAGGATCGGAAAGTGCATTCACGGGAGGCAGCAGATATTGATGTGCTTAGAGGAGATAAAGTTAAATCCAGAAAGACCTTAGCAGAGAACTGAGCAGGTTTCAGGGCACTTGGACATCCAGCTCTATGTTACAGATGTGCTCCTCAACATCTGTTTCATTCATACTTATTTCCTTGGCTTTTGACTTGTGGAGGAAAGTAAAAAAGATACAGAGGAGTTAATCACTCATATCCCCCATGGATAAAGTGTATCATTTTGTTATCAATAACATTTGAATTTATTTTACAGTATGATTTATTTTAAGAGTAATATGCAAATTATTGTATAGATTTTGCTTTTTTAGGAAAGAAATAATTTTTATTGTTATGTTTTATTGTATTTTGTATGTGGTTTGTTCCCCGCTTAGACTTTTATAGATGTAACGGGTTATAAATAAAGTATTATTATTGTTATTATTACTATATTTATGTACTTTTAAACTACTCCCCACCATGGAGTGTTAAACCTCACCTTCATTTCACAAATGTATTTTGATCAGTATCTACACAGTACAAAAAATTATGGGGTTGACGTTCAGCCAATGGCATTCAGCAGTTTTCCGACCGCCAACAGCGTTGCACCCAAAAATTCTATGTCAGCCAGGTCTGAGCTCTGATATTGAACTTCCAGGTTTATGGAGTTGGTGCAAACTATAGCCAGTTAAGGGACCCTTTTACTAAAGAGTTGCCATGCAGCACATCAGAACTACCACAGGCCTAACACAGCCTCCGGCGGTAGTTCTGCCCCCAGGGGCCCTTTTTCTAAGGCATGTAGGTGCCTACGCGCATCCAACATGCGTCAATTTGGAATTATTGCCCAGCTGCCATATGCCCGGGTGGTAATTACATTTTTTACACACGGTAGAAAATATTTTTTATTTTCTACCGTGTAGTGCTAACCAGGCGGTAATCGGCAGTGTATGTGTGCTGACAATTACCGCCCAGTTAACGCATGAGACCTTACTGCTAAGTCAATGGGTGGCGGTAAGGTCTCAGGTACAAAATGGACACGTGCCAATTTTTATTTTGCCTCATGTCCATTTTTGCCCCCCCCCCCCAAAAAGGCCTTTCCTGTAGGCACACTGAAAAATGGACCTGAACGCGTCCAATACATGCGCCTACAACAGCGCAGGCCATTTTTCAGTGCACCTCAGTAAAAGGACCCCAACTGTGTGGTATTTCCAGCGCTACCAGAAATTCCAGAAAAATATTACCAGCAGTATTCAGGCAGCACGCACGCTGTCCCGTTATCACTGGCTTAGTGTGAGAGACCTTACCACCACCTCAATGGATGGCGGTAAGTGCACCCCCGCCCGAAATGGCTGCGAGGTAAGTGCAAACATATCACATGGCCATTTCTTTTTTCAGGCCTTTTACGGTAAAAAGGGCCTCAATGTGGGGCAAAAATAAGCTTAATAAAAGAGCCCCTAAGTGTGATATTCAAAACTGCATTAAGAAAGGACTGACTTTTATAAGGTCCTGTTGATGCGGTTACCTTGGCCAGTTAAGTGCTGAAAATCAGCCACCAGCCAAGTTCTGACTTCGCCCCTGGAACACCCCCAAAATAACTGGTTTCAAGTTGGGCATTGACCAGACATTTTCAGCTGCACTAACTAATGACCAATTAGACCAGAGCAATCGATTTAACCTGCCAGGAGCCATTTCTGGCTGGTCAAATTGCTTTGAATATCAACTCCTATGAATTCGATATTGGACTGGAGCCTTCTGAAGCTGAGAATCATGTCCATGCTGTTGGCTGTACATATGCACATCTGCAGACATGTCATGCGGTTGAGCAGATGTTGGATGTAAAGCAAAGTTCATTTTTGTCTTGGGTTGGCAGCATTTCCCTTTTTCTCTGGGGTATTTTTCTGTACAACACAGATCTGTCTCCTTTTTTTTTTCAGCTCCCTAAGCAGGATCCATGGGATGCCTTGTTCTTGTCTCTGCACAGACAGGATGTCGTAAGCTCAAAGGGATGAAGGCATATCACTGAATCTGAAACAAAACTGGAGTTTTGTATCAACTAGTCAACACCAGCCAATATCATTAGAAATGTAATTGAGTGGGTTTTTTTTAAATCTTAGGTGAAAGAACTGGCCTATACTAAGTGATCTCCCAGGGAAAATGTCATTGTAAAATGAATTTTAGTTTACCTCATGTGTGCAAACAGGAACTACCATTCAAAATTAAGGGAACAATTTTAGGCCAATATCAGGGTTCTGAACTTAATAAGTTAGAAGGGCAATTTATTAAGGGTACATGGCATCTATAGATAAAACCTAAGCTGGCATTTGGGTGCCAACATTTAAGCACAGGTGTAAATGTTACCCTCCCCCCCCCCCCCCCCCCCCCCGCTTGCTAAGCCGTGCTTGTGGCTGTCAGTGTGGTAATGCCGACACAGCCCATGTCACTTTGATTGAATTATGTTGCTGTTGCCTCGCGACTTAGAAAACAGGGAATTAGTGTCTGAATAGTGGCACCTCGGCACGCAACTTACGGTATTTTATAAGTTTGACACCTAATGCCTTTGCAACTTTTAATCTGCTATATTTAT
Organism: Microcaecilia unicolor; assembly: GCF_901765095.1. NCBI lineage: Eukaryota > Metazoa > Chordata > Amphibia > Gymnophiona > Siphonopidae > Microcaecilia > Microcaecilia unicolor. The sequence goes on along the minus strand of NC_044038.1, from coordinate 175,973,322 downwards.
GTTTCAAATTACTGTTACGCCGAGATGACAGATGTTTAGGAAAAGGGTTCTTCGATGCGAAGAAAGGCACAGTTTTCAATTTGTGCCACATTTTCAATGAGAATGAAAATTCAGTCAGATGCAAAGGTGAGTTGTTTTTCTTCATATCCTCAAAACAGTTGAACTATTTCTTGCAGATGTTAAAACATCTTCATTTGGTTTTATTTTGTTGCTGAGTAACATGAGACATTTATCCGACGGGTTCCTGGGAATGTGTATAGCAGGGATTTATGGTACAAATCCAACTCAATTGTCCATTTAGAAAACATTGTCCTAAAGCATAGAGTGGGAACTTGCCGATCAAGGCACTTACCAAGATGTTAATTTACTCCTGATCAATTACCTAATCCCAGTGCCATTAACGCATTACCTTCACTACATCAAGGCCAATCAATAATGGTAAGTAGCTTAGAGGGCAACAGGAATTTTGATTACAACCTGCAGCCAAGACCTTTTTGCATATGAAAAGACCCTATAACAGAATTGTGCCTTCAAGGCTAGCTAGAATTATTGGGCTAGACCAAAGGACAAGGCCTATGTTTACCCTTTGACAAAAATCTAGAACTGCCAGGGCATCATTTAGTAGATTTTAATAGATGCATAAAATGAAAAAGAGATAACTGGGAGAATGAAAATACCACTGAGTGATGCAGAACAGTATGTTACATCTTGGGTGTAGCCTTGTTCGACCAGTGTAGCACAGTTCTTTTGTCTTTCCAGTGGCTGCATCAAACCATTCTGACATTACACAGTTCTGAAGGCTGAATGGAGTTTGCACAAATAACACACTAAATGTAATTATACTTCTTTGTGATGCTTATTTCTGCTACAACACTACATTGAAAATTATTCTCATAGCCTATCAGTTTAGTTAGTTTATTAGGCGTGAGGTACAATGGTTGCCTTCACTGCAGCAATCTTTCATGATAACTTGGGTGCTCTTGGCTTTCTCTGATGGGCAGTAGGAGGATTAATTGTACAAACAGAACTAGTTCCATCTTAGAATTCTGGGTTTTAAGAAATGCCGAATCATTATTTCACAAATCAAAGTCAACACCTATGGAATGATCTGATCGAGGAACAAAATAGCTACTGATTCTTGTGATTAGTTTATTCCAAAAAGATTTGGGATACAATAACATGGAAGTTCAAATTGCCCACCCCCAGTCAGTGCCTAAATTTTGTCTGATCAGCTTGTTGTCTGGATAAAATTTATATGACCAAACAGAGGCAGTGCTGGGGAATTTCCAGGGTTTAATTTTGGCTGCTCGGTGCTAGGCAAAGTTACCTGAGTAAATCAGGTTGACCAATAGCTGCCCTAAAGTTACCTGGACAATATTGCCTAGTGAACGTTGAACAATGTATATTGCAGCTTTGTTCAGCTGACGTTCTCTACTCATGGCCCGCTGAGTCTGGGTCTTACAGTCCTATAGGGGGTAATTCTCTATAGATCACCTAAAGTTAGGCACCAGGATTATGCATGCTAAGTGTGAATTCTATAATGGCAGCTGTGGGTGCAACTGCCCTTATAGAATACTAGGATAAGTCCACATTTACACACCTAACTTTAATCAGGAGTAGCTCAATGGCAGTGGTAAATATTCACACCTAATTTAAGCATTTAGGGGCACTTTTACTAAGCAGTGGTAAAAGGGGGCCTGCGCTAGCATCAGCATATGTTTATAATGCACGCCAAGGCCCCATTTTACCACAGCGGGTAAAAGGTTGTCTATTTTAAAAAAAAGAAATGGCCGTGTGGTAAATGAACCACTAACCACGCGGCCATTTCAGGGGATTGTACTTACCGCCACTCATTGAGGTAAGCGGGCAGTGGCTTACTGCTGGGTAAATAGATAATATTTTTGTTGCACCGGAAATGGCATGCAATGGGGTGGAGAACTACTGCCGGGCTGCTGCGGCAGTTCCTGTTTGGCGCACAGTAAGCCCAGGATGGGCTTACCACTACTTAGTAAAAGGGCCCCTTAGGCACATAAATGCTAGTATTCTATAACCTGCACGCTTAACTGCCTGAAATGCCCCTGACCTGACCTTGGAGTTGTATGCTACAGAATTTGATTGTGCAAATTATACAATGCTAAATAAGGACAGTTAGGTGCAGAACAGCCAATTAACACCAGTTATAGCTACTAATTGGCTGCTAAGGCCAACTACCAGCTAATTAATTCACATACCTTATTCTAGAAGTGGTGTGAGCAAATTTGCATGCTAGTTAGAAATTTGGGCATGCAACTTTCTAGAATTAGGAGGATAATAGATATCATTAGAAAAAGACTGTATACATTGTTCAGGTTATCTCCCAGCTCCACAGTATGGCAGCTTGCAAGATATCACTCCTTATAGGACACTCCTTACCTTGGACAGTTTTACTTGTCACTCAACGTGTAATTAAACTCTGGAATTCATTGCCAGAGAATGTAGTAAAAGCAGTTAGCTTAGTAGGGTTTAAAAAGGTTTGTATAATCTCCTAAGGGGTCCTTTTAACAAAGACGAGCTTGCAATTTTAGTGCATGCTAAAAATAAATATGCGCTAAATGCTAGAGATGCCCATATATTCCTATGGAAGTCTCTAACATTTAGTGTGTGCTAAAAACGCTACCGTGCCTTTGTAAAAGACCCCCTTAAAGAAAAGTCCATAAGCCATTATTAAGATGGACTTGGAAAAATCCACTGCTTATTCCTAGGTTTAAGCAGCATAAAATCTGTTTTACTGTTTTGGGATCGTGCCAGGTACTTGTAACCTGGATTGGCCACTGTTGAAAACAGGATGCTGGACTTGATGGACTTTTGGTCTGTCCCAGTGTGACAACGCATATATTCTTATGTTCTTCTGTTCTTACGCTTAGCACTCTCTTGTATTGGGTAATTAAGTATAGATCCCATTTTAGATCTTGATCCCTTATTTTCCTAAGACAAGTTTATCCACTCCTACCCTAGCTGATATAATATTTAACCATCTTTCTGACCTCATGTGCACCTTTCCTTAAATTAGTCACCTTACTTTCTAACTCTTCTTACTCTCTTACCTATCTATATGTTCCATCTTTGCTTATACCCTACACTGTCAACTAAAATGTTCTATTACATGTTGTGTTGACATTGTAAGTAGTAACTATGCCATACTTTGTATTGTTATTTGAATGTTTTTACTGCTGCATTTGTCTATTGCTCATGTTTGATTTATTCTTATTGTACACTGCATTGAGTGAATTCCTTTAAAAATGCGGTAAATAAATCCAAATAAATAAATAAGAGAGAAACAATTTCTTGCATGGTGCATTTTCAGTACTGTCATTTGTGTATGATGTGCAAATTCACCAAAAATAGGCATTTTTCTTTAACTAATCTAGGACTCAGCATATGTTTGATACTTTTTTATTGTTAAAAGTTCTTTTATATTAATCAGTGCTTCTGAACAGAATCACATCTTTAAAGTATAGCTATGTATTAGAACAATTACAGTTTTTTGACATACGGCATATACCACTTAAAGGCCACTGCTTGAAAAAAGAGTAGGCTGGTCTTAATGGACCAGTAATGCTTTAATGGGAATCCATCCACCAGGAGCACAGGTACAGAATGCTTTGCAGCAGGCTAAAAGCTAGATTTTATATTCTACAGGAAAAAATAGGTTGCCAGAGTCATAATAGTTAAAGTAGATTTGCTATCAACAGACTGTAGAGTATTGTCCAAAAACCTCGCTGGTGGAGAATGACAAGACAGAGACATGCATTCAAGTGAAACCATAGTCAACAATGTCAATATCTAATCACATTTATTTTTGTAATACCTTCCTGTAAAATTAATTCCTCATTCTTTAACTTCATCAGTTTAAAACTGCTTTTCACAATTGCACACAAAATAACTTGTAAACAGTTTGACATTACACGTCTGTACAAGTGAACCACATTGTGAAGTTGAGGTAATTCTGTGGGTGCCACTTGATATAGATGTGCGAGGGACTCATGCAGCCCTAGTATACTCAGAAGGTGCTTGAATGAGGCCAGAAAATGAAATATAGTCATCAATGGCCCTCAAACACCTCTGTATCCCTTGTTTCATGGAGCAAAATTCATGAAAGGGTCTACTCTGAACCTCTTGCATTTGAAGCATTTCTTGGTAAATAGGGGAAACGTGTATTGACTTGAATTGCTACTATGATGTGTTTAGATGAGAAAGACCAGGTGCTAATAGAGAATGTGAAAGAGTCAATGCCGCAGTAAGTTAAGCAACCAGAATAAATATGATTTTTAGAAGTCATCTATTGTCGACATCTTCTTGATCAATACAAACAAATTATCCAGGTTAGGTAATTCATAGATGATTATTATTAGAAGGTGGTTAAGCTGGATGCAATTCATGTGTGAAAAAAATATATCTTCTATATAAATGTGTGGTGCAGTACTTCTGATTAGAGGATTTCAGTGTAGCCATTATGGATCAACTTTGACCAAACAGAGGAATAGTTATCCTACTCTGTAGCAGCTAAAATGACAGAGTTTGATGGCACCTGATAGACTAATCAATTTCTTGAGGCATGGGGTTTCAAGGGATAAGAGGTGCAGAGTATCTTAAATCCAGCACTGACCCTTTCAGCTTTTAACAGCTAGGACCGTACATCTTACAAGCTCACTATCCATAAAAGTATGGACTTCTTTATGTCAGTTTCTTAATTTCAGAGCGAAGTTTACTTGGTTGATGTGTTGAGCGTATCCATAGGAGGACAATTTTGAAAATGACACTCAAGTTCCACAGCAAAACAGACCATACTTTTATTTAAATCTGCTACGCACTAGTTTTGGAATGTTCTGGTATTATTTGACAGATTAATTTGTTCTATGCCTCAATGATTTCGTAAACTTGTATCCTATCCCCCTTTCCATCCTCCAAGGTGGAAGCCCTTGCCTGCCTATCCCCTCTTTGTAAGAAAGTCAAACCCCATATCATTTGTCACTCTTCTCTGTGCTTTTTCTAGTTCTATCTTTTTTTGAGAAGTGGTGACCAGAACTTTGCATAATAATACTCAAAGGTGTTTTTGTGCCAGAAATCAACATAAAGGCATTTCATATTCTTTTCTCTTTCTTTCCAAATATCATTCTATTTCATTTTTTTGGCTTCTGCCACATACTGAGGTGAGCATTTTAATGTGCTTTTCTATGAGGAACTCACAATCTTTTTGCACAAGGTTTTACTCCTAATATGGATTCATAAGCCCTATATAAATCACTTGGATTTCGTTAATAACCAGTAGACATTTTTTGGAAAAAAAGGGGTGGTGGCTTTCACTTAAGTTCTGTGCACTATCTTCCATGATCTTTGTTTGGAAGAGCGATCAAAAGAAATCCTTAAGCAAATAAATCCTCAAGTTGAGCTGCACACGTGTCGTGGCTATTTACGCACTTCTCTTTTACCCATGTAATTCTGTTGCTGTATGTGCTTACAGGAATTTTTATTTAAATTTGCACATTTATTAAAAGACAAGAGATTGATGCACCCAACTTTAGGACAGAAACATTTCCAACAGATAAACATTCAGCAAACTTTACAAATAAAAATGACCTCATATGTTTAATTTTAAAAGTCTATGCCTTAAATATATCTCAAAATACAATCTAAAACCCGTCTTGTTTTCCTCTGCCCTGACACTACATGTCATAATCTAGTATCAATTTCATGACAGTGTGTGTGATCTTCATTACATCCTTTCCAGTAACCATTGATAGCTGAAACTGCACAGGGAAAATGGTCTGACCATCATTCTATGCCACAGGGTAATTCTATAATTCTAGTAATGGTCCCTATGTTAAGCTTATTCTTTACAGAAATGTAGTACAAGTGGCAGAGAACACTTGTACCCTATTACTGGTATAAACGCCCCCATCTAAATGTATGCATGAACATGACTAAATTATACTATTCTATCATTTAGGTGCATACATGAGTGCTCCACCCATGTGCACGCTTGCCAGTCAAGTACATGCCATAAAAGCATGGCATGTACTTTTCTGCTTACATGTGTACATGACTGGAATACTGCCATTGCTTAAAACTTGGCGTCTCCCTGTAGATTTATCCACTTTAATTACCACACTGCCTGATTTAAATATACTCAAAAGGGTGTACTTGATAGTGATGCCACAGGATTCACCTAGTATGATGTGTCATCATTCCGTCTGGGTATTTCCTCTATCAGGATTTTCTGGGTCAGCTTTATAAATCAGCATTAATGTATGAACTCGTGTTATTGCTATTTAATGCATGTTAATTAACATGGGTCCCAATAGGATATAGTTAATAAATCACACATTGAGAAGCAAAAACAACCTTTAAGTGCATTAATGCACGTTAATGAAATGTTAGTACATCAATCCCTTTATATTTAATTCATTTCCTCTTTCTTTTTCCTTCTTGTTGTCCCCCAAATGGTGGACTCACACAAATAGGGCCAGATTCTCCAAATGGTGCTGATAAAATTCAGTGGTCAGCGCTATTCTATAAAGGACACTTTGGGATGAGTTTTTATAGAATTTCCATGAGGTTTCGGCAGGTCTAAGTCTGGCATCTAAAGTTAGGCATGCAAATTGGTGTTACAGGCATTTCACCCTGTATAGAATGGCACTTAGGGCATTATTCTATAAAGGTTATGCTCCTAAAATTTATACTCCTAAATTATGAGCATAAATTTAGGAGCATAACCTTTATAGTATAATGCTATAGGGGCTCTATGCTCATAATTTAGTAGCATAAATTTAGAAGCGTAAATTATGCTCATAAATTAGGAGCATAACCTTTATAGAATAAGGCCCCTATCATCTACTTTTTCCTGACACCCATTTACAGACTCCCCATAGTGTTTTCTCCATGCCAGCACTTCCATTCCACTTAGCCCTACTATTCAGATAACGTATCCAGATAAAAGGCAACACATGCCCCTTTGTCAGTGTATATGCATAAGCACCCTAAACACTGCTTGATCAGGGTGCATGGAACTTCAAGGGGGCATGCATGTGGGCAGAGCATGGGCAGGACATAGGCGGGCCACCCAGTGATGCGTGTCCTTGCCACATTTGGGTGCATGTATTTCTACCAGCTCTATGGCTGGTGTAACTGCAGGTACCAAACAAAAAGAGGAAAACCAAGCAGTCCCATGCAGTCAAAAACAGTGCACAAGAAGGGTGGGAATGATCAGAATGGTGGCCCAGGAGGTGAAAAAAAATATTTGTATTCAGCAGTGCAAAAACAAGCACTATGCGGAGCATGTACAATAACCCTTGCTTGTAGGTGGGATGCTATAAAGACACTTGCTTGGAGATGTAACTAAATGTAAGGTGCTGATTCTGGGTCACACTAGTATTCCAGAAGGGAATCTTGGTACCCAGATGACATTCTAGAATAGGTGCCCATCACGTGGCAGCAGGGCACCTAAGAGGAGACATCCACTTACAGAACCTGCCTCCATAGCAGCTGAATATCGCCTGCCCTCACTCCGCCCCAAAACTGGCACTTTCTTGTATGCATAGTATTGGGCAGCTTAACAATTTAACTGGCTCAATACTATCCAGGCAAGTTTGGAAAATATAAGGATAGGCAAGTTCTATATTGCTGATATCTCAAGTATGTGCAACACTAGACTTATGAACTAAAGCAGCAGTATCAAATTGTCATCCTGGAGGGTCTGAAACCATTCTGGTTTTCACGATATCCCTAATGAATATGCATGAGATTTATTTCCACAGAAGAGAGGCAAATATCTCTTGTAAATATTAATTAGTAATGGTCTGAAAATCTGGCTGGTTTGCAGCCCTCCAGGGTTCCAGGTTGACACCTCTCCATTAAAGATTAACATGCATGCCAAGGTCACTTAGCATGCAGAAAAGTGCATGTCATTCACTCATGACTTAGTACTGTATATAGATGAAGCGGATCTGCACTACACAAGTGGATTAATGATAAAGTTAATGCAACATGTCAGGATAAGTGACAGCACTTAACCTTGCAGGTAGTAAAACTGACCACCTACAATTGTAAGTCCCGGCACTTACCAACTCTGCATTCAGCGGCCCTTTTGCCAAATAGACTGGAATTTGAGAACATTCTGACATGCATGCTCCATTTCTGACCTAGATGCCATATGGAAAATTGGACTTCACAGGGGCTGTTAACACACATAAACCAGATTACACACACTAACAGCACTCTCATCCCATATTAAAGCTTGTGAAAGTAGTAGATCGACCCACGTTTTCATCTCTGGCAATTCCTTTTTAGAATTCTTTTCCTTTTATCATTAGAACTGAGATGAATTACTATATATTTTGAAGAAAGCTGAAAACTTTTTTGTTCACTAGATTGTGATTTTTTAAATATATTTTAGACTTTTAAATGTAGTTTGACGTATTGCTGCCGTTTTTAATCTGTAAACTGCATTTGACCCTAATTAGTGGATACAGTGGTTAATAAGAATCCTGTTGACATTGATACTGACCTCAGATTATGAGCCAGTGTAATACCGTTTCTCCTTCAATCATCTGTGCATCAGAAATAAGTGACTATTGGGACCATACATCAAAGCAAGAGAAAACGCTAACCGCAAGTATCATTCACCACAGAAAACAAAAGTGTTGTACGACTTCTTCACAACATGTCTGACCTTAGGAAGGTGAAGGGTCCAAGACAGATCAGCCAGGACTGGCTCAAGGAATCGTGGTGTCCTGAGCCATCTTGCTTTAGCAGCGCCCCTCCCATCAAATCACAACCAGTGCCCCCTTCACCACCTCCGAATGTCCAGCATCTCTCCTCCCCATCCAGTCTCTTCTCCCCCTCCTCTGCCCTCCTCCCTACAGGTCTGGCACTGCTCTCTCACATCTCTCACTCCCCCATGGTCCTGTAAAGTTTAAGCTATGCGGCAGTGGTGATGGCAGCAGCAGCATGACAAGCTGAATTCAGCCAGCCTCTAGTTCTTCCCTCTGCCATATCCTGCCCACAGGAAATTGCATCAGAGAAGGCAGGATGTGGCAGAGGGAAGACCTATGGGCTGGCCAAAGGTAGCCTGTCATGCTGCTGCTGCTGCTTCCACCAGCAACCAATGAGTGGAGGAGTGGCCTAGTGGTTAGAGTGGTGGACTTTGGTCCTGGGGAACTGGGTTCAATTCCCACTGCAGGCACAGGCAGCTCCTTGTGACTCTGGGCAAGTCACTTAACCCTCCATTGCCCCAGGTACAAATAAGTACCTAAGCCGCATTGAGCCTGCCATGAGTGGGAAAGCGTGGGGTACAAATTAAAAAAAAAAAACTTTACAGGACTGTGGGGGAATCAGGGAGGTGAGGAAGCAGTGCCAGACCCACGAGAAGGGGAGAGACTGGATTGGGGGGAGGGGAATAAAAGGCTTAACTTGTAGATCAGGTGAGGACAGAGGCTGGGTATTTTAGTGCCAATCGCCAGTGCCCTGGGCCAGAGCCTCACCTGGTCCAATGGTTAAGCCAGCCCTGAAATCAGCCACATCAGCACCTCAGAATGCTAAAATGCATGACTCTACTCTCAAGCTGATAATAAATAACAGTGCTGGGGATGGGGCTTCAACCCCCAAAGAACAATGCCACTATTCACCCGATAATGACAACTCTGTTTCCCAGAAGCAATTACTTTGACTAATTTGCAATTATTGCTTATGTTGTCACTCTCTCCAGGAAATGTTTTAAATGTTCATATAAATCCATTCCCTACTAACATGGTGCATCCCACTCATGATTGTATAAACCTCTATCATATCCACTTTAGTCATCTTTTCTCTAAGCTGAAGAGCCCTAACCTGTTAAGTCTCTCTTCATAAGAGATCTGAAGGGGTAACATAAATCAGACTCTATTCTGGATCATTTCTTGTGGTGTACAATTTCTGTGGATGCTAATCACTTCACAGCCCCCATGAAAATGGAGTCTAACTGCATGGCAGTCCTCTGAGATAAAAAGCTCAGCTTAATCTTTAATTTCATGTAGCAGGCAGTGGGAAAAGAGCTGAAGAGTGAAACTGAAGCACAGCCCACAGTAGTTTCAAGTGACACTGACACAGAAAGATAGTCCTTTTCAGCTCACCAAGTACAGAAAATAAAGCTGAATATTTTCCACAAACTATCATCATATGAGATTGTTAGTTTTCACCAACAGTGTACAAATATGTTTAATTATTTAGTCCCAGAGCTTGGATCATTCTCAGTGGGTGATTCCTATTATTGTTTAAATAATAAGCATTTATGGGCTGTTGACACTGTGCAGTTGCCAGTATGGTTTCCAACATATCTCATTTTAATTAGTAAAATTTTAATTCCTGGTCCTGTGCATTCTTCTGCCACTTGTAAATCTTTCTTTCCCACTATTAATCTTTGTATCACAAATTCTCAGAGGTCTCGAAGCAGTGGCTTCAACCTTAGTCTATGCATATTTATTCATATGAAAACCAGAATGTCTGGGCAGGACAGGGTTGAGAATCACTCTGTTAGGACCAATCATTCTCACTGCTTAGAGGCAGGGCTGAATTTTGCCAGAGAGGAGAATCTCAACTCAGATAACTTGTTCTGCAGGCCTGTTAAGGATTGTGAAACACTACAGAAATGTGTATTTGGACTTCAGATAGAACATAAGAGTAGCCATACTGGGTCAGACCAATGGTCCATCTAGCCCAGTATCTTGTTTCCAAACAGTGACCACGCCAGATCACAGGTACCTGGCAGAATCCCAAAAAGAGTAACAAAATTCTGGAATCCCAATGAGTAAGAAGATTCCAGAATCCCAAAGAGTAGCAACATTCCATGTTACCAATCCTGGGGCAAGCAGTTGTTTCCCCATGTCAGTCAGATATAGTGGCATCTTAGTTCATTCAATGGGTCTGATATAGAACAGTTAAGCAAAAGATACAACATGACCCAAGCCTCACCCTTTGACTTTCTCAGTATTCTAAACTATAACCAAGGGGTTTTTAGATGATATTGATCCCATTGTCACATCCTCTTCAAAATGGAATTTCTCTTATCAACAATGATCAATGAAAGTGGAAGGTAGAAGGCTGTAGTTTCAGATGTAATCTCTATCAGACTACAGAACCCTAATGTTGAGGAAACAAGTAAGCAAGAAACTGAGTCTTCTCCAATACCTGATCTGAAAAGAGTAGAAGATAATCCCAGGTAAAATAATTGAGGCTGCTCAACAGGACAGTGACCAAATGATTTAGAAGCAATGATAAAGATAAACATTGGAAGATATAATAATAAAGAAAGCAATAGAGAACTTTACAGCAGCTCAATAACTGATGTTGCTATCATTCCTCAATACACAAATTAATAACCTAAAAGATCATTTAAAAGCTAGAATTCCAATAGCTATGACTTGAACGAATTTTGAGCAGCACATAAGGCAAGAATAGAAAGCAAAGACTTTGGGCATGTTATATTGAAGTTTTGCAACATGGTAACATCTCACCATCCCTTGCCCATCGCAGGAATAACCATCTCCAAGATATAGCCCAAACATTGAGAAGAGGGACAAAGTTATGGAGGAGAGATGTTTGATGGGAAAAGATGTAATTTTGCTGGCACTTAAAAATCCCACCCAGCCCTTCTGCAAATGTATATATTAAAATGAAAACCCATAGATATAGATGAATGCCTTTTCCACAAGACTGGAGCCTACCAGCTATATCCACAGGACAGAGGGATTTCTATAAACCACTAGGCACAAATATCTGAGCCCATAATGGCAGGAACTTTAAGTTCAATGGTTGGCTCAGCATAGCTCGATTATGGTACTTGACCATACTCAGTCATGCAGATAGCGGGATGAAAGGCTTAACATGGTTGGTCAGCTGGGAAGTAACATAGTAAACAAAGATTGAAATGGTACATCCAGTCTGCCCAGTTGAAAGATGTCTACTTGGAATAGAAGGTGTAGCTCCCTCTAAGCTGTGAGGGAACTACAGATCAAGAATACTGCACACATAGCAAAGCATAACATGCAGAAGAAAACAGAATACTGTATTTTAATTAGGTGTTATAAAACAGCACAGAGAAATCAAAGTATTTGCATCTGCCTGATCTTAGCAGCTGAATATGACCACTTAGTTCAAAATGAAGCTTAAAGATCTTATAGGGCTGATAGAATTGGAAGAACATTCATGGCATCTAGTGCAGACTATGAACATGAAATTAACCTTATAAATGCCTGGATGAACAACAGAATGGCTTAGAAGTAGATTATTTGGATGTGCTCATGTGTGTTAAGACTTAACTGTTTGATACGCAGAGTTTATAATAAACAGGCAAATGTCAAAAATCGCAAGGAAAAACTTTAAGGTTTGAAAACTTAGCTTACCCTATTCCAGCTTCATGATAATTGAAACAATTACAGTTAAAAAAAACAGATTGTTGCTTTGAACTTTGACTTTGTTTCATTCACATAAAATAGCATAATAGCCTATATACTCTCAACTATAATTATGGTTCAATGTAATTTATTTGATGTTTTCTAATTATTTAAAAGGATAATTATATGCATGTTCTTCTGTTACCCGCTTTGAGTAAAGGTGGGATACAAATAAATAAATAAAATAAATAAAGATATAACAATATAACTTTTGAAAACTTACTTTCATTAAAACAACACTTTTGAAATCCTCATATTTTTTTTGTATTATAGTTGCCGAGGTATCCTTATTTGAAGTCAGCTTATAAAAAGTTGCTCAAATGGAAACTTTTGTGCACGTAACCCATTAAAAATTAGAGGGAACACTGGCAGAGGGTCATATAAATTCCCATATAAAGACATAGGGGCCCTTTCACTAAAGCACAGTAAAGCTCTGCACTTATAGTGCCCCTTTTACTAAGCAGCGATAAGCCCAATGCGGGCTTACTGCTTGCTAAACAGGAAGTACTGCCTGGCTACTGCAGCAGCCCAGTGGTACTTCCCACCCCTAGCGTGCCATCATATCCAGCAGTATAAAAATACATTTGTTTTTGTAGCATCGGAGTGTACTTGGCGGTAATTGGGCAGTGCCACACACTGGGTGGTGGTAAAGGCTCCCCCTGAAATGGCCAAGTGGCAAGTGCTTTATTCGCCGCACGACCATTTCCTGCAAGAAAGAGAGACTTCCCTTTTAACTGCTGAAGTAAAAGGGGGCCTTGGCACGCGTGAAAAACACACGTCAATGCCACCAAAGGCTCCCTTTTGCCACAGCTTGGTAAAAGGGGCCCACAATGTGGTAGATGTTCAAACTACAGCACAATGGGAAGAAACGTACAAATTGCACCCAAAATTGGGTTCCGGAAAGATCCGTGCTAAACCGTATTCTACGCAGAACCCTCTTTATAGATCTCATGCTCAGCTTTGGCTGTCATACTTTTGCCTGCTGAAACCTGGTATAAATGCTGGTTTGCAATTAATAGTGTACTGATACATAGTCAAAAATACATTAAATATGTAGGAGCTAACTCAACATGTACAAAACGATGCTCGCGACTGCTCACAATAATTACTTTTTGAAGGACCATCAGAATTTTTGTCGATGTTTGCAGTCTTCACCATACTGGTGCGATCATTTGCCATCAAATATTCCTAATCGGTTCCAATGTTTAAATCCTTTGTTTCTCAAAAATGTTTTTTTTTTATATTAAAGTATTATCTTCATTTGAATTTTATATTTCCTTTTCTTAAAATTTTATCTAGCATTTATAATAAATCTCAGTTCAGAAAAGCATTCACTTATCTTTAAAGTATACTTCAAAAATGCGCTTGAACTTTTTCAGAATTCCATTTTTGAAGTATACTTTAAAGATAAGTGAATGCTTTTCTGAACTGAAATTTATTATAAATGCTAGATATATTTTTAAGAAAAAGAGATATAATATTCAAATTAAGATGATACTTATAGGGGCCCCATTTACTAAGATGTGCTAACATTTTTAGCACAGACACCGATAGGAATATATGGATGTCTTTAGCGTTAGCACGTGATAATTTTTAGCACATGCTAAAAATGCTATCACGCCTACAACCAGGGGCGTATCTGCATGGGGCCATGGGGGCCTTGGCCCCTGCAGATTTCACCCTGGACCCCCCTCCCACCGTCAACCCTCCCCCGCCGTCGCCGTGGGAGGGGGGCCAGAGCCAGAGTGAGGGGGCACATTATAGCCCCCCCGCCCCCACCGCCGCCGCCATTGCCGACCCCCGCAGCCACCACTGTCGACCCCCCTGCCGCCATCACCTACCTTTGCTGGCAGGGGACCCCAACCCCCGCCAGCCGAGGTCCACTTCCTCCTGCCGCTGCCTTTAAAAATATTCCTTCAGCTGGCGGGGGACCCCAACCCCCGTCAGCCGAGCTGAGGTTTTTTATGTTCTTCTTCGTCCTCCGTGCTGTTCAAAGCTGCTGAATCCAGTTTTGGAGTCTGACATCACTGCACGTTGTACGTGCAGGACGTCAGACTCACAGACTCTGTTTCTGTTAGTCTGACGTCCTGCACGTACAACATGCTGCGATGTCAGACTCTGAAACTGGATTCAGTAGCTTTGAACAAGGTGGAGGACGAAGAAGAACTTAAAAAACCTCAGCTCGGCTGACGGGGGTTGGGGTCCCCTGCCAGCTGAAGAAATATTTTTAAAGGCAGCAGCAGGAGGAAGTGGACCTCGGCTGGCGGGGGTTGGGGTCCCCTGCCAGCAAAGGTAGGTGATGGCGGCAGGGGGTGTTGACAGTGGTGGCCGGGGGGGTCGGCAATGGCGGCGGCGGTGGGGCTATAATGTGCCCCCTCACTCTGGCTCTGGCCCCCCCTACCGCTGAAGTTCAGATACGCCTCTGCCTACAACGTGGCTTAGTAAACAGGGTCCTAATATTAAAATATTTTTCAGAAACAATTTTATTTTTAATTTATTTATTCATGCTTCTATCCTACAATTATCCAAAAATGAGTTTTGGTTCAATGTGGCTTACATTAAACAGTTACGGGAGATTACATTGATACATAGCAATTGCTAAGATATATGGGTTACAATTTTAAGTTCTATAGAACGGTGTTCCTTGCGGAATTATATCAGGTTATTAAAACATTGGGACTGATGAGGAACATTTGATGGCAAATGATCGTACCAGTATGATGAAGACTGCAAACATCGACTAAAGTTCTGATGGTCCTTCAAAATGTAATTATTGGGAGTAGTGGTATGCAATTAAAGGCATTTGGACACATAAGTGACCCTTTTCTATAACATCCTGCCTAATTTCTCGAAACTCCCTTGACCCGCCCATGTCTCTCCCATGGCCACACCCCTTTTTGAGATGCATGCTATAAATTTTAGGCACATATTTTATAGAATAGGACTCAGGGCAGATAAGCATGAAAACCAAAATGGCTGCCAATTAACACTGATTATTGATTGTTAAATGCTCATTAAAAATTTGTTTACATCAGAATCTGGGATCCACACCCAACTTCGGGCAACCCATATAGAAGCCAGGTCAATGTGTAAAGCTGGTGCACTAGCTGTTGAGGACATATCTAACGTCTTCCAAAAAAGCTACCACATAGAAAGAACTTTTACCTCACCTAAGGAGGCAATTGATTACAGTGAGCGCTAACTTTGATATGCCATTTGTGTGCATAAATGATAGAATAATGGCATATACATGTCTCTGTGTGCACATACACACATAAATGCAAAATTCTGCCTAAGCAGCATTCTGAAAATGCAATGCAATGTATTTTACAGATAGGTGAAGACATGGGTGCAGTCTAGGTGAAGCATAGGTAGTGCACATTATATGAGCTCTATGACTGGCATAGGTGCTTACACCTAACATTATGGGGAAAATTCTATATATGGTGCTAAACATATATAGAATTCCGTGCTGAATGTTTGGCACAAAAAAGTGTTCTAATTGCTGGCAGATCCGCATGAAAATACACTTGCGCACCCATTAATAAAATAGCGCCTAAGTGTTTCCATGTGGATCCATGGGAGGGGCATGGGAGGGCCAGGACCTTTCCTTTAGAATGCACACAGTGTTATAGACTTGCATGCCAGGATTTACACCTGGCTTCAGTTGGTATAACTCCTTCCACCCAAAGTTGAGCACAAATCCTGGCATGACATGCTATTCTATAAAGAGCACCGATCCTGGAATGCCCATTATGGCATACAGCTCAGCACTGATTTCTTTCAGCACCAATCTTTGAGCGGCATTTATAGAATTTTCCTCTATATGTCCGATTATGCTACTATTTCATAAAGGAAAGTTGATGCCCTTCGGGCACCTAAATATAGGGGTATTTTACACAATTGTCCTCTAAGCTGGCAGTTCCACAAGCGGGCACCAGATTCCATTATAGAATACTACCATAACCAGTATCAGCGTACCTTACATTGAGGCACCTGTAGTTACACCAGGCCATAGACCTTGTGTAAATCCAGCAGAGGTGCTATTTGGTAAGTTACACACATTAACTGGAATCCCTGTCCATGCTCCGCCCACATTCACACCCACCCTGCATTGTGTGCTATAGCAGTTATGCAGACCCATATAGAACAATGTTTAGGGTGCTAATGTATGTTAGTGCTACTTTTTTGATCATATGTGCGGAAAGGGGCAACAAACACAGATGCCTAGTTAAAGAGATGCCCTTCACATACAGTCACAGATATGCAGATGTAATTTAAAACTGTTGATCTGCAAGACTGTCAGTATGCAGTAATTTACTCTGTGCTAAATGCAATGTGCAACCCATTGCCATTCCTGTCCATTTTCCACCCCTTTACAAGGTATACGTGAAGTAGGGTAAACTGTTCGTCATGCTACGATGGTAGCAGTTATCACACGTCACCGAAAGGCCACCATAGATCTCCTCAGTCAATATCAGAGGCAGTAAGACCCAGTCACAACAAACTGAAAGAACAATGCTCTGTGTTCTTAATAGAGTGAAAGTAAAATAGTCTGTAATCATAAAACAGGGAAAGTAGAATGATCTGGTCTCTGAAATGATACTTGTATCTTTAATTAATATTTGTTTTGCTGTAAGGAAGCTGTGGCCCTATTTTGATTCCACATAACACAGTCCTTCATTGTAAGTAGGAAAAGGGCAGGTCAATATTCAGCTGCTGTAGGGTTTGTTTTTTTAAGTATCTGGATAGTGGTTGCTGCTGAATATCCAGGAAATATGGTCAGCACCAGAACTTATCCAGATAGTGGCAATATTCAGCCTACTATCCAGATAACTTAAGACAACCATTTAGGACCCAATAGTCTGCCCATGCTGATCAGTGTTTTTTAAACTTCTTGACAGCCACAACCTGAATTAAGACTGGCTAATCAATGCTGGCACTGATTATACGGGTACATGTAGCCACTCAGAAGTTAATCGGGCACTGACCAATATTCAGACCACTGTCTGGTTAGCTCGGTGGATAAAGTTAGGACAGCCTTTTTCCACTTATTTAGCTTTTCAGCAGACTGAAATATTTGCACTAACCAGTTAACTCCCAGCTCCGCCCAAGCTCCACCCCAGATGACCCTGGCACCAATCAGACTCTGCCGGGGCAATCACAGGCCATATTCAGCAGCACTGTTCTAACTTACCTAGGTAAGTTAACAAGATAGTGGACTGAATATTGCCGTTATCCAGATAAGTTCCAGGACCACTCTGGATCTGTCAATGCTCCATCCTGGAACTACTGTATAGTTTTGAGTCAGTCCATAAAGATATTCAGATGCGCTATCCGGATAGTACAGAGGGGGTCTGTAAGAATATTCAGAGGCCTATCCAGATAGTAGAGAGAGATCTGTAAGGACATTCAAAGGCAATATCTGGACAGTACAGAAGGGGGGGGGGGGGTCTGTAAGGATATTCAGTGACACTATCCGGATAGTACAGAGGAGGGTTTGTAAGGATATTAAGAGTCTCTATCTGGATAGTGCCGCTGAATATCCTGGTCAGCAGATAAGTGATTTTGAACATGAATGAGGGGCTTTATTGGAGTGAGGGGGTGGCTGTCCAATGTTGTGTATTCAGTAATATCTTAGGCAGCTCATGTAGTGAGAATAGAAAATAAATGGTGTTTTAGAAAACATTTCATGATCTGACTGCCAGATATTTGCAAGAATTGAATGGATTTGGAAGGTAAGTTATTAATGAATGGAAAAAATGGTTCTTTATTTGTCATGTAATAGGTCAGTAGTCAAAAGCTCTTTTGTATTCAACATTAGGAGCTAACCATATAAATGCTTAAAAAAGAGTGCCCTTAACAGATACATTTTGACCAGTCAACTCAATAAGTTGCCTGTTTTAAATGTAGGACTGTAAATTCAGAGGCCCTACTGAAAATACAGCCTGGGCCTATTAAGCTGTTTCATTTGTATTCTGCTAACATCATAAACATTGTATCTATGTTATTTGACTGTTTTTCCATATTTTCTATTATAGTATCATTTATATTCTGCTGACATATTTCTGTTATATGATTGTTCTACAGTGCTGTTAAATGTTTATATTGCTGATACTGTCCTATTACTAAGTTTCAATATGCCATTTCCAAGTTTACCTCATTGACTGTGTTTTTACTTACAGTATTTTTTCTCATTTTACTATTGTTATGCTGTTAACAAAATTGTAAGTTTTATGTTAAACTGTACCTGCTGTACACTGCCTTGGGTGAATCTCTTCATAAAGATAGTTAATAAATCATAATAAACAAACAAAGAAAGAAAGAACTAGGGGAAACCCATCCACTTATCTTTAAGCATCATCTGTCTTTCTGACTGTTGCCCTATGAAATTGTATTTCATTGCATTACATTTCTTTTTTTGTAATGCATGCTGATCGCAAACAGTGTGTACTGAATGCATTTAACATGCTTTATTTTCAAATCGTGTGCACTAAATGTATGTGTGTGTGTGTGTGTGGGGGGGGGGGGGTAATTCTATAAGGAGCCGTTTAGATTTACATGGCAAGAATGCATGTAAATTATGGTAAGGTATGCTTTACAAGTGGGCATTCACATGGGCAGAGCCTGGGTAGTATGTACAATACACATATAAATGATAGAATACTTTGATTTAAATGCTTTTTTTTAAATAATCTAGGTGTGAACTTTTACACCGGATCTATGATCACCTAAAACATAGGCACATATTTCACCAGTTACACTGGTAGTCTATAAAGGAAAGTAGATGAACTTTTATAGAATTGCTCTCTAAATGCATTTAGGACACTCTATATGCAAACAGGGGGCACTAACCCCCAAATTCTATAAAAGTTGCTAAGCATTGCACATGCAAATTTGGGCATGTGCCTAACTTGTGCACATAATTTAATTGAATAATGAGCCAATTAGCATTGATAAGTGGCTTTTTAAAAAACAATTATTGGTGGTAATTAGATTGAATTAATAATTACACATATAAATTTAGGCATAGCACCTGTGCCTAAATTTTCAGCGTGGGTCAGAAAAGCGGTGCAGTCTTTGGAGGGTCATGGTCAGATCGGGACATTCCCACAATTTATGCACATTGTTATACAATAATGGGAATCTGCACCTAATTTAGGTGTGGGGATTTACACCAAGATTTCACTGGTGTAAATGGTTGCACCTAAATGTAGTCACTATTCCCGGTGCTAGCACTATTCTATAAACAGCACCTAACTTTAAGTGCTGTTTATCGAATAGCGCTATGTGCTTTTTTCAGGGCTGATTCTGTAGGCACCATTTATGGAATGTAGTCCTAAATGCATTCAAGATTCTCTATTCACAAATAATGAATACAGTAATTCTAAAAGGTAATGCCTAGTGTTAGGCATGATCAATGCACATATTGGTATTTTAGTAATTTCTGCATGTATATAGCAATGTATGTGCATAAAATGTGGGCGGTGCGAGCAGGTACTTGCATAGATTATAGAATGCTATAATTTATGCATGCTCTTGTTAGGCATGGAGGAGTAACCTAATGGTTAGGGCTCAGAACCTAGTGAACTGAGTTAAACTCCCACTGCGGCTCCTTGTGACCCTGGGCAAATCACTTAACCCTCCATTACCACAGAAACAAAAAACTTATTTCCCTCCTTTTACAATGTCACGTGGCTTCGTAAAAGTGGGACTTAGATTGTGAGCCCACTAGGGACAGAAAAAAATATCTACATATAGCATATGTAAATCACTTCAGCTGTATCTACAGAAAGGTGGTATATCAAATCCATGACCCTTGTAAACCACTTAGTCATCTGTATATCAAGTGTACAAGTAAATAAATAAACATAGGTGTGACCACTTACACCAGCTACAAGGCTTTTTTGGCTTCTTACTCTAGTATTTTATAAAGAAAAGTAGGAACTTAATAAGTTTGAAATAGACTTATTTTGCAGCTTTAAAATAGGTGCCCACTTATCAAATTATCCTCTGCATGAATTTGCAGATGCTCTATTTGTAAACAATATGCTTTACAAACAGAAAATGTAATTAAAAAAAACGTTGTTAACATATTTTGTTTCATTTACAAAATTGCTTTTTTCATTGATATTTTCAAATTGTTTCAAAAAGAAAGCACATCCCTATCCAGAAATCCAAATACATAAGTGGAAACTTATGTGAAATATCAAAAAAGGCACATAATCTATGCCTATGCAGTGGAAGTGAAACTGGGACAGGTTTAGCATGTCCTCTATTGCCAGAAGCCATCTGGTAACCAGACATCGGTGTGCATTCAAAGTAATTTAACCAGCCAGAAACTGCTCTTTGCTGGTTAAATCATCTGTTTAGGGCTAACTGCTATTTTTCAGTGGCATTTAACTGGTTAGTGCTGCTGAAAATAAACGGGTAGCGCCAAACTGAAAACTGGCTATTTGGGGGGTGTTCCAGGGGTGAAGTCGGAAGGCCTGTTAAGCACCAATATTCAGCACTTAACTGGCCAGGTTAATGACATAAATAGGACCACATAAAAGTCAGTCCTATCTTTATGTGGTAACCCATTGTTGGTTAAGTGCTGAATATTGCACTTAAATAGCATCTATGCATTAAGGGATAATTTTTCGAAATGGTGCTGAAAGATCAGCGCCAAACAAAATAGCACTTAGCACTATTCTATAAATGGCGCTCAAAGTTAGGCACTTTTTATGGAATAGCACTTAGTGCCGGGATCCACAACTACTTTTAGGCACGCCTATTTAGACCAACTGAACCCTGGTGTAAATCCTTGCGTCTAATTTAGGTACGGAACCTTATTCTATAACAATGCACATAAATTTCAGGAACGCTCCTGATATGCCCTGACCCTCCCATGGCTGTGCCCCCTTTTTTGATTTGTACACAAAATTTAAACATGGATTTGGGTGTGTAAGTTTATGTGCGTAGGTTTTAATTAATGCCATTTAGAACCGATAATTAATTGCTAGGGCCCAATTATCAATGTCAATTGGCTCATTATTTCATTAAATTGTGCATACAAATTGGGAATGTACCCAAATTTTCACACGCAATTTAAAGCACCATTTATAGAATCCAGGGGTAAACTGCTCCAGAAATTCAATGCTGGTGCCCAGATATGGCCCAGCATCAAAGTTCTGGGTTTTACGCCAGCAGCGGTCAGAAAAACACTGATCACTGCCGACTGAATATCGGGCCCTTTGGTATTCAGATCAATTTGGATCAGAGACTTTTTAAGTACAGTATCTGACAGGCAGATTTATACTGGCCAACCTCTCCATCCTAACCCTTGATTAGACCATTTTCGTCTGCACTATACCAATGTACACCTTTTTCTGTTTGTTCGCTCTTTACACCAGAATGTGACATCAAAGTTTCAGCCCAGTGATTAACCACTGTAGCCTAGACAGTTTTCAAATGTAATACAGAACTGTGGAACAACTTGCCTCCAGTGAAGGGAAGGGAGAAAAGAGAATCATGAAATAGCTTTCAGCCAAGGTCTGGAATGTTTTCTTGTCAGCGATGATGCCTTAAAATGTTATTTTCTCACAACTACCAGTGAAAGATCAGACAGTATTTGAAATAAAAGCATTGGGTGGTGGAAGATGAGGGGGAGGGGAAAGAAAGATTGTCACAACTCACACATCTGACCGTCCTAGAAAAAAGGAAACCAAACAACCGTGGATTATCTGAGCTCGCTAAGTAGCTGTCCCTTAAAAAAAAAAAGGTGCAGATTGAAGACAAATTATTTATATTTTTATATATGCACACATACACTGCCATGGCATAATTCTTTTTTGTTTTTTTGTAGTCACATATTGTGAATCTGTCCTCATAAGAAAACATGCACAATAAAGCAGTACTCCTAACATTACCTTAACCTCATGAATTTCCACTTGGATCTGTGCACTAGTTTTGCGTGCATGTGTGTGCATGTGCGTGCATGTGTGTCTGTTTATTCTGTGTCTGTTTCTTAAATTAAAAATATTCAACCTACTTAACAGATCACCAACAAAAGCCTTTAATTGTGCTTCCAGAATTGGGAAACAGTGTTGATACCCTGTGATTATAAATGTTAATGGGGAACAGGCAGATAGGAGAGTACTATAAATAATGTGCTGTGACCTAACAAAAAGAACTGTTTTTGTACTGTAAATGTAAATTTGTGAATGACATCACTTTTTGTTACGCCCCCCTATAGGTGATACTTTCGGAGAAGATCAGACTGCCAGGGGTACTTCCTTTCAGGAAACCTGTCAGGTATTTTGATCTTCATAAAATCCTGGATGCATTTTTCTAGCTCTTCCTCAATTGACAGCTTCTCTTTCACCACTTTCTTTTTGCTGGAATTGGACTCTCTGGAGCCACTGGTCAGAGTTCGCAGCAGGTCGCTTTTCCGTCGGATTTCTGACTGCTGTAGCAGCTGCACGGGGCCTTTTTTGGCAGGTCTATCCAGAGTCTGAATGTTGGTTTGGCGGGTTACGGGACCGCAGATAACTGTCTCCTGGGGGGAACTGGCTTCCGACTGGCTGTCACAGCTCGATGTGGAGAGTTCGTTGCAGGAAGTGCCACTTTCCCCCTCCTTCTCCCCTTTGCCATTTTTACAGCAGCAGTCACAGTGGGGCGATGACCACCTTCTTGAAAGTCCCCCTAAAACAAATCATATGTACATAACAAATTAGTACAGTCCTGGAACATCCAGTCTGTGTATGAATTATGATATCATTCAACGCACAATTTTACCTTTGTCCAAACACATAATAGCTTATTAAATGATGATGGATAAACAGTAAGTTCAAAATTCTATGAAGCTTGTCACCTAAATTTATGCTTTGTGCTCACATTTGCATGCAGAAGTTACAGAATAGGGTCAGTCACATGTACAAAATAATGCAATAACGAGGAGCTAATGGGTATTAATGAGCAATAATAAGACATATATGACCTGAATTGCCACCAATTAGCAGTAACGTACACAACTGCCCTTGGTCGGTATTCTAGAAGTTGAGTACACAAAATCTGATGCACGCAATGTCTAGGGGGTGTGGACATGGGAGGGGTATAGGCAGGTCAGGGATGTGCCCAGCATGAGTGTGCACAGGTTATAGAATACTATCATTTATGCATGTAACTGACATCACACATGCAAATGGATGCTTACACAAGCAAATTGGTGGCATGCCTCAGATGCTGACACTGGCACTCTTGCATATCTCAGTTCATGTTGAGCTGAGCATGCGTGGGAGTGGCATGTGTGGGAGTGGCAAGCTTCAGCTGCTGTCGCTGGCATCCTGCACTTCTCAGTTCGAGTTGAGTTGAGCATGCATGGAAGTGGCATGCTTCAGTTGCTGATGCCGGCACTCCCACACATCTCAGTTCAGGGAGTGGCATGCTTCAGCTGCTGACACTGGCACTCCCACACATCTCAGTTCATGTTGAGCTGAGCATGCATGGAAGTGGCATGCATGGGAGTGGCATGCTTCAGCTGCTGTTGCTGGCATCCTGCACATCTCAGTTCAAGTTGAGTTGAGCATGCATGCATGGGAGTGGCACGCTTCAGCTGCCATTGCTGGCATTCTGTACATCTCAGTTCAAGTTGAGTTGAGCATGCATGCATGGGAGTGGCATGCTTCAGCTGCTGTTGCTGGCATTCTGTACATCTCAGTTCAAGTTGAGCATGCATGGGAGTGGCATGTGGCATTCTTTGGCTGCTGACGCCAACACTCCTGAACATCTCGGTTCATTTTGAGCTGAGCATGCGTGGGAGTGCCAGCAGTGGTGGCAGAAGCATTTCACTGATTTGCTCACTGCTCAAGTAGTATGGAGCTTGGCCTTCAGATAGCAGAGCTTTTCAGCTGGCGAGGCTCGGACATCCCTGCCAGCAAAGGTAGGACTCAACACCATTGGTAGGGGAAGACCTGAGAGGAAATGGTAGCCTAGGGGCACAGTGAACTGATAAAGTTTGGGATCCTGACTTATGTCCTGCCTCTGCTCCACACCTGTGCACTCCCACTTGCAAAATATTGGCATTTAAATACTTATGTACATATACACAAACACACACACACACACACACACGTGTAAATGTTAGTATTCTAAACATTTATGGGGTAGAAGTTCAACCGGCAGCGGCGAGTATTTTGTAAACTGCTGCCGGCAGCATTATTCTGGATATTCAATGCCAGGCCATGTCTGGCACTGGCACTCTCTTCTGCAATATTCAGCACTTAACTGCCTGACACCAATAGGACTGTGCTTTATGCGGTCTGATATGGCTGCTTAACTTTGGCAGTTAAATTCTGAATATCAGCACTTAAGCACATAAGTGCCAATTCCACCCCCTGGACTGCCAACAAAAAGGCCGGCTTTCTAACTGGATAACAGCCACTGAATATTAGTGGTTAGTCCTGCACAAGTGAATTAACCTGTTAGCAACCATTTCTGGCTAGTCAAATCGCTTTGAATATTGACCCCCTATGTGTTTAACGCATGTGTAAATGGGAGCACTTAACAAGACATCTCAAGGAATGCTGTCCAGGTCCCTTTCTGCTTCCAAACTCCCTTCAAAGAAAGCAGAACATTCTCCAATGTTGGTGCTTCCTTTTTTTCAAACAAAACAGCTCAGGAACTCACAGGCAGATGATCAAAAGCCCCGCAGTGTTCCAAACAGCGCTCTAAACTAGCGCTGGAACAGCGTGGGGCGCTATTAGACCTATGATCAGAAATAATGCATGCAAATTTAAGCAGTACAACTATCTCTGATCATGGGGTAGAAGTGCGGGCGAATTGTGCCGAGCATGCGCTCAGCAGAATCCTCCCACACTTGTTTGACAGGTCTGGGCTGTCAAAAGTCCAAACCTGTCAAACACAGAAGCTGAAGGTCCATGGGACCACCAGGCCCTGACTACCCATGCCCCCCAGTTCCCCCCCCCCCAAAGCAAATCTGCCAACAGGGGGCTGGAGGTCCAGCAGACCTCCGGTCCCCCCTGACGACCCCCCCCCCCAGGTTCAGGGAGGGCTGGAGATCCAGTGGGTCTTCAGCCCCCCCAAACCCCCAGAAAATGGTCCCTGGTGGTCCAGTGGCCGCTTAAAAAGTGTCCGTTAAAAAGAACCCCCTCCCAGTCCCCCCACCTTAGTTGGAGGAGGGAGGTAGCCTGCCTTCCTCCTCTTCCTTTGGTTGACGCCGCTGCAAAATGGCAGCGCCCAGCCTCTCCCAGTGCATGCTGGAATGCACTAGGCAGAGCTACAGACCATATAAGGCCCTTATATGATCTGTAGCCTCGCCCAGCGCATCCCAGGATGCGCTGGGAGGGGCTGAGCACTGCCATTTTGCGGCGGCGTCAACCCAAGGGAGAGGAGGGAGGCAGGCTACCTCCCTCCTCCAACTAAGGTAGGGGGCTGGGAGGGGGTTCTTTTTAAGGGACACTTTTTAAGCGGCCACTGGACCACCAGGGACCATTTTCTGGGGGTTTGAGGGGGGGGGCTGGAGACCCACCGGATCTCCAGCCCTCCTTGAACCTGGGGGGGGTCGTTGGGGGGGACCGGAGGTCTGCTGGACCTCCAGCCCCTGTTGGCAGATTTGCTTTGGGGGGGGGGGGGAACTGGGGCCTGCCAGCATGCAACTGCATGCTGGACAGGACTCACCATTCCTCCCCAATGATCTGCAAACCCTAACGCCAGCTCGAAGCTGGCATAGGGTTTGCCGCGGCCAGCAACCCAAATTTTGGCGCGCTGACCGCTGATCATTGGCGATGAATGTGCTAAGCCCTGTTTAGCATGTATTTGCATGCTATTTGTGTAAACAGCCCTCGAGCGCATTGTTTCACGTGCTCGAGGGCTCTGATTATGGGGTGGTAGCAAACGCCGGCACTAGTATGGTGCTAACAGCCTCTAGCACCGACGTTTGCTTTTGATCACCTGCCTATAAATGATTGCAAGGTCATGAAGTGTCTGCTACTATTTATATGACTGTTACAATGGCATCAGCAGGGGAGGGTTCAAGGAACATAGTGGTCTGGGAGATTTTTTTTCAAAGAGTGGCTCATGTTGTATTGACTCACCACGACTTACTTGAAGGCAATCTGTTCACTGATTGCTGTCTTAATGCACAGCATTTTGGGCTAGTCGAGTTACGAATCTGTGCCGATTTCTACTTCCTCTGAGTCTCTCACCATTGATTTGCTGCTGCAACTGTGCTAGACCTACTGCCACAGGATGTGCCATGCAGCTGTGCAAATGGACTGGTGTGAGGCTGTAGTGTGCAGCAGCAAATCTATGGTGGGAGACTTGGAGTAGTGAAGATTGGCACCAATTAATAATTCAACTGGCTTGACGATAATGCATGCTGAGGCAGCCAGTCAATGATCACATTGCATTCAAATAAATCACGCTGAGCATCTCTCTCTCTCTCTACGGTGTCACCAGCAGCTGGCTCATTGACACATGCCCAAATATCCAGGACACCATGGAAAAAACATAAAAGAGAATTTTTTTAAATTTGGAGGAATGAACTAATCTAAAAATCATAATAGTCCCAACATCATGAATTTCTACAATTGTAGAAAATGTACAATTTATTACCAGGTTGATAGACACGATGCATTTTTTAATTGCTTTTTTAATCTAAAATACATGGTCTGGCTAGCACAATGCTCTTAAACTGTCCTCCCTTTGCACTGTGATCATCACAGTGCTTTGCTTATGGATTTTTGCTGGAGACAGCATTACGGCAGATGTCTTAAGTTTCTGTCAAAGTAAAGACTGGCTGAAAAAAAAACCCCATAAAAACTGGTGAGCTAAATAGAGAGCTTTTCAGTGCTTCTCTTATCACAAAGCAGGCATACACAGCTTCTAAGTTTTCATGGTTTTGAAATTCTGGTTGATCATGGATGAAAGCTTCACATTTTAGGACCAGAAAAAGACTTTGCAAGTACAGCAACCCAAGTACAATCTGCTATTCCTGCCAAGCATGCACACTGATTTTCCTTTCCACGGTTAAAATAAAGTCTTTCTCTTTACAAAGCATCAAGTAGACTGAGCATGTTCAATTTAGACACAAAAATGGCAGAAATAACCTTTTTAGTCCCATTGATATGGAATGGAGGAGTACTACATTGGATGTACCCTAGAAAGGTAATATATCAAATACATGACCCTTATCTGGTCCACAGTGTCCTCATACTGGTTAAGTTCTAGTCTGAGTTACATCACAATGCAATAACAGAGAGCCCCAGTGTCTCATTCTATAGGAAGCTGAGGAGATAATTTTCTAGTATCATTTTTGCATATATGTGACCACATACATATGAAATAGCCTCTTATAAAAGTATGTAAAATGACATGATAGTGTGTAATTTGCTGGTGGGAAGAATTTTGCAAGATGCTCACACATTATAGGGGTGTGCAGCCAGAACATTTTTGTTCCATGTTGTTTCCCATGTCACTTGTGGGAATGTTTATTTTTTTTTTCGTTCTGTCATCATGGTAGCAATGTTGTTAAGAATGTGCACTCTTTTGAAAGAGTGTGCACTATTTAGCAAAGCATGCACTATTCAGGAAGACTCTTCCTGAATAGTGCATGATTATGTGAATAGGGCACACTCTTTCAAAAGAGTACAGCGTTTGCACTGTTTTGAAAGTGTGTGCACTAATCAGAAAAGTGTGCACTATTCAGGAAGACTTTGAACTCCTTTGAAAGTGTATGCATTATTCAGAAAAGCGTGCAAGGAAGCATGTGCACGTTTTTGAAACAGTATGCACTATTCACAAAAGTGTGCACTGTTCAGGAAGAGTGCATACTCTTTTCTGATAGTGCACACTATTTTTGTCTTGCATACATTATCAAGAAAGAGTAGATACTCTTTCTGAATACTGCACGCTCTTTGTGAATAGTTCCCCCTTTTTTGAAAGAGTGCGCTATTGACAGCATTCATTGGTCTAGATTCAGTAAATGGTGCCCAAATTGGGTTGCCAAAAAATGTATCTTGGACTAGGCTTTACTTCGACAGATCCTGTTCTAGATTATTAGTGGAAGTTGAGACTTCCCAACCTGAAGGTGTCAGTTCCAATTTCTACAATTTCACTGTATGTAATTTTTTTTTTTGGCAGGTAAACCTTGTTTTACCTGATAAAACACAACAACAACAAGCTGCCCGATATTCAGCCACCGGCGGGCAATGCTTTAACTGTCTGCTACCGGCATTCAAACTGAATATTCATTGCTGGGCCATTTCTGGCGACCAGCACTGAATACCCAGGTTTCCCAATGCCAGCTAGCACATGACCAGTTAAGTTGATATTTAGACTTAACCATCCACGGCTTACTGGCAAAGATAGGCCTGCTTTTTTATGCAGCCTTATTTGGCAGCTAAGTCTAGCTAGTTAAGTTCTGAATATCGGGACTTAACTGGTCATGTCCCCCACAACACTGGCATTATTTTCAGTACTAACCAGGCACTTTCAGCAGCGATAACCAGTTAAATGCTGCTGAAAATAACTGGTTATCCACCAAGATGTGTGTTAATCAGTCGGTGGCCATTCCTGGCTGGTTAACTCATGCTGAATATCGACTTGAAATTCTTAAAATTTGTACGCGTGTTTATAGAACACTGGGTCAGTGCAACTAACTTGGGCACCAGGACTTGCACCAGGTATAATTCTGGTGTCCATAGTTAGGCACAATATCCAAGCTTACATGCTATTCTATTAACAGTGCCCCTTACAGAAAAGTACTTTGGGCTTTGTCAAGGATGGGTGAAACAGAACCCCGTCGGATTTAGAAGATAAGTGCTATATACCTTTACCTATAAAAATTTTAAAATTAGAAGCTACAATTGAAATATATATGATCAAGAGGATACAATCAAGAGGGAAGTAAGAATTATGAGCATTGGAGGTTTTTTAGCCGATGAAGAATAAAGCGTCTGTGAGTCGTGAAGCAAAACTAGACTTTGACTGCAGATGTACCGAGGCCTTTTCCTCCAAAGGTTTTTGGAACCACCTTAATGTTTAGAACATACTTCATCGATGTACATATATTCCCAAGCAGTTGTAGATATACTCAGGTACATTTTAGCCACAACATCTGCAGGTTTTTTGAAGCTATTTTATAAGCGCACACATGTGTCTATGCTGTCCTTATAAAATTACCCTAAAACAAGCATCTACTTGCTCATCCCATCTAGGTGGCCTATTATAAAGCAATCTCCACCTGTCACCTGAATAAGAGCCCTGCCACACACAGATTAGCAGTCTATGTGCAAAAAAGGGCTCTGAACTCTGAAAATACACTATCATATTCTGTGCAAAGTATAGACATATGTAGATTTTTTTCTTTTGTGCTGGTACTCAGTGACCTGCCCATGACCAGGCTTCATTTTTGCTCAGAAGGGCTGAGTAGCTGCAATTACAAACTCTTCTGAAGCTGAACGGCTGCTCAGATCATTTATCGACTTGCATTTGGCAGGTTCTGTGCTCATAGTAAAATGTAATTATCACCTCCTGCTTGCACAGATTGGCAAATTTATTTTAGTAATAAATAAATAAAATTGCCCAAGACATGCCAGGCCCCTAAATCAGGAAAATATCACTGAACAAAACACACTGCCTATCATAAGTTAACATAATCCTTCAAACAGTTTTCATCATCCTTGCAATTTTTCTACATAAATTTGCATGACTGGCTAATGAGATCATGTGATAACTGTGAAAACCAACAGCACACCATCTGAGGTCGTGATAGACATCTAGGGGTCCTTTTACTAAGCCGTGGTAAAAAGTGGCCTGCGGTAGTGTGGGTGCGGGTTATGGGCACGTGCAGAATTATTTTTCTGCGTGCCTGTAAAAAGGGCCTCTTTCTTTTCCCTGAAAATAACGTGTGGCAAAATCAAAATTGCTGCGCGTCCATTTCGGGTCTCAGACCTTACCGCCAGCCACAGACCTAGCGGTAAAGAATTTGTATGGTAATGACCTATGCACATCAGATGTCACTTGGCATGCATCCGCTACACATGCCAGAAAATAAAAAATATTTTTCAGATGCGCGTAGCAGACGTGTGCCAAAAATGAAATTACCGCAACAGCCATGCAGTAGTCGGGTGGTAAGTTCATTTTGGCAAATGTTGGGCGTGTGTAGACGCTTATGCGGCTTAATACAAGGGACCCCCAGATATGCTATAGTATAATACTGTAGTTCTTAACCCAGTCATCAGGATCAGTGGCGTGATGCCCCCCCTGGTGAAAGAACCCCCGATCCCCCAGAGAAAGAACCCCCCTGGGTGCAAGCCGCTGGGGGGGAGGGTGCCGCGCGCCTGCCGGCTCTTCGTTTTCATGCTCCCTCTGCACCGGAACAGGAAGTAACCTGTTCCAGGGCAAAGGGAGCATGAAAACGAAGAGCCGACAGGTGCACGGCACCCCCCCCAGTGGCGTGCACCCGGGGCAGACCGCCCCCACCGCCCCCCCCCCTTGGTACGCCACTGCTCAGGATACACCTAGCCAGACCTCATTCAAAACAAAATTTAAGATGACAAAATGGGATGCAAAACCTCAGCACCATGGAGAGCTCCACAAGGATGATACACAAGGTTAATGCAGAGTAGTTTTATTTTGTTGAAAACATAGACTGGTCAGTTCAAAATGACATTTGTTCATGTGTTAAGTGTACATGGGGAATTAAGAATCATGGGCCAATATTTGGAAACAATCTAAAATATCAATCCTGAAAGCTGATTATTTGGGGCCAATTTTTTCAATAGAGCACTACTGTCATTCTCTCACCTCTCACAAAATGTCTTTGAAAATAGGGCATTTCATATGTTGCACTTAATTCAGAAACTCTGGAAAGCAAAATATTAGACACTGAAAAAGCAGATTATTGGGGGGGGGGGGTCTTTCTCAGATTCTACTGTATATCTATGATATATACTGGAGGGGAGGGGGGAGATTTACTGCCTAAGAAAAACATTTCAGACTGAAGAGGCAGCCACATGCATTCAGACTACTCCCTGAACAAGACAGAATATCCTTTTCACTATGTGAGGGTGTCTCTTGAAAGTGTTGGTAATGTGTACATTTAATTCCTGTCCATGCAATATACTGTACATTAACTGAAGCACATTTACACAGAGGGGTGAATTCTATAAATGGGGCTGAAAAAAGTGCTATTCTATAAGTTCTGCTTATAGAACAGCGGTTTATAGAACAGAGCTTACACCCGGGAAATGCGCTTAACTTTAGGTGTGGCCATTTGCACCAAATGAAATGTGGTGCAAATCTTTGCACCTAAATTAGGCACATTCCTCTTTCTTCTCTAACCATGGGGGTCTTTTTACTAAAGATTAGCTTGTGTTATCTGCAGCAGGGCCCATTTTATTCCTATGGGCCCTGCTGTAGATAACCCAAGCTAATCTTTGATAAAAGAACCCCTAAGGGCATTAATTTTAGGAATACCCCATTCTGCCCACAACCCTCCCATTTTTGCATCCCCTTTTTGAACTTGCATTAAATTTATGCACATATATTCCAATTACATCAAATTAGTGCCAATAATTGCTTGTTAACAAGCCAATTATTGGCATTAATAGCTCATTATTCAATTAAATTCCACACATAATTTTTATTTACTTTTATAGAGAATGTACCCTTTTTATGTTTCCCTCCTTTCTATCCCTTGGATGAACTAAGCCTTCTTTGAAATTCCACATCTCATAACCAGCCTTTATTCTGCCTCCCTCATCCATGCTGTAAAAAAAAAAATCTACCTTCCTGCTCTGTTCTTCAACTTTAACTTTTAAAAAATGCAAAAAAAAAAAAAAAAGGCCATAAGTGGCAATTCTATCAATTGGTGCCTCATCTAAGCTGCCACAAAGGAGTGAACTTAATGCTGCACCTAAATTATTATTCTAGAATGCTAGAGCACAAGTGCATTGGCATGCAAAAATGTAGGTGTGGCCCAGTGGTGGCCCTACCATTAGGCCACCTGAGGCAGGGGTAGCAGCAGCAATTCCCATGGGCTGCCGTGCCATTGGCACCTGCCTCTTCTCCCTACTGTGGCCAGCTTCTTGATGTAACTTCCTGTTTCCTCAGAGGAGGGACTCAGTAGAGGGAGCAAAGAGGCCGGTGTCTGCAGCAGCACAGCAGGGCAGCCTATGTGAAACACTTCCACTGCTGCCTTTTGAAAAACACAAACATAAGGTAAAAGCAGGGAAGAGGGTTGAGGAGGGAAGGGGAAGATGCTAGACCAGGTTTGGGCATGGGTGGCTTCTCATCCCTGCCTCGGACGGCAGATTGCCTTGGGTCACCCCTGGAATGCTTACTTCTAGTAGGTCAATGGCTAGTATAAGTGGGTGTGTCAGTATTCTATAAGTTGAGTGGATCATTTAGCAACACACCCATGACATACCCATGCTCCTCTTGACAGTTTCACACTAAGGAGCCCTTTTACCAAACTGCGGTAAAATGTGGCCTTACTTCATCCTTATGTGGGTCATTCCCATGTGCTAAGGCCATTTTTACTGCTATCTTCCCCTTTAATGACCACACATTCATTTTCCCATTAGTGTGGGACCATTAGACTGTGATACCCTACTGCCACCCATTATATAGGTGGTAAGGCCTCATGCATTAACCACATGCTATTCAGTTAGTGCATGGCAATGTAGCGGCACTAACCAATTAGCATAGAAAATGCCCACTCTCCACCTCCAGATCTAACCTAAAATTAAATTAATTTTTATTTTTTGGTGCATCGGTAGTGCACACACATGCACAAGTTACCACAGGCCGCCTGAGCATGCCCTGCGATAAGTCCTTTTTGCTGCAGTAAACAAACGTTTAGAAGCACTGGCCAATATTCAGCGCGTTAACCTCTGTCTTGGCAGATAGCTGGTCATTTTCAGCAGCATTTAACCAGTTATCACTGCTGAAAAAGCCAAGATAGCACCAAAAATAAAGCTGGTGATGTTGAAGGCATGACTGGTTATGTCTCAATATTCAGAACTTAACTGCCAAATGAGTCTGCATAAAAAGCAGGCCTATGTTTGCCTGCTAAGCCATGGCCGGTTAATTTTGAATATTGACTTAACCGGTCATGGGTTAGCCGGTGTTGAAAAACCCGAATATTCAATGCTGGTCGCCGGAAACGGCCTGGCATTGAATATCTGGGTTGAACACCAGCAGTGGGCAGTCAAAGCGCTGCCCACAGCTGGATGAATATCGGGCAGACTGTTTTTATTTTTATTTGTTGCTTTTCTATCCCACATTTTCCCACCTATTTGCAGGCTCAATGTGGCTTACATAGTACCGTAAAGGCATTGGCCAAGTTCGGTAGAGAAACAAATACAAGGTGATATTGTGGGCGAATAAGGTATATGTGTGTCAGGTACAATGGGGGTTGAAGGGAAGAAAGGTTATATAGTGTCCATTTCGATCTTTGGTTTTGCTGTATTGCAGAGTGTAGGTATCTATGTTGGGTCGGTGGGGTATGTCTGTTTGAATAGAAAGGTTTTTAGTGATTTCTTAAGTTTAGATGGTCATGGGTTGTTTTTGTTGCAGGAATTACCACTATTGTTAGCAGAATCTGTGGTACTTCAGGAGTCAAACACCACACACCAGAATGAGAAAGAAGTCTTCTTTATTTGCCAGCAAACAAAGTAGGACATCAGCTCTAGGTCTCTCTGTGTCCTGTCCTTCTGTGTCTCTTCTTCTAAGCTCTCTGGATCCTGCGTCTCCTGTCTGTCCTCTAACGTAAGCTGCTTCTGCTCTCCTTTATATACCCTTCTAGCCCCCCTTTCTCACCAGATGGTAAAGAATAGATTGATTACCCTGTCTTGAACTAATTATCTCTATACATTTATTCAAAAATATCAGTTACATAGGTTTGAGATATTTCCTAAACTGACCTATGACCTGGGGCCTCTCAAACCAGACAATGTGGCACCTATCTCCTGCATTTTATTATTATTAAATTCCCAGCTAACTTCATAACTTAGGTTCATTGAGGGGCTAAGGGACCAGTCTTGCTTAATGGCACACAGACATGGTTTGTTATTACTTTCAGAAGACCAGTCCTACACTTAGCTATAATTCATCAAGGAGAAGACTTGACTTGTCCTGACCTCTTTCACCTATTAGTTTCATACACAAAACTAGCTAGGACTGTGGATAATTCAAACCAGATGATGACCTCTTAAACTGCAGACAAAGCTCACTTGAAAAGTCAGACACTGGATTGAAAACATATTCTACATAGAAATAGAACTTATTAATTACACAGAATAAAACATATTCTAAAATAAGCAGAAATCAGAATTCCTTATAAGACAAAATCTAAATCATTTAGAATTATTTAAACCTACACTATCTCCTTCTAAACAGCGTTAAACTGCCTGCGAAACTGTCCAGTATGCCTTGCTCATAATGGCATCCAGATGTGGTAAATATGAACTAGCCTTAACAATCCATCACTCAAAAAGGGACAAAGAAAGTTTCATTTCTCACTGACCTTTCTAACCTCTAGTCTAGCAAAAGCTAGACTTCTGAGCAATTAAACCCAGATGGCATTCTTCCACTTTACAGGACTGAAAAGTTAAACACCAAATTAATATGATTTCTTTGCCCAGGCTGCCTCATTTTCACCGCTTTTGGAAATGCGTTCCATAGTTGTGTACTTATATAGGAGAAGCTGGGTGCGTAGGTTGCTTTGTATTTGAGTCCTTTGCAGCTTGGGTAGTGGAGTTTTAGGTATTTTCGAGATGTATTGGTTATGTTTCTGATTGGTAGGTCGATGAGGTTTATCATGTATCCTGGGACTTGGCCGTAGATAATTTTGTGGACCAAGGAGCAGATTTTGAAGGTGATATGTTCTTTGATTGGAAGCCAGTACATTTTTTCTCGAAGGGGTTTGACACTTTCGAATCGCGGTTTACCAATACAATAGCACTTAATCACATAACTTCCAATTATCGATGTCCACCATGTGCAAAGTGCTACTAATCTATGTACAAGGCACACTACTGATATATACTTTACGTGGCAGTGTGTGGAATTGTCTTTACTATATTTCACACAGAGGTGTATTTTCAAAGTGCTTAGACTTACAAAGTTACATAGGGGCCCTATTACTAAGGCATGCCAAAAAATGGCCTGAACGGGTGTAGGCACGTGTTATGGACATGCGCAGGTCCATTTTTCATTTATTTATTTATTTTATTTATCATTTTACTTAATTACATTCACATTTATCACATAAATGTAAAGAAATACAGAAATTAATATAAAAAGGAAAACATTTTCTCTCAACAATATATATTTACATAATTGTCCACAATTGGAAGATCCAAGATCAGGAAAACAATCTTAAAGAAAATAAGAAAAACTCAAAATGGTTAATCTTACACTTCACATTTTCTGAGGGAGGAAGGTTAATCGGTTACTGCAGCCGGTACAGTGGTAACTGAAGGAAGTTGCTGCAGAGGATTCTTCATCTGTTTCCACAAACTCTATAATTTCTTAGGTTCAAACAAATAAGTAATAAGGAAAATAAA
The DNA here is from genome assembly GCF_901765095.1 of Microcaecilia unicolor. Lineage (NCBI taxonomy): Eukaryota > Metazoa > Chordata > Amphibia > Gymnophiona > Siphonopidae > Microcaecilia > Microcaecilia unicolor. Next base: position 175,937,282 of record NC_044038.1, on the reverse strand, counting down.
ACACTTATAAGGGAATCGTGCTAGGAAGGTCCCACCTGGGGCAATGATTCCTGGCTGAAAAGCCAAGACTTCACACCTCCCAGTCTGCGATTCCCTTGATGTGTCAGGAAATATATTCATCTTTGAACCCAAAAAACTATCAACCATGTATCGGAAATACAATTTCAAATCAAAGACGAAAGTCACTAATAATATAACTCTATCTATAACTTCTGAATTTTCCAAAATGTCAGTTAAACACATCTCTTTTCTCTGAAAGAAGATTTTAAAGGAAATATAATTTTAGTCACCAAAAGGTGGCTATCAGAAGGTATTAGCAAAGTATCAGAGAAATATTTCTTCAAGATATATAGGATATTATAGGTAAATTTATCATTCTCAAGTTATTTTCCCTTAATTGGTTCTCCAGAAATTCCAATTTTTATAAGAAAAATAACTATTCTTCATTACCAAATTATCTAATTTTCATAGAGAAGCCATTTCCGTAATCAAAGTCTCTTTTTATATCTTGGACTTCCACTTTGTTAGATAAGTATTAATATAGATTCTTTTAACTCACATAGTGAAAAATTTTAAACATCTGAAGAAGACAGTTATTCACATTCTACTGCAGTTCCTATAGTATGTCCTTTATGACATTATTGGCTTCACCAAGTCCAATTTCTCCACAGAAACCGCTCCAGATATCTTCGGGGGGAAGAGCTCATTCTCCAATCCCCCAGTTGGTTTATTATCCGGAGTCGATGCTGCGCCAGGACCTCCTCGGGTCACATGAAAATCCTAACCCACTTCGGGCGTTTCCATTATTGACCTCCATAGCGAAGCATTACTATTTTTCAGTGCACCTGCAAAAAAGGCCTATTTTTGTGGCCGAAAATGGACGTGAGGCAAAATTAAAACCAGCGCGTGTCCAGTTTCAGCATGTCACTTTACTGCCACCCATTGACTTAGCGGTAAGGTCTCACATGTTAACCGAGCAGTAATCATCGCCGGGTAAGCGCCACATGGTAGAAAATTTCTACCGCGTGTTTGGGACATGCGTCAAAAATGGAATTACTACCTGGGGCATGAGGTAGCCGGGCGGTGGTTCCAATTTGACGTGCATTGTATGTGAGTAGGCACCTATGTGCCTTAGTAAAAGAACCCCATGGAGGGGCATAATCGAACGAGGGCGTCCATCTATAAGGGCAGCCATCTCTAATGACGGCCCCGTGAAGCAGCGTACCCGACCGTATTATCGAAACAAGATGGCCAGCCATCTTTCATTTCGATAATACGGCCGGGGCTGGCCAAATCTCAACATTTGGGCCGCCCTTAGCGATGGCCGCCATTGGTTTTCGCCGATAATGGAAACTAATGGTGGCCATCTCAAAACCAGCCAAATCCAAGCCATTTGGTCGTGGGAGGAGCCAGCATTTGTAGTGCACTGGTCCCCCTCACATGCCAGGACACCAACCGGGCACCCTAGGGGGCACTGCAGTGGACTTCACAAATTGATCCCAGGTGCATAGCTCCCTTACCTTGTGTGCTGAGCCTCCCAAATCCCCCCCAAAACACACTACCCACAACCGTACAACACTACCATAGCCCTTAAAGGGTAACGGGGGGCACTTAGATGTGGGTACAGTGGGTTTCAGGTGGGTTTTGGAGGGCTACCACTTACCACCACAAGTGTAACAGGTAGGGGGGGGTGGGCCTGGGTCCGCCTGCCTGAAGCGCACTGCAGTACCCACTAAAAACTGCTCCAGGGACCTGCATAGTGCTGTGATGGAGCTGGCATAGAGGCTGGCAAAAAAATGTTTTTAAATTTTTTTTGGGGTGGGAGGAGGTTGGTGACCACTAGGGGAGTAAGGGGAGGTCATCCTCGATTCTTTCCAGTGGTCATCTGGTCAGTTCAGGCACCTTTTCAAGGCTTGGTCATGAACAAAAAGGCACCAAGTAAAGTTGGCCAAATGCTCGTCAGGGCCGGCCTTCTTTTTTCCATTATCGGCCGAGGCCGGCCATCTCTTAACCACGTCCCCGTCCCACCTTCGGTACACTGCCGACATGCCCCCTTGAACTTTGGCCGGCCCTGCGATGGAAAGCAGTTGAAGCCGGCCAAAATCGGCTTTCGATTATACTGATTTGGCCGTCCTTAGGAGAAGGCTGGCCATCTCCCGATTTGTGTCAGAAGATGGCTGCCCTTCTCCTTCGAAATAAGCAGGATAGTAACCTATGGAATTTTGTATCTCTAAGTGCTTTCAAAATGAGTCCTGTAGGGGGAGATTCTATATATGGCACCTAAAAAATCAGCATGGAAATCAAAGCTAAGTGTATTCTATAAGCAGTGCCTAGATTTAGGTAAAGTATATAGAACACTCTTCACTTGTCTATTAGATTGTAAGCTCTTTGAGCAGGGACTGTCTCTCTTTGTTAAATTGTACAGCGCTGCGTAACCCTAGTAGCGCTCTAGAAATGTTAAGTAGTAGTAGTAGTTGACATCTGAACACTTAAAACTATGCACCTCCAGTTATACCAATGAAAACATGGCATAAATTCCGGCATGTAGATTTAGGCAGACTGAGCCATATTCCATGCCCCTTTTTGCCTGACACATTACAAGTTAGGGGCACTGCATTACAGAATGCGCTTAGCGAGTTGTGCGCATAAATTCTACTTATTGCCAATTAGTATTCATTATTGCTTGTTAAGAACTATTATCAAGGATGATTAGCTTGTTAAGCCAATTAAGTTACACATGTTATAAAATACGCTTGGATTTCGCCATGGATCTCTAGGTGCGCTATATAGAATCCAGGGGATAGTGGTTTTCTAAATGGGCTTTTAAGTTCTACCATAAAAGCACAAAGCAGGCAGCTAAACAGAGACCAGTTACCTGGCCTGTATTATTTCAGCCACTTTTCTTCCTGAAGCCCAGAGGTAACAGGTGAAATATTTAGTCTCCAAGTGGGGTAACCTAATCACGTTTAGACTGTTTTAATTTTTCATTGCTAATACAAAGAAACAATGGAACCTTGGACTACTGAACAGACAGCAGCTGCCATAAAATAACAGTAACTCCGTGGAAGTATGTGGTTCCCCTTTAGAACAGAAAAGTGGCATTACCCATTGCACTGGCTGTGGGATTCTTTTTTTTTTTTTTTTGCATAAGTTTGTTCTGAATACAGCAATGTATTTTTTCTAGCAAAAAATGTGCTGGTACTCAAATGCCAGGCCATCCTTCAGGGGTGGGGTGATCACTGAGGGACCCACCCCCACAATAGCCAGGCCCCCTGCAACCAGTCACTGAATCTATGGCCAGGCAGAATTGGTGTGTAGAGCCTGAGCTCTTTCATTAAAACTTGCTGACCATGGGTCAAATTTAACAGACAATGGAAAAGGTGCCGGTACTCAGTACCCCCAAGTACCCCCTCAAAAAAAGCCCTGGAATACAGTCAGGCCAAATGTAACTTTGTAGACTTGGAGCGTGCTTATGCATTTTCTCCAACCTGCATTGCTGCAACCTATCACTCTGGTCTTCTCATTATCCATCCCGCTGATAGCTGTGAACACCGAGCACACCATTTACAGAACAACTAGGAAAGATAACTTCCACTCCTCCATTGTCAATGATGAAGGATCCCTGCAGTCTGTGAGATGTGTGGCCAAATTTAATTTATAAACCTGCTAGAACACTTTGTGGCGTGTGAAACAAAAAGAGTCAATAATGGTTCAATTGCAAGTTTTAATATTCTAGCTTTGGAAAAGGCAGTAGATTGATGCTTGATAAAATGGAGTCACATGAACCCTTGCCTGGGATCCCTTATTTGTTAATAAGTAACGTGGTTAAGGGCCTGAACAGAAACTCTTCCAATCTTTAAGAGCTACAAAATGAATTTTCCATCTGCCGCTGTCGCCTGGGTGGATATTTTATCTAGCAGTGTGAGCACACAGACTCGATTTCTAATCCCTTCTCTCTCACTGACTTTGTGTCGCTCTGGGCAAGCCACTCTATCAATAGGAACAAATTACTGACTCAACATTTATCAATTAGAACCTCATCAGATTTGAGCACACGTAACAACCTTAGCCTCCAGTAACCCAACTTGCATTGAAATGCTGCAGTTACCATATTGTAATACCAAAATTTCTGTGCTGAACCATGAAAACACCAGGTTAGTGGTTGGAGGTGTTTCTAGCAGGTGTTTCTGGAATTCGTTGCCAGAGAATGTGGTAAAGGCAGTTAGCTTAGCAGAGTTTTAAAAAGGTTTGGGCGGCTTCCTAAAGGAAAAGCCCATGGACCATTATTAAATGGACTTGGGGAAAATCCACTATTTCTGGGATAAGCAGTATAAAATGTTTTGTACTTTTTTGGGATCTTGCCAGGTATTTGTGACCTGGATTGGCCACTGTTGGAAACAGGATGCTGGGCTTGATGGGCCTTTGGTCTTTCCCAGTATGGCAATACTTATGTACTTATTAACATCTTCCCATATGGTTAAACCAGAGACAATACCCTCACCGCCTAACTGCAATACAAATAATGTCAAGTAGTTAGCTAAAACCATTGAGGTGTTAACCGCTATGCGTTATCTGCCTTATTAACAGTTAAGCAGATGATTCCCTTGTGGAACTTTCATCGATTCATACAATTTTATTTATTTATTTTGATGTTTATAACCCACATTATCCTGAACAATAAATAAATAAAACAACTGGCAAGGTTTACAATACCATAAACAAAATATCAAGTAAGAACAGAGTAGAACAAATAAGATACAAATAAGATGGTCCATTGTTTTGGTCATCAGTTCCTTAAGTTACTGTAACGTCCTCTAGCAGGAAAGATGTAGAACACGTTCCAAAGGTTACAAAATATTGGTGCCCAGATGGTCACTTGAAAGGACAAGCTGCCCATCAAGGAGAGTATTCATCTCAAATTGTTGGCACTGCCTTCTAGGGTCCAGATTTACAGTGTTTCAAGTTTATTATGGGTTTTCTACTCCGCCCATCGCCAAATACATCTTGGCGGCTAACATACTAAAAAATAGAGAGATAAGAATGGAGTAAATGTAAAAGTAGAACTACAATATCGATAGGACAGTGGGGGGCGGTACAAAGGTAGGGTGCGCTACATTTCAGACTCACAGTTAAAGTGAGGAGTTGGCATATAAACGGCTGCTCGAAACATAAGCATCACGAAAAAGGAATGTTTTAAATTCTGTTTTAAACACCTGAAGATTCTCTTGATCTCTCAGTGTTTGCGAATGCTGATTCCAGTGTTTTGGGGCTTGAACTGAAAAATAGCACAAAGTGTATGTTCATGAAAAATTTCTCGAAAAGATGGGACAGTGAATAGGAATCGCACTGTACGTGTTGGAACATATGGAGTCAGGTGACGAGAGAGATATTGAGGTTCACCTGACATTTTGATTATATGTACCAAAAGCATAGTTTTGTACATGATTCTGTGTCTGATGGGAAACCAAAGCACTTCCCGAAGCAGGGTAACGAAGAAGCGTTGAACTGGCACCTTCCTGATAGATGTCTTTGTTCTACTCAAGGGCCCTTGTTGATGCCTGCCACTACAGGAGATACTTAACTCTCAAACAAATTCCCAGCTGTATCTAAAGTCTTATTCTTTTTCAAGCTCAGTTCCAAACAGCACAAAAATTGTTCATGAAGTCTTTAAATATTTATTTCAACCAAATTCACAAGTTTCAATCCATATTCTGAACTTTTTTCACACGTCTCACTTCTGTAGAAAATACTTTAAAATGCTTCAAGGTAAAAGTTCTTCATATTTATTTTCACATTTTGCAGAGCATGGACACCCCCACCAACATGCAGCATGTTTTGCCGATGCTGCCTCAGGGTGTGGTCCGCCAAAACTTATACTTGAAGAATCACACATACTGCAACCTCCGTGTCCTAGAGGAGCGCAGTGGCCATGCGGTGGGGAGCCCTTACTGCCATCAATTGAAGTGATGATAGGCACTCTGGCGCTAACCCAGCGGTAACCAGGCAGTGCACGGTGATGCCCGATTACCGCTGGTTTAGCACCACGCAAGCCATTTCCAGGGGTTTTATTTCCCCCCCCAGAAATGGCGCACACTCAAGGTGGGCCAGCGATAGTCCCGGAAGAGCGAGCGGTAAGCCCGCGTTGGGCTTACCGCCACTCTGTGAAAAGGCCCCTCAGTCCCCTGCTTTCATTGCACAGGGTTGGTACTTACCTTGCATTAATTTTTGCTGTTAACATGGGATAAGTGCAAAGCCCTATTACATAGCATAGCATAGCATAGTAACATAGCAGATGACAGCAGAAAAAGACCTGCACGGTCCATCCAGTCTGCCCACCAAGATAAACTCATATGTGCTACTTTTTGTGTATACCCTACCTTGATTTGCACCTGTCCTCTTCAGGGCACAGACCGTACAAGTCTGCCCAGCACTATCCCCGCCTCCCAACCACCAGCCCCAACTCCCACCACCAGCTCTGGCACAGACCGTATAAGTCTGCCCAGCATTTTCCATGCCTCCAAACCACCAGCCCCGGCACAAACCATATAAGTCTGCCCAGCACTATCCCCACCTCCCAACCACTGGCTCTGGGACAGACCTTTTAAGTCTGCCCAGCAATATCCCCGCCTCCCAACCACCAGCCCCGCCTCCCACCATCGGCTCTGCCACCTAATCTCAGCTAAGCTTCTGAGGATCCATTCCCTCGGAACAGGATTCCTTTATGTTTATCCCACGCATGTTTGAATTCCATTACCGTTTTTCCTTTCCACCACCTCCCGCAGGAGAGCATTCCAAGCATCCACCACTCTCTCTGTGAAAAAATACTTCCTGACATTTTTCTTGAGTCTGCCCCCCTTCAATCTCGTGTCATGCCCTCTTGTTCTATCGCCTTCCCATCTCCGGAAAAGATTCGTTTGCGGATTAATACCTTTCAGATATTTGAACGTCTGTATCATATCACCCCTGTTTCTCCTTTCCTCCAGGGTATACATGTTCAGGTCAGCAAATCTCTCCTCATACGTCTTGTAACGCAAATCCCGTACCATTCTCGTAGCTTTTCTTTGCACCGCTTCAATTCTTTTTACAGCCTTAGCAAGATACGGCCTCCAGAACTGAACACAGTACTCCAGGTGGGGCCTAACCAACGACTTATACAGGGGCATTAAAACCTCTTTTCTTCTGCTGGTCACTCCCCTCTCTATAGAGCCTAGCAACCTTTTACTTACGGCCACCGCCTTGTCACACTGTTTCGTCGCCTTCAGATCCTCAGATACTATCACCCCAAGATCCCCAAGATCCCTCTCCCCGTCGGTTCCTATCAGACTCTCCCCGCCTAACACATACGTCTCCCATGGATTACAATTTAGTAAAAAAGTCCCCTCAGTTTCTGACATGTAATTTCTCCTTGATTTCATTTGACAAGCTTTAGTCCATCCAGTATATAAATTATATGCTGTCATGGTTTAAAGCGGTGCTATAGTTTTATCTATATTAAATCTCATCTGACATTCTTTCCTGCTCATTTCCCTACATCCTCTTACAACAGAAATGAATAATTAAGCCATGCATAGCTAATCATAATTATTTGTTACTGGTTTACTATAGATAATACGTATGAGACAAATTTTCAAACAGCCCACGATCATTTGCTCCTCATCTCACCCCCCTGTTTCCTCCCTCATTAAATTCAAAGACTGTGTTTTTATAACTATTTCCGTGATTTTATTCTTGTACATCGTCATTTTTTATTTGGGGTTTCCATCTTATGTGAAACATTTTCAATGGGTGCCCCTAATACAGCAGCTGAACAGCAGAATCAGCTTGCTAATTTTATACCGTTAACTTTGTCCAAATAGTCAGCCACTGCTAACCATTACCGTCAGATCTAGGGAATTGATTTGTGTGGCATCACGTTTTTAGCGCGCGCTAAAATTGTAGGCACGCTAAACGTTAAAAACGCCAGTACATTCCTATGGGAATCTCTAACATTTAGCGTGCCTACAATTTTAGCGTGTGTTAAAAACGTGAGTGTGCCTTAGTAAAAGGGGGCCTAAGATAGCTATTTACCCCCGGATCCTATATAGTACCCCTAGTGTTCAATGCACATTCTATAACAACGTGCATAACTTAATTGACTTAACAAGCTAATCAGTGGTTTTTAACAGCACTTAACAAGCAATAATGAGCACTAATTGGCAATAATTAAAATTTACTCGCACAACTCACTAAGCATATTCTGTAACGCACAACACCTAACTTCTAATGCACGGTGCCAGAAAGGGGCGTGGTTATGGGCAGGGAAATGGGTGTTTTGTGGGTGTTCTAAAATTTACATGCACCGTTACAGAATATGCCCTTCTGGGCCAGATTCTATATATATATATATATATATATGGGGGGGGGGGGGGGAGGGGGCAAGTATTGGAAGGATATATGTGCATAATTTAATTGGTGTAATGAGTCAATCAGCATTTTTAACAGCACTTAACAATCAATAATGAGCACTAATCAGAATTTATGTATGGAAATCGCTAAGCGTATTCTATAAAGAACTGTGCTTATATTGTAAAGTGCACAGTTCAAAATAAATGTGAGTAGTTTAAACTGGGCATATTGGTGGGCATGTTTATGGGCATTTTGTGGGTGTGTCAAAATTTCTGCACGTAATTACTGGATACGGGTCAGTGTGTCTAAATCTACGTGCATGGATTTTCAACAGGTTTTTATTGGCATAAATGGCGTAGGTTTAGGTACTACAGTATCGACTAGGTGTATTCTATAGACTGTGCCTAAATCTTATTGAATACGCTTAAATCAACGTGGATTTTTAGCGCCATATATAGAACCTAGCCCTCTGCGCCTAAATCTATGTGCCAGTATTTACACCACATTTCCCTTGGTGTAAATGGATGCGCTTAGTTCTAGGCACTGGGATATCAACTAAGTGTATTCTATAGACCACGCCTAAATCTACACTCCACTTCTAGAATGCGCTTAGATGGAAATTTATTCCACACGGATTTTTCAGGCACCATATATAGAATCTAGCCCTCATTGCTGAACATTGCACTGTCTAAATTTGAAAGGCCTGCCCCATATACACCCTCTCCTGCCCTCCTTTGTGCTTGACTAAATGTCAGCAATTTTTGTGCAGGTATTAGACACAGCAGAGCGGAAAGGGATTTTTAACTGGTTAGATTAATGTGGTTAAAAGGACAATTCCAGCTGCATCACTCTTTCAAAAACAGAGCCCTGTTTTTGTCTGTTATGGTTAAAATGATAACTAAGATTTATCTACACTAGAGGGTCCTTTTACTAAAGTGCAATAAAATTTTGCACTCACTGTGCAGTAAGAGGGTAATTTTAGGGTCATGTTACTAAGCTGTGGCAAAGACTGGCCTTAGTGCACCTTTTACATGGTTCTTTCCTACGTGGTAAGGCCTTTTATACTGCAGCCCTAAAATGGTTGATTTTGTATTTTTTGGTATTAATAGCCATGCAATATCATTGCCATTTGTGTTGTGGCCATTAAAAAAAAAATTAAAACCATTACTGACACTCGCGTGGTAATCCTGTGCTAACTGTTTAAGGCAGGAATGCTCATTCTCCGCCCCCTGTGAAAAAATAAATAAAACTATTATTAGTGCCCTGATTAGCACATGCTAATTTGGCAGTTACTACAGGACGCCTGAGCGCATCCCACAGTACAATGCAGAAAACAGAAGAGTAGAGTTTATCTTGTTGGGCAGACTGGATGGACCATTCAGGTCTTTATCTGCTGTCATTTACTATGTTACTATGCATATGTTACCTACTCACAAGCTGAGCTTCCTTTAGCTGCTGCCTTGTGCTCCAGATGAGGTATTGAAGAGGCAGTGGCAGACTTCAAATGGAGAAAAAAAGAATGGAGAGATACTAGAATGAGGGGAGGGGGAGGAGGAAAAGAGAGATGAGAGGCTGGAAACTAGGGGGTAAAGGGAAGGCAAGATTCTGGTCACCTGTGTGAGAGCAGGTACGGATGGAAAGGGGAGAAGCTGTGTGTGTGGGGATAGGGGGGGACAAGTATTGGAAGGATAAAGAAATGTTGCCTATCTTTGGGCGATATACAGAGGGGAAGGGGAGAGGTGATGTAGGGCACCTTGTGGAGAGCTAGGGAAGACAAGGGGAGATGCTGGACACAGGATGGGGGCAGGTAAGGAAGTGAAAGAGAGATGCTGGATGGGGTAGGAGATGCTGAGCTATGAGGAGGGAGGATAGTATGGGAGGGGGGGGGGGAAGTTGAAGGTTCACCTAGGACTTCATATACCATTGGGCTGTCTCTGAATGCGCCACTGATATCCCATAGAAAAAAAAAACAAAAACAGGAATTTATTTGCCCTTTCACATTTAGTCAAGAGAATAATGATTTTTTTTAATCAACCACCTTCAAAATACCAGAGGAAAAAAAAGGAAATGGTGTAAGGTTTGGTATAATTAGCCATGACAAGTACAGCTGTGCCAGTCTGCTCCTTTCATAATCATATTCTCAGCTAATCGTTCTACTAATTAGTGACGTTCAAACTTAATTTCTGGCTGTCTTGGAGAATAGCTACAGTCCACTGGAGATTAGAAAAAGGGGGAGGGAGGGGTTGTTGGTGCAGTCCAACCTGGGATATATTTTAATGAGAAAAGAAACAAGGTGCTAACTACTGCAGCAGGCAGAGAATTCCTGTGAGTGGATTCTGCATTGGTACCATGAAGGACACAGAGCTCTCAAAAGCTATTCACAATCCACTGTTGCTCCAATAACAAAGTAGGTTTGTTGGATTTCTTATCTTTTTTACATTTTGACCTGACAAATTCTTGCTGCTCCTTTGTACTTCCAGCTTGATTGGAAAGAGGTCCTGTATCTGGTGCCCTTAGGACTGTTTACCCCAGTAGTTGTCAAACCTGTCTTGGAGGGACCCCTAGCCAGTCAGGTTTTCAGGATATTCCTAATAAATATGTATTAATCCTTATAATGAGCTCCCACTGTTTCTCACTAGTTACAATATATGAATAAAATAACACTTAAGTAACTACTTGTTTATAAGTTTTTACTTTTTTTTATTTATATCAACTGCAAATTTATAAAAATTCTTTCCAACTTTTATGGTTTCTTATGATTTTCATGCATTCATCCATTTACTTACTCTTACATATCTCTTCCACCCTCTCATCTCATTCATCCTCATGTTTCCAAATTGATATTGTACTCAGTTCACCATCCAGAGATCCCTACTGAGAATCCCAACTCGTGTTCAGTCTTCTACTGTATTAGCAGCGATCACACGGTCTCTACAGGGCCTGTTTCACAAAAATGCTGCTAATACGGTATAAGACTGAACACGAGTTAGGATTCTCAGTAGGGATCTCTGGATGGTGAATTGAGTACAATATCAATTTGGAAACATGTTGTGGAATGATATTTCCCATTGGTCTCACTAAGAACAAGCACAACAGTGCTCTTGCGTGTAATTAAAGGGTGTGTTCCCATGGGAGGGACATGGGCGGATCATGAGTGTTCTCCCTATTGCATGAACTTTATAGAATACTAGTAAAAAAGGCCCGTTTCTGTTTGTAAGGAAACGGGCGCTAGCAATGTTTTTTTTTTTTTTTTGGTATCTGTAGAGTTGTTAGTAAAGTGTGTGTGTTTGAGTGTGTGTCACAGTGAGACACAGAGAGTGGAAAAGAGTGTGTGTGTGTGTGTGTGACACAGAGCTACAGTGTGCCAGAGTATGTGTCTGCGCGTGTGCATGACCCCCTCATTCTGTCAGATGTGCAGTTACCCCCACCTTTTGTGTTTGAAGTTCTGGGACCACAGGGGCGAGCAGTGAGTCTGAGTGTGTGTGTGTGTGAGAGTGTGTCTGTCTCTGTGTGTGTGTATTTGTGTGTGTGCATGACCCCTTCCTTCTGTCCGTGTTGCAGGGTCGTCCCCTCCCCCCCCCCATGTGTTTGTATTTTCAGTAACTTTTCCTTGTTTTAATCCTGCGATTGTGCTCTTTTGTCCATGCCCTCCATCCATCCATGTGTAACATTTGTCCTCTCCCCTTTCCCTCTCATTCTGTTCTCTCCCCCCTCTCCATGTGTTTTTGTCTGTCTCCCCTTGAAGTTCCAGGCCCCTCTCTTTTCCTCCCCCCCCCCCCCTGCATGTGAGAGAGAACATGTGTGTGTGTCAGACAGAGAGTGTGTGTGTTTGAGAGTGTGTATCACACAAAGAGTGAAAGACTGTGTGTTGTGTGTGTGTGTATGACCCCTTCCTTCTGTCTGAGGTACAGGGTAGTTCCCCCCCCCCCCCCCCCCCCTGGTTTTTCAGTTCCTTTTCTTTTTTTTTTTTTTATCTCGTGATTGTGCTTTTTTTTTTTTTCCTGCCCTTTCTCTCCCATAAGTGTACCTGCTGTTAGGAAAGTTGGTCCGTCTGCTAGGCTTCAAGCAGCTTGCATTATAGTCGACCCCTGCTGATACGCTGGAGGCTGTCTCTTCACCTTTGTTTTTGTTTTGTTAGTGCGGGTCCAGAGGGCTGTTCAGCTTCCTGCTGCTTGCTGAGGTGCCCGGAGCCTGTGTGTTCACTTTTTTTTGTTTTTTTTTGGTTAGTGCAGGACTGGAGGGCGATTCAGCTTCCTGCAGCTTGCAGTGTGGTCGAGGGCCCCTGCTGAGTTGCCCGGAGGCTCTCTCTTCACCCTTCTGGGTTTTTTTTTTTTTTTTGTTACTGTGGGTCTGGTGCTTTTTTTTTTCTTTTTTTTTGCACGTGCCAGCAGCCAGTTCCTGCGTTCAGCTGTGTTTGTTGACGTCATTGAGTTCGATGCTGCCTAGTAGACCACCTGCTGAGGGAGCCACGGTCCCAAGCATTAGAACGTTGAAGGTGAGTTTTATTATATAGGATTTGCATTTATGCATGCAATTTAGGCGTGACCCTTTACACCAGCCATAGGCCTGGCTTAAGTGAGATGCATTACTGTGTGCTTACACGAGAATTCTACAACAGATCCGGTGTGCAAATGTGCCATTATAGAATTACTAGCTGGGCGCCCAAATTTTAGGCATCTAAGTTTCAGTACTCTTTATGGAATTGACCCCATGTGCGCTATAGGGTTGAATTCTATACATGGCGCCAAAAAAATCATCACAGAAAAAAAGTGCTGTTCTATAAACCCCATTTAAAGTTAGGTGTGGTTTATAGAATAGTGCTTATAGACCGGAATCGTGCCTAACTTTAGCCATGGCCATTTGCACCAACTGAAATGTGGTACAAATGTACACACCTAAATTAGGCACATATACTACTACTACTACTTATCATTTCTATAGCGCTACAAGGCATATGCAGCGCTGTACACCATACACAAAAAGACAGTCCCTGCTCAAAGAGCTTACAATCTAGATAAGACAGGCAGACAGACAGAACAATTAAGGGTAAGGGAATTGACCCTCCCACTTCCACATCCCCTTTTTGTACTCATGCGTAAAATTTAGGTGCAGATCCTGTGCCTACATTTATGTGCATATATTTCAATTACATCTAATTAGTAGCAATAATTGGTTAACAAGCCAATTATTGGTGCTAGTTAGCTCATTATTCAATTAAATTGCGCATGCATATTGGATACGTGCCCAAATTTGAACACACAATTTTAGTGACTTTCATGGACCCTTTTACAAAGTGGCGGGCTTACCACATACCAGTTTGAAGCTACCATTGCCCAACATGGATGCCAGTGGTAGTTCCAGCCTCAGCGTGTGTCATTTCCCATGCTGGAAAAAATAGGACTCAATTTTTTTGCACGGTGTTTATCCGGTGTTAATCAGGAAGAACCACACAATACCCAATTACCACCGGGTTAGTGCCGGAGCTCTTACTGCCACCTAAATGGGTGGCAGTAAGTGCTCCCCTCCGCATGACCACAAAGTAAGAGCAATCTTACTGCATGGCCATGTATTTTTGTAGGTTTTTTACGCGCTGTGGTAAAAAGGGCCTTATCACACGGGAAAAATAGCCGTTGCTGCTACCGAAGGGGCCCTTTTTACTGCAGCTTGGTAAATGGGCCCCTTATAGGATTTGGGAGCATATTCCCTGATCCCCCCCCCCCCCCCAAGCAAACAAAAAAGAAAATATGCTGTCAGTAACTTCTTCCCTTAATCTGGGTAAAATGTTTGCATGCTATTGATCCTCAATCCTGCTTTTTGCTAAACCGAGGGCAATTTATAGAAAAACTAGCCGTTAAGCCAATTAAAATGGGCAAGATTTCCAGGTACCCTCCTCGCCGCCGGTCCCTCCCCCCTCTGTGCCGGGCCCCCCGCACTGACCTGACAGCACCTCTCACCTCCGTGTGAAAGCGCTGCAGGCAGCAGCAGATCACTCTGCTGCTGCCTGCAGTGCTTCCACACAGAGGTGAGAGGCGTTGTCAGGTCAGTGCAGGGGGCCCGATATGGAGGAGGGTGGGAGCGGCAGCTTGGATGGGGGGGAGGGTGGAGGTTGTTGTGCGCGATGTTCATTTCCAGGTGGCAGCATCCGACAGTGACTCCGACTCCGTTTCCCTCTCTGTTCAGCCCTCTGACATCATCATGTCTTAACACGAGGGCGGGACAGAGAGGGAAGTCACTACTGCGCATTTGCAGGTGAGTTGGTCACTTGCCATTTATATGTTTGATGTAAAGTTACCCTGGTGAAGCACTATTTATCTGGATAAATGCTTTAAAATCCATTGTGAACTAAGCCCTATACAGCCAAAGGAGAGCATTAAAAAAAAGTTGGCATCTGATTTTTTTTAAAAGGGAAGAAACCTAAAACAGGAAGTAGAAATCCATGGGTCGGGGCTTTATTTGCTGGTTTAATGGATACACAGTTTTCATCACAGAGTCTGAATGCTACACCCAGGGCTCCCAGCAATTTCCCCCAGTCTGCTACACAAAAAAACCCATATTTCAGCCATGTGATTTCAGGTTTATCATAATGTTTTTATAACACACCTACCATTCAATACTGCCTGAATGTTAAAGCAATAATTGAAGAGCACGCTGGGTTTTCTACCTCTTTTTTGGTTTTTATTCTATGTGTTTTTAAATACTTGTTTTCCATGCTAAATACTAATCATAAGGTTATAACATAGGAAAATGGTTGAGTACATTAATAAGCAGTACTGAATTCAGGGGGCAAATCAGAATAAAGCTACAGGTACCAAATTACTACTCAGGAAAATACTACAAAATCCTGAATTTAAAAACTATTAAGCTAATTTTGCAAGTTACTACATTCTCCTCGAGGGAGAGGGACACCCATTTCTGCAGTGGCAGATAAAGATGTGGACCCCTCCCGGGGAATACAGCTGAATGCAATACTGAAAATGAGGAATGTACTTTTTTTTTAATCACACAGTAGCAACAAGAAATGTGATCTATAAATAATAATAACTTCTGTGAGTCGGATAAAGAGGTTCCGAAATGTCAGCATCACAGAAACAGTAATTTTATCATTTTGAACTGATAATTTGCTCCTTTCATTACTTTGTGGTTTTTCTTCCTTCCTACAGAGAAAATCTGGCTTTGAAGCAGCTTAGCAAGATCAATGGTCTGCAGGGTCGTCTGAATCTGAAGAAAGAAGATTTGTGAACTCGGTATCTCATCTGTAATGACTTCCTTTAACTAACTTTCTGTCGGCCCAATTAAAGGTCATCTCAGACTAGGGATGCGCACTTTAATTTTCAGCACAATTCTATAACTTGGTGCCAAGATGTAGGTGCCACAATGGAACATGCTTACAACCAGATTCTATATATGGTGCCTGAAAATTCCGTGCGGAATAAATTTCCACCTAAGCATATTCTGTAAGCGGCACTTATATTTAGGTGCAGTATACAGAATACGCTTAGTTGATATCACAGCACTTAAAACTACGAGCATCCTTTTACACCAAGGGAAACATGCCGTAAATGCTGGCATGTAGATTTACACGCACAGGGGCATATTCTACAACAGTGCTTGTAAATTTTGGAATGCCCACAAAATGCCCATTTCCTCACCCAAAACCATACCCCTTTTTGGCTGTGTGCATTAGAATTTAGGCACAGTGCGTTATAGAATACGCTTAGCCAGAGAATGTGGTAAAAGCAGTTAGCTTAGCAGGGTTTAAAACAGGTTTGGCTAACTTCCTAAAAGAAAAGTCCATAAGCCATTATTAAGAGGGGGAAAATCCACTGCTTATTTCTAGGATAAGCAGCATAAAATGTAGTGTACTGCTTTGGGATCGTGCCAGGTACTTGTAACCTGGATTGGCCACTGTTGGAGACAGGATGCTGGGCTTGATGGACCTTCGGTCTGTCCTAGTATGGCAACGCTTATATTCTTATGTTCGAGGTATAATGCAGCTTGTGAAGTTCAACACAAGCTGTATTATTTGATTCACATAATAATGAGGTATGTTGCCTGCCTTTGCATCTCACTGATACGTAGACCATGGTAACTTAAACTAATGTACATATGGTAAAATGATGCACAATTTGCTATTTTCTATGCATTAAGGGGCAAAAATGATACATTATTTCCTCAATGCACCTTAGTAACTACCTCCCTGAGGGGCCCTTTTATTAAAGGGCTGTAGGGCTACTACCTTATTGGCACATGGCAAATTGGGCCTAACACAGGAGCCTGGCAGTAGTCCCAGTCTCTGCTGCATACCAACTCCTGTGCAATGCATTTCTATTTTCTAGTGCCAGGGTTTACCCATTGGTAGTCGCACAATGCCGCTCGCTGCCCAGTTACCGCCAGGGCCCTTACCATCTTCTAAATGGGTGGTGGTAAGGGCTCCGCCGGGAAATGGCCACGTGGCAAATGGTTCACTTACCACAGGGCCATTTCCCCTTTTTAAAAAAGAAAGCCTTTTACCAGCTGCGGTAACAGGAAGCCTCAGTGAGCAGATTCCTCAGGGCCCCTTTTACAGCAGCATTGAAAAAAGGGGCCCTGAATTAGTAAACAATTTTAGTACTCCTGTTTCAAGAGAAATGGAAGAAATTTCTCTTACACTGCTGTCAAAACAGTTCAGTCTACGTATGAGGATAGAAAGGCCTGAATTATACGTTCATAGTTTAAGTTACTTAACCTCTGCAATAAACACTTACATCTGTTGCATGAAAATTAGGGCTTAAGCTGTCAGCCTCTGACAACGATCATGAGCGCATATACAGACTTTGATCAATTGATAAGTCTATTTCATTGCAAATGCAATTAGCTTTCAGTGTGCTGGAAACCAATTCAAAGATTAGCGGAGTTTAGTGCTGGTAACACCTTCTATAATTATGACAATTCAGAGAACGCTAGGAGAATATTCTTTCTGACAGCTCTTTGTAAGAAAAATAAATCCACATAAGAATACATAGCAAGAGCTAGTCTTGATTAACACAAGAATTCCTGGAAATGTATTAGAGTTACAAACTTCCCACAGATTCCCTGTGTTGGTTTTATTGTACACACTTGAATGTGCTGTTACTGGGAAAGCAGCTGGAAGAACAGCACAGCTTCTTAAAACTCACATGATTACTTTAAAATCGATACGGAGATATAGTTGCAACAAGGAAATAGAGTTCAGAAGCACAGTCACAGAGAGGTCGATTTTCAAATGGAGTTATGCACTTGCCTGTGGCCATTAAGGGATAATTCTATAACAAGGGACCTACTACAGGTGTTAGTTAAGGCACATATTTTAAGTCTATTCTATAATGAAAAGTAGCTGTTACTTTTCCATAGCACAAATGGTGTGACCACTTCCACCGACCCTGTGCCAGGATTCACAGGATTCTATCATTTACAAGCATATATGTGTGCTCTGCTCAAATTCCATTCATGTGAATGCCCAAAGGCACAGCACATGCCATCGGAGAATGATCCCTACTGTACTTTTCCACTAGATGGTATTCTCTGAAGTCATTTACACGGTGGCGGCCCTACCATTAGGTCACCTGAGGCAGGGGCCTCAGGCAGCACTCTTCCTGGAGCAGCATCTCCCCCCCCCCCCCTCTTTCCTGGGTTTACCTTCTTTTCACGTTTTTCAAAAGGCGGCAGCGACTGCGATTGCTATATGCTGCCTTGCCGCCGGCACTGGCCTCTTCTTTTTACTGTGGTCCGCCTCTCTAATGTAACTTCCTGTTTCCTCAGAGGCAGGCTGCAGTAGAGAAGAGGCTGGTGCCAGCGGCAGGGCAGCGAATAGGAATCGTTGCTGCCGCCACCTTTAGAAAAATGGAAAAAGAAGGTAAACTTGGGAAGGGGGTGGAGGAAGGAAGAGGGAAGATGCCATACTGTGGCTTTGGGGGGTGGCATCTCAACCCTACATCAATCTTGCCTTGGGCCACCCCTACATTTACACACATAATACCCATTTCTAAATACAAACCCTGAGATCTGCTGATAAATTGCTCTTAGAAATTCCGAATTTTTGTGCTGTTAGTTTACTTGGCCTGAGATCTTCTACATTTCAACTAATGGGTCCTTCTTTATGAAACTCATTGCCTGTTGATCTATCAATCAAAAACCGCTAAAGCTATATGTATGGATGGCTGGATGGATGGACAAACAGACAGATGGACTGACTCTCAACAACAGGCAGTATCATCTGAAGCGAAACATACCTAAAAACTAGATATGCAACCCCCAAAAAACTAGATATGTAACCCCCAAATCTGCCTGAGCAACAGGAGGCTCACTAGTGCTCCCCTTATATTTGTGGATGCCCTGATAACCCAACTGGCTGGCAGTTCCCCGGGACATATTTGAGAACCATTGGTTTACTGCACATTAAACAGTGCACGTCATTACTTAGTGGCATACACGATTCACTTAATGGAACAATTGAAATAAAAAGCAAAACAAAAACATTAATACCAAACAACATAAATGAAATGAGAATCTTTCTCCTGTGTGCCCCTCCTATTAGCACTTTCATCTCCCTTATCAAGGTATGAGGGCGGTCTATAGAGACTACACATTGCCCTCTCACCTGCTCAGAGAGACCTGAATGCAGAGATCTAGTCAAAAACTGAGGGCCCTTTGTACTAAGCCGTCTACGTGCTCCTAATGTGCGCCAAAATGGACTTACCACTCAACTACCGCATGACTCTTGCGGTAATTTAATTTTTGACACATGTCCGCAAAATATTTTTTATTTTCTGGCGCGCGTAGCAGATGCTCGCCAAGTGGCACCTGACATGCGTAGGTCATTACCGCACAAATTCTTTACCACTAGATCTATGGCTGGTGGTAAGGTCTGAGACCCAAAATGGATGTGCGGCAATTTTGATTTTGCCGCACATCCATTTTCGGGGGGGGGGGGGGGGAAGAGGCCTTTTTTACAGGCGCGCTGAAAAATAATTCTGCGTGCGCCCATAGCCCGCGTCTACACTGCCACTTTTTACCGCAGTTTAGTAAAAGGACCCCTAACTATTTTGCACCCTAGCCATTGATTAGTTTAGGGTCCAGTTTGGAAAACCTAGGTGCCTTGTGCTGACAATCAGTGTCAGGTGCCTGTTCTCCCCCACCCCCACCACCTTAAATTCGCTTCTGCAATCATCCACTTTTTGGATTTCCTAAACTTAGGTGCCTACTGAATTTAGGCATTCAGCTCTTGTCAGTTTTCAAAAGCTTCTAAATCCTAGAAACAGTCACCCTACAATATTCAGTGGTTCTGTAAAGATACTGTAAACTTAAGCATTCAGTTTAAACCAGGGATTCTCAACCCAAGCCCCGGTATGCACCTAGCCAGTCAGGTATCTAGGACATCCATAATGAATATGTATGAAAGAAATCTGCACCCACTACCTCCATTCTATTCAAACCTATCTCATAGTAACGTACATAGTAATGTGGTACATGATGGCAGATAAAGACCTGTATGATCCATCCAGTCTGCCGAATAAGATAAACTCATTGCATGTGGTATGAAGTAATACATCATACGTATACTTGATTTTGATTTATCCTTGTCATTTTTAGGGCATAGATTGTACAAGTCTACCAGGCACTGGCTTTGTTCTAAAATTTCTGAAGTTGTTGTCAAAGCTCCTGAACAGTTCAGCCCATCCAAATCTATTCAGCCTCAATCAGGGCACAGACCATAGAAGTCTACTCAGCACCAGCTTTCCTACTTAATCTCCACTAAGCTTCTTTGGATCCAATCCTTCTAAACTGAATTTCTTTGTGTTTGCTCCATGTATTATTGAATTCCGTTACCATTTTCATGTCTACCACCTCCCGCAGGAGGGCATTCCAGGTATCTACCACCCTCTCAAACAAAAAATACTTCCTGACATTATTCCTGAGTCGGCCCCCTTTCAGCCTCAATTCATGCCCTCTGCTCCTACCATGCATATTCATTGTGAGTATCCTGACTGTCTGGACGCATCCCAAGGACTGGGTTTAGAACCTCTGGTTTAACGAAATATATAGTGAAATTGTCATTGCTATCTTATCGTTTGAAATTCAATGATGCTAATGAGTCCTCACATCTGGCCTGCTAAGTCCATCTCTGGTGGATATGTCTCCAGAAAGGTAATGGATAGAAAACAAGTGGTAAAGAGGAAAGCTACCGAAACGGCTCATAGTTTCACCACTAGCTCTGTGAGGTCAGACCTGTTGGCTTTCTTTGAGGACTGAGTTTGATGCCCTTTCATTGTAGGAACACTGTTAGGAGATCCACATGAAATATTAATCCTAGAAGAGAGACGTAGATACATATTCTCAAGTGACTGTTGCAATGAACAGTATTTCCATATTCATGGAAGTTCAATTCATTCTATATGGTACCTCTATCCTCTGCTTGAAAAAATCAAGAATATGAATAGCAACATTTTAAAAACTGGATTCCAGCAGGGAAAGCAATGAGCTTTATCAATCAGAGGAGAAGAGTAGAGGAGTACTCATCTATTTCAATGGTTTAGGCCATCAGCCTTCAGGTATGTTGCCAAGGTGATCCACTTAGTTTCCAAGCAAAGGGATGCTGGCTGACTATCTATTTGAGCAGAACTCTCTCCCTGTGGAAAGAAGATTTTCTATAAAGAGATCTGTGTTTCCCCTGCTGTTTTACTTATGAGCAAAAGAAAAGAGCAGCCAATTCAACAGCAAATAAGAAAAGAGAAATGTGAACATTTTCTAAAGAAATAAAGGACAGAGAGAGAGAGAACATAAAAAGGGTTATGAGATATAGATAGAGAGAGAACATATAAGGGTTATGAGAGAGAGAGAGAGAGAACTTATGGTGGGAGAGGATGGAAAGAGAGAGTGAAAGATAACTTAAAATGGACAGAGAGAGAGAGAAAGAAAGAGCAAACATAAAGTGGGGAGAGTGGGAAAGAAAACTTACAAGGGAGAGAGTGATAGAGAACTTACAAGGAGGGAGGAGAGAAAGTGACAGAAAACAAAACATACAAGAGGAGGAGGGAGAGAGATAGAGTGAGTGACAGACTACTTAAAAGGGGAAGAGAAGAGAAAGAGAGAAGAAAGATAGAATGACAGAGAACACCTACCTAATATACAGTATACAGGAAAGTACTAGCTCTCCACTTAAATACTATGAGAATAATGTTATAACAGAGGCACCTACAAAAATTCTCAAAAATGTGTCATTTTTATAAAGGCTAGAATATATTTCCTTCACACTATATACACAGCAGTAAACCCCCCTCCTCCCAGACGCTTACTAATTAACTAGGTAATCAAAATCATAAATGAATGGAACTGAGACTATGCAGTATAAAGGAGTGTAATATAATCACTTCTCACTGCCTTTGAATCTTCATAAAATAAGCTCCCAGAATCAGCCCCCAGCAGTGCACAAAGAAAAAACCTCAGAGAAAGTCCCTCTTGTAGTGCCATACAATCCAGAGCTGGAAAAATGGAGAAAAATCATAAAAGATTTAGAGCCAGCACTCCAGAAAATGAATTGCTAAAAGAGATTTTCCCGGCTCCACCAATGCCGGCCTTCTAACAACCCCTAAATCTGAAGGAAAAACGATTGAAAAATAAACTTAAAAAGAAGAGAAGGATACTATCATGGCATCACATATCACCCTTGACATACCTCCAAAGACACTATGGTCCTCCCAAGGAGTATCCATAACCACACCCTCTCCAAGACATTACAGGAGCCTTCTCCGGAGTAGCCCCCACTCTGGAATGCATTCCTTGAAAGGCTCCATTTAAAACAAACTACTCATAGACTATTTAGAACATACCAAGTGAAATCAAACAAAAATATCACTACCTTGGAAAGCATACTGTGGAGTACCCCAAGGATCACCACTTTCACCAATACTTTTCAACATAATGAACACATTGGACTCATGGGCAAACTCTTTTGAACTGAAACTGAACACTGAAAAAACACACTGCCTTATCCTCTCATCTCAACACAATACGTACAAACCCACAACCTTAATCACGCCAGAACACTCCCTCCCCATCTCAGACAGTCTGAAAATACTCAGCGTTACAATCGACCGCAACCTCACACTCGAGAGCCAAGTGAACTCCATAACAAAGAAAATGTTCCACTCAATGTGGAAACTTAAACACATAAAATCATTCTTCCTGAGGGAAATATTTTGCAACTTAATACAATCAATGGTACTAAGCCACGTAGACTACTGCAACGGAATCTATGCGGGATGCAAAGAACAATTCACAAAGAAATTCCAGACCGCTGGAAATACAGCAGCCAGGCTGATATTTGGCAAATTGCGATTCAAAAGTGCCAAACCCCTCCGAGAAAAGAGCGTAATACCTTCAAAATCTGCACCCTGGTCCATAAAATTATCTACGGCCAAATCCCAGGATACATGACAGACCTTATAGACCTACCAAACAGAAACACAACCAGATTATCCCGAACGTACCTAAACCTCCACTACCCAAACTGCAAAGGACTTAAATACAAAGCAACTTATGCATCCAGCTTCTCCTATATAAGCACACAACTATGGAACGCACTGCCAAAAGCTGTGAAAACAACCTACGACCACCTAAACTTCAGGAAATCAGTAAAAACCAACCTGTTCAACAAGGCCGTCCCAACATAAACACCTACACCCTGTAACACAGCAAAACCAAAGCTCGTAATGGACACTATACAACCTTTCCTCTCCTCAATCCCCATTGTACCTGAAACACATGTACCATTATTCAACCACTATATCATCTTGTATTTGTTTCTTTACCGGTCTTGGCGAATGCCTTACGGTATTATGTAAGCCACATTGAACCTGCAAATAGGTGGGAAAATGCGGGATACAAATGTAATAAATAAATAAATACTTCAGGAAGCAGGTGAAAGCTTGGCTCTTCAACCAGGCCTTTAATGGAAGAAGTAACTAACTCGTTAGTGACACACAGACACACACACACCAGGGGCGTAACTAGGTGGGGCCATGGGGGCATGGGCCCCCGCAGGTTTAGCCCAGGCCCCTCTGCTTTCACCCCCCCCCCCCCGCTGCCGACCCTCCTGTGCCACATTCGACCCCCCTCCCGCTGCCGCCAACCCTCCCCTGCCGCCGCCATCAGGTACCTTTGCTGGTGGGGGGTCCCCAACCCCCACCAGCTGAAGTCCTCTTTAGCGCCGGTAGGAACGTGCAGGACATCAGGACTCACAGAAACAGAATCCAGATCAGTGAAAGCGCCGGACTTGGAGACCGGCGCTGAAGGAGACTTCGGCTGGTGGAGGTTGGGGACCCCCACCAGCAAAGGTACCTGGCGGTGGCGGGTTGGCGGCGGCGGGAGGGGGGGTCGAAAGGGACAGGGGAGGGGTGGTGGAGTCGGGGGGCTAAAATGTGCTCCCTCACCTCGGCCTCTGGTCCCCCCTCCCACCGAAGTCTGGCTACGCCCCTGACACATAAACATGCACAGAGTGATACTGGCAGCACATACTGTAGCAGGATATGTTTATCTACTCCTAGCTGAGATAATATTCAATGACCTCTCTGACTTCATGTGCAACTTTCTTTAAATTAGTCCCCTTATTTTCTAACTCCTCTTACTCTCTTACCTATCTATATGTTCCATCTTTGCTTATACCCTACGCTGTCTATTAAAATGTTTAATTACATATTGTGTTGACATTGTAAGTAGTATACTATGCCATACTTTGTATTGTTATTTGAATATTTTGGCTGCTGTAATTGTATATTGCTTATGTTCAGTTTATTCTTACTGTAAAAACATTCAACATAGTAACATAGTAGATGACGGCAGAAAAAGACCTGCACGGTCCACCCAGTCTGCCCAACAAGATAAACTCACATGTGCCATTTTTTGTGTATACCTTACCTTGATTTGTACCTGTCTTTTCCAGGGCACAGACCGTATAAGTCTGCCCAGCACTACCCCCACCTCCCAACCTCTAGCCCTGCCTCCCACCACCGGCTAACATAACATAACATAACATAACATAACATAACATAACATAACATAACATAACATAAAGGGATCCTATTCATGCTCCACCTCAAATGTAGTATATATTATTCAATGCAGAAAATGTGAAGAAGTACCCTATATTGGGGAGATGAGCCAGGTGCTAAAGACAAAAATCATCTCACCAAGTACCCCAGCAAACACCACAAAGTAATTAAGGGTGACACCTTTGTGGGTGAATGTTTCTCAGAACCTGGACATTGTGTAAATGACCTTATGGTCAGAAACTAAAAGGTAACTTTAAAACAATCCAGGAATGTAAGACCTTTGAAGTAAAAATGATGAACTATTATGACTTAACAAGGGTCTGGGGTACCTATCACATTATGAACCATAAAATTATACTGCTTTGTCACCTTCTGATCTCCCACCCACTACTCCCTGTTTCTTACTTTTCCCCTTTCCCCCACCTTTCGCTCAGTCATGTCACTGGAATGTTTTCCATGTTTCACTTATATGTATTTTGGAATTGTTGGGGTTTAACCTGGAGGGAGAGGCTCCTGTCCGCTGCCCAGTTAAACTCCACTGAGTTTATTTACTAGATATTTAGTAGGATGTAACTGGTTAGTGTTGCTGAATATCCCCTCTGGGCGCCAAAACACTAACCAGCAATGGGGTCCTTTTACCAAGCTGCAGGAAATACAGCCTTGCGCTAGTGGCGGGGGCTGATTTTTCACGGGTGTCAAGGCCCTTATTACTGCAGCGGGTAAAAAGCCCCCAGACACACATGGCTATGCGGTAAGAGAACTCTGAGGTGGAATCACCTGCTACTTTTAGAAGCGTTCGGTACAATCTGCTGCGGATTGAAAAGTCTCTCAAAGGATGATTTGGGACACATGTTGTCACTCTACAGAATACCGGTTTGACCCCTGAGGCAGGTGCTCCTTTGCGTCGAAACACAGCCCTGTCGGGTCCATTTCATTAAAGATTGTACCATTGTTCCAGCCTTGGAGGCCCTTTTGTACTTTTTTTGTTGTCTAGCATTTAAATACCCCATTTTGGAAAACATTTTGCCACAGGAACAGAACACAGAATTTATTATGTCAAATTACTTAATTTTATATATAAAAAAATAAGACACCCCTTACGAAATGACTATTGGAATTTTTCTCTCATATTAGGTAATTTTGTAAAAGAACTTGTACGTGAAATGTCCAGAAAAGCACCTATCTATACAGGCAACATATGTGCCAATATACTTGCCTAATATAGAGGCCCTTTCACAGAACGGCGGTAACCCAATGCGGGCATACCGCTCGTTCCGGGACTACCGCTGGCCCAATGCAGCTGCTGGCAGTAGTTCCAGGTTGAGCACGTGCCATTTCCAGGGGAAAAGCCCCTGGAAATGGTTAGCATGGCGGTAATCGAGCATCGTCACGTGCTGCCTGGTTACTACGGGACCCCCTTACCGCCACCGGTAAGGGCTCCCCGCCACATGGCCATGCAGTAAGAGTTCTCTTACTGTATGGCCATTTTGGTTTTTTGGGCTTTTTACCTATGTGGTAAAAAGGGCCCTGGAACGCAAGAAAAACGGCCCCCACTGCTACCATGTGGCCCTTTTTCCTGCAGCTTGGTAAAAGGACCCCATAGGCTCTTAGAGCTATTTCTAGGCGTTCATGCATGCATGCATTCTATGCGTGTACAGTGTACATGTGTGCATGCTAAAATTCAGCCAAGCTTTTTTATAGCAGGCCATTTTCCACATGTATAAAATTTGATAAAGTTACTGCGATATTGTATTTTCTAAGTTCAGCATCCAGTCCTGTTCCTGCCATTAGACAAGCATACAGTGAGTGGCTCTGTAAAAGTCTCTCTATTGATTCTGGACCCCTTCCAACTCTTAATTGTTTCCTCTGCTGTTGTTTTTATATCAATTAGTGCCTTTTCTCTATCTATCATTATTCTTTAGCCTTCAGAATGCACTCTTCATGAGCTGAGATGTTAATAATTTTTCAGGGCTGTCAAACCTGTTGTGTTTCCTTAGCTATCATAAATTAAAAATCTCATTGCAGTTAAAAATTGAAAGAAGCAACACTGCATTTTTTGTTCCTACATAATAAACAGTCAGTCATATCTATTTCTTTATGGAAAAACTGGTACTACTGTTCTAGTCTAAGGGTGTGGCAGGATATTGGCGAAGCTCCAGGGGTGGGCTGGAAAGCTAGCTGCGGGGATAGTGGTGCTGGTTTCCATCAGGCCTGAGGTCACCAAGTTGATGGCTCCTTCTATTGTTTGGCCACCAGAGATCATGGGACTGTTTGGTTTCTTCCACTGCATGGCCACCGGGTTCCTGGAGATGAACATTGCACACCCAATCTCCCTCAAGCATATTGCAACTAAGTTTAAGATGTAATGTTCTTTCTAGTGCAGGGTCAGTAGCATCTTTTCAGCATGGGACTCCAGGTTTTGTCTTGTGCAGGGTCCCCCAAGTTCCTTTTGAATTGGGGCATGGACTCACAGGGCTCTTTCCAACATGAGGCAGCGAGAGTCCTAGGGCTCCTTGTTAGGTGAGAAGAAAAGGAAAGGAAAGAAGTTCCATAGATGCTAATGATTACAAGAGGTCTGCGTTTGTTGACTACTGCTATGTAACTCCTTAAGCCAGTGGGAAATATTTTATATTGCCATTTAACACCCTTGCTGAAGAGGAATTCTCTTTCACTTAGTGGCCCTTTTACTAAGACGCGTAACGCGCACCAAAATGGAGTTACTGCCCGACTACCGTGTGACTCGTGTGGTAATTTCATTTTTGGCGTGCGCCCGATATGTGCATCTGAAAATTCTTTTTTATTTTTGGGCACGCGTAACGGACGCGCGCCAAGTGTCATTTGGCACACATAGGTCATTACCACCCAGTTACCACGTGAGTCTTTACCACTAGGTCAATGGCTGGCGGTAAGGTCTCAGACCCAAAATGGATGTGTGGTAATTTTCGTTTTGCTAATCTCCATTTTCAGCAAAAATTTTAAAAAGGTCTTTTTTACAGGCATGCTAAAAAATGGATCGGCGTGCGCCCAAAACCTGTGGCTACACTACCGCAAGCCATTTTTCAGCACGCCTTTGTAAAAGGACCCCTGTATTTCATTGCATGGTACTCACAATGAAAACAGGAGTGTGGAATGATCACTTTGGCACTATGCATGACAAAGGATAGCTCAGGGCTGATGCAAGAGACATTCTGATAATGCACCATCCCACTGATGGCATCCTGGCTTCCCACTGAAAAGTGTCCTGCAGTAGGAGGAAGAAGTCAGCAGCTGGAGAAAAAACTACTTATTCACATCAGCTCTCTCCTGCTATTCACTACTGCCTGGACTAACCTGAAGGATGAGTCAACACTGAGTCTCCCACTCTCTGCTGACATCATCAGAGCAACGGAGTCGCCTGATGGTTAGAGCAGCAGGCTGAGAACCAGGGAAGCCAAGGTTCAATTCTCACTGCCAGTCTCTGTGATCTTGGGCAAGTCACTTAACATTCTATTGCCTCAGATACAATTAGGGGTCCTTTTACTAAGCTGCAGTAAACAGTATTGTGTGCTTTCCGCAGGTTAAAAAGCATTACTGCAGGGCGCTATACCGACTAGCACAGAACATGCTGCCCTAAAAATGTGCCAATCTAAAAACTACCGCAGGATGCCTGAGTGCGCCCTGCAGTACTGGACTTTAACCTGCGGTAATCAAGCGTTAGTGCTTATCACAGGTTAGTAAAAGGGGCCCTATGTTTTATATATAATTTGAATCCATCTCTAATGAGAAAAGGGTTTAGCAATCCAGTTAATTGCTAATTCTTGTTTATAAATTATATTCAATATTTTTTGTATTTTAATATTGTATTCTATCATTCTTTCTGTAAGGGTTCAATAAGGTGGGACACAAATCTACATAAAATGGAATAAACATATCATTCAGATGAGATGTAAAATAATTTATGGGGCTTTCAACCATCAGAGTGCTCAGATAATCAGAATATGAATCATTTTTGCATGATAATTAATCAACTATGGGAATGGTGAAGATTGTATAGCTGAGATTCAGGCAAGGTTGAGCAGCGATGCCCCAGAAGAAAGAGACTGATGGGATCCTTCAGAAAGAAAACATTAAAGCTGACCCTGACCATTTTTACTAGAATGAAAGGTGTAATTACTCTGAAAGGCTTTGGAAAAAGACCTCAATGTTGCATAATGGTACAATTAAGCAAATATGTACTTTCTTCTCTAGTTCTTCAAACTGTGGTGAAAATTCTAGGGATGCGCTTTCATTTAAAATTAAAATAGGAAATGGTCAAAGGCATTTTCTATTTTGCCTTGTTTTGTTAAAACTAAAAGTGAGAAGACATTTTGTTTTGTTTACAAATTCTCCTTTGACACTTGCTAAAGGATCTTTTTACTAAGTTCCGGTAAGAGCTAGTGTGTGCTGATTGCGGGAAGTACTAAGGCATCCTGCGGTAAGTTCTGAATGTGCATGTCCAAATCATGCTAAAGAAAAAATTTACATTTTTCTGGGAGGGGGTGTGTCTGGGGGTTGGAGAGTTGGTGTTTCTCTGCTAATCAGTTAGCGCATCAACATTGTTGTAATTATAATAATAACATTGACAACCTACATTATTATAAAATTCTAAATGAGGAACAGAATTAGTTTTTAAAAGTATATCTGAGCTTAATTCAGATAGTGTTGTCAGTTATTGCTCATTCCAAGAAGAAGATTATATTCACGAAACAAGCGACAATTGATATTAAATTTTCCGTCTCTGAAAGGAGTCAATCATAAATCTATGAGAGAAAAATCAATTGACTTTCAAAGTATAAGGTTCCGGAACAGCCTACATGTCACTTTACGGCAAACTGATTCATAGTTATTTATTATTTGTAATTATTTAGATTTTGCTCACACCTTTTTCAGTAGTAGTTTAAGGTGAGTTATATTCAGGTACACTGAGTATTTCTCTCCCTGGAGAGCTCACAATCTAAGTTCATACCTGAGGCATTGGAGGGTTAAGTGACTTGCCCTAGATAACAAGAAGCAGCAGTGGGATTTGAACTGGCCACCTCTGGATTGCAAGACCGGTGCTCTTACCACTGGGCCACTCCTCTTTAAAACCCTGTTTTCAAATCAAAATTTATAATATTTTATGATGTCATTCTCTTACTGTATTGTTTCATATTGCAGGGAGGCTCACTGAGTTCTGGTAATCCTGAACAAAGTTAAAATAATGACCGCCTGACCCTGACACAGCTAGATGAAATGCTGGCTACCGTTGGTCATGGTCTGCGTGTGGAGGACAAACAATTGTTCAACTAAGTACCATGAGCTGCTTTATTGTGTAAAATTCTTTAAAGGAATTATTGGAAATCAATTTTGAGCACTGCTGTATTTTGTTAGTCATTTTAAAAGCAGGTTTTTTGCCGATGATGAAGCAGTCCTGCTCCCGTGGCATCGGGAGCTTCTTGAGGCTTTTTCCTCCTTATTTTTCAATATAACTGATGCATCACTCACTTATTATTATATAGAGAATTCTGTTCAATTTGTAATTTTGTTAACATTTTTGATTCTCTTCCTCATACGATATTTATTTTATAACAATGTTAGCATGTGACCATTCATTTTGAAAATGGAAAATCGGCCATTTTCCAGCAGCTGAAAAATGGCCTTAGTACACGAAAAAGATTGTGTAAGGTGCGCTGAAGCCATTTTCTATCATAGCTTTGTATTAAGACCTCTAAATGTGCTAAGAAACTTAAAAGAATGTCCCTGGGTCTGCACCTATTCCCAACATCTTGGAGCCCCCACCTTTCATCTTCCTCCTCCTGTGGGGTTCACAGGGAGCAGAAGCTATCTCCAGTGGTACAATATTTTCAAACGTGCAGGGAGGGTCCAAGGATGTGGGGGAATGGGTGTAAGCCAGAGGTTTTTTTTTAAAAAGTTTCTTGACATGGGTTTTGGTTGAGATCACACTATTGTAAAAGAGCACACGCTGAAAACATCCAACATGAAATGAAGAAAAGATATACTTGATGAAATGGAAGAACCCAAGCCCCAACTATGAAACAATCAAAACCAACATGAAAAAAAAAATCTTGTACGCTCATAATGAATTCTACAAGAGACAGTCATGCTAATACCTGATGGTCTTTCAATGTGCAGTCAATCAAGACCTTCTATCTGTAAATCCTGATGTGCAGCAACGGAGATGGTGAATGAGAAATTAGTAGACATTTTAAGTGATTTTGATTTCCTTACCCATCTAGCTCTCTCAATGATGAGTCTTTGCCAACTTGGCAATCGAATATGACAATAATATAGATGCAGCTGAAATAAGTGATGTGATTCTTTCATGTTTCAGGTATCAGCCATCATCCAGCAAACTCTGATGCTAATGCTCTGCTCCCAAAATCATATGGTTCAGCTATGGTTCATGAAGCACCATTTTCCTACCCATCAATCATATCTCCTTATTTGTTCCTCAAGTGAAAGCCCATTAATTGAGCCTTCCTATTAATTCATTTTATGCACCATATTAGAGAAACCTTGCAATATAGCAACACAGTAAACATAGTGGATGAAGGTAGTTAAAGACCAATAAGGTCCACCCAGTCTGCCCAGTAGGGTTGCTAGGGTAGGACCTTCCATGCAATGTAGGTCTGTTTTTGTTTTGGGGTTGAGAGGGATTTGTACCTGCTGCACAGTGCAGATTACTTTCCATATTTATTTATTTATTTATTTAAGCACAAGTAAAAAAGGCCCGTTTCTGAAACCAATGAAACGAGCGCTAGCATGTGGGTTTTTGTGTGTGTGTGTGTGTGTGTGTGTATGTGTCACAGAGTTATTTTGTGTGTGTGTGTGTGAGTGTGTGAGGGTGCGGTGTGTGTGTGCAGGTTGTTGACGGCTGCAGGGGAATGCTGGAATATTTATGCGCTGCAGGAATCAGCGCCGTCTTTTTCCGGGTGCTCGAGGAATCCCCGAGTTGGGAGACAGCTTGCCTGAGGCTGGGGATGGTTGGGCACGTCCTTAGCCGCATTGGCAAAAGGGGAAGAGGAAGGGGGTGGGGAGTTACCTGCAGCCGCCTGAGAAACCATGTATTCTTTGTTTGTTTTGTATTATTAGTTTGCATTTCTGTTGAAGAAAGAGTGAATGCGTTTCGAATGATGGAGGTGGTGCGTTGGTGTGCGGTTGTTTCTTTAGTTTGGCAGCCAGTCTCCAGCGATTCCTAGGCAGGGAAGGAGTACTCCTCCCCCTTCCTTGGTCGCTGTTTGCTGCTGGCTGGGTCGCGGGTAATCCTTCCAGCTGGGCCGCAGCTTGTCCTGTTCGCCCACGTCCCAGATGGTGATGGGCACGTTGTTTTCTGGCTCCTCTGACTCCATGTCAAGCGATCCCAAATTTAGTCTGTGCTATAGGCCCTCTGGCACTCTTCAGTACTGGCATTAGGCATTTAAAAATTTCTCTCCCCCCCCCCCCCCGGTCTATTTTTGCACATACCCACAGCAGGAATATTCTTCTCTCGTTCCAGCGGTGGTTCTGTGCTCTCCGTGCTGCCCAGATAATGAGCCATTCTGCTGGGGAATGCTCCTCCCTTATTGTCACGTAGTTTCCTCTGATTGGTCCGTCTTACGTTGCCTAGTGTTGCCTGGGAACGGTGTTGTGATGGTCCTTTGTGTTTCAGAATGTTGAGTGTGTTTTTTCTGATTGGTCCGTCATGCGAGGGCGGGGCAGAGAGACATGGTCAGTGTTGTGGCTTCACCACCATGAATCCATGAACCCTTCAGTGAGTGACTGAGTGACTTCAGAACGTTGTCTTCAGAACGTTGAGGGTGAGTTTTATTATAGTAGATAACAGTCATTTCATATCTGATTTGAGTTAAGGTGCTCCATTCTTGTCTTCCATCCTCTTGCCCTTTAGCGATCCATTGTGTTTATATCAATTCCAGCACTGTTCTTGACTCCCTCTGGAAGACATTGCAGGCCTCCACCACCTCCTTCTTCAGGTTACTTTTAGCCTCATACCATGCCGTTTACTCCTTGAGCTTCATTTCTGAACCATTTTGGTCACTTCTCTCTGTACCAGCTGTGTAGTCAGACTGTCAATTTTTAGGAGGAGGGAGGGTGTCTGAGCACAAAGTGGGAAGGGGGAGACACAAAATTTTACCCTGCCCCAACCCTTTCCCTGCGCTCTGTGGCCCCTTCCTATGACCCCAAAAACCTGAAGCACCTGGTAGGGATCCCTAAACTACAACAGCTGAAGAGGTCTTCCATCAGTGGTCTGGCAGTTGACGGCACTTTCAATGAGCTGCTACTACCACACTGGCCCCCCTCCAACTGGGTATGCATGGGGGGCCCAACACAGTGTCAGGGCCCCTTAGAAAGTGCTATTGATTGCCAGGCTGCCAGTGGAGGACCTCATTGGCAGGTGAGGCTTGGTGATTCTTACCAGCCACTGCAGCAGATGCCCAGTGCTGCAATTTTAGGAGGCCTGAACCCAAAGTAAGAGGGCCCAGGCCCCCAAGGCCCCCTCATGGCTATGCCACTGCTCTGTATTGACTCCAAACTCTTTATGTTCTTAGTGAGATACATCTCTAAAACTGTACACAGTACTCCAAGAAAGGCCATATCAGTATCTTGTATAGCAGCATTGTCACCTACCCATTCCAGCAGATCGTGCCCTTCACTATTCATCCTAACATCCTTCTAGCTTTGGTTACTGCATTGCTGCATTTCTCCTCCTTGGGATCCTTAGGTTACTAACACCTAAGGTCTCTCTCTTGGTCTGTGTATATCAGCTTCCCAACTCCTATTGCATACAGTTTCCTTGGGTTTTTATCCCAATAAAGATTAACTGTTAAGTATTCAACCAGTCTTCAAGTTTATGTACTGTAAGAATTCAAGGCAGTTTACAAGTGTTCTACCAAATATTAACACATAATTCAATAATTAAAATTCCCATCATCATTAATGCAACAATTACAACTCAATAAAATATCTAAAACAATACTTTTGAAATGGCTACTTTTTAACAGAATCTATGTAGTTATCTATCTAGAAGTCCCAACAATGTAATAATAGAATAATCTAAATGAGTCAATGTAGCCAATTGCGTGATCAATCACAGGTGTCTAGTTCAAAAAATGATTTAATTTAAGATTAAAAAAAAACTTTCTTGACCAGCGTGCTAATTTGTGGCTTCATACTCAATCCAGAGTTCATTTCTTGTGTTGTCTACTTCTTCTGAGGTATCCACTCTGTAGCAGATCTTCATTCATCTGCAAAAAGAAAGAGGCCGATCTGATTAGGGAGGCCGGACACAACTGGGCTGAAGGCCCGCAAAGAGAATAGTGTCAAGGAAAGGGTTAAGGATAGGCAGGGGCAGAGGGGGGAGGGGGAGAATAAAGGAGAGCTCACAGGTAGGGAGGGGTCTTTCTGAATAGGCAGCGACAAGACAGAAGAGCAGAAGTCCCAACAATGTAATAATAGAATAATCTAAGTGAGTCAATGTAGCCAATTGCAGGATCAATCACAGGTGTCTAGTTCAAAAAATGATTTAATTTAAGATTTAAAAAAAAACTTTCTTGACCAGCGTGCTAACTTGTGGCTTCATACTCAATCCAGAGTTCATTTCTTGTGTTGTCTACTTCTTCTGAGGTATCCACTCTGTAGCAGATCTTCATTCATCTGCAAAAAAGAAAATGTTTGCTTCCAAACCTTCTTCATCAGGTCATTGCATAGAAAAGTGTACTATAGTTTGAATTTGTGCTCATTTACTGAAAGTGGTAGAAAGCCAGAGAGCGTCTCAGTCCGAGCAAACTCGATGTATTTTCATCTGGTATCGTTCTCTATGTTATTTTTTTGTGTTGGCCACATGCATTCTCTCTTGGTCTGTGACCAATATTTCAGCAAAGGACAGAGTTGGCTAGCTCCTTATTTTGTATCAGATTTCTGGCAACAAAAATGAGATTAGCACATGCCAAATAGCCAAGAAGAACATCTTTTAGGTCTCAGGTAGCTTCCTGTCTTGCAGGATGGAAACTATAAGTGATCTGAAAAGGAATCGGTTTCTCAGTTTCTGTGCTATGATTATTAGTATTCTTTGTATAAAGAATCCATCCAGCTATTGAGGAGAATTTCTTACCCAGTTTTTTCAGATCTATGATCTCTCTCTCTCCTCGCATTACAGTTCTGTCCAGATGCCAAAGTCATGGTTCGTGTGAAGTTCTAATAAGAACATATATCACATTGCTGCAAGCATTCATGAAAACACCTGCTTCATTTAGCCCTGCCAATGGCACAGTCGCTGGTGGTATGAGGGACCCTCTAGCAAACCGAGCTGAACTTAGCAACATGCATGGATTGTAAGCAGGAAATAAGGGCACCTTCACAGTTTGAAAGGATTCAAGGCTTAAGGATTGCCTTCTATACAGTACTAGTAAAAGAGGCCCGTTTCAGAGCAAATGAAACGGGCGCTAGCAAGGTTTTCGTCGGGAACACCCCCCTCCCCCCTCCCTGGCCAACCCCTTCGTTGTTCTGCCATAGCTCCGCCCCCAACATCATGACGTTTGACACGAGGGCGGGGCCCGGAGCGATTTCCCACCAACCCCCCCCCCCCCCCGCCTCCCTGCCTCCCTCCCTGCCAACCCCTTCGTTGTTCTGCCATTGCTCAGCCCTCGAGGGCGGGGCCCGGAGCGATTTTGGTGGCTTCACCACCACGAACCTTCAAACCTTTTTGAAGGAAGTCAGGGCTTGGCTTCACTGACGTCAGTGTCCTCAGAACGTTGAGGGTGAGTTTTATTATAGTAGATGTGCCCAATATTCAGCTGGCAGCGCTCAGTGTTTTGCTGTTTGCCACCAGTGTAATACCCAGAAATTCAGTGCCAGGCCATGTCTGGGTTCTGGCAATTTCCGGATATACAGATCCGGTGAAATCATAGCTGGTTAAGTGTGATAATCGGCACTTAACTGGCTAAGAAGAACTATCTAGATATAAATGGACAGTGTTGTGGGAGATTTCTCATTCTGTCCCCCCCTTGGGTTCAGAGAACCCACAGAGAAGAGAGAGAAAACTGGTATGAACAGGTGTTTTACAGGTTTGTGAAGGAGCTGACTGCAAAAAAGTCTAGCTTGAAAAACAAGTGGGATCATGAAGGAGGTGATCACAGAATCTAAGAAGGAGAAGAGACATTCTAAGACAGGAGGATAGAAGAAGAAGTTGTCGCGTTCTCGTGGCCCTTGGTACGCTGTCAGGTCCTCGGGGCCACACTGGGAATTGTGAGCCCTTGGGCCCTTGCCGAGGAGCGGCAGAGGCAGGCAAGACCACCTTGGAATCGGATATACGGAAGAACAGGACTGGAACTCGGGATCGGAAGTAGGCAACTGGAACCGGCAGGACAGGATCCGCTTCACCTGCGCTTGGCCACCGTTCCGCTAGAGTTGAGCTCTAGTGTGCAGGTGGCCGGCAGGACTTGAAGGACAGGGCCGGAACTGGAGACCCAGAGGACCCCCCGGGTCTAGGAAACACGAGGGAAACTAGACTAAGAACTAAACTCAGACAGGGAGCTGCTGCACCGCCACTAGAAAGAACCAGAAGGCAGACCAAGGAGACAAGACATAGGAACAAAGACTAGAGCAACATGCCAGCAAGGCAGACTGGGGATCAGGGAATACCCAGCGGGTAAACCCACTAGCTAGGAAGCAGCAGGAAACAGGGACCATGCCCTGGCAATAAACACTAGCTAGACAGAGAGACAGGATTCAGGATATACACACAGGAAATACAAGCAGGGTAAGCACACAGACTAGGCAAGGCAGGATTCAGGATATACACTCAGGAAATACAAGCAGGGTTCAAGATAGGCAACAGAGCAAACAGAGTAAACCAGGAAGAACAGGCCAAGGGTTATGGGCCGGCAGCAGAGCAGAGTAAACCAGGAATATCAAGCCACGGGTCTGAAGCCACAGCCGCTCCACACACCAAGAGGGAACTCACAAAGGCTGAGGCTTCACATGCAGACAGAGAACAAACACGGACAGAGGCTTCACCCCAAACACAGAGTAAGCCAGGAACAGAGGCTTCACCCCAAACACAGAGTAAGCCAGGAACAGAGACAGGGAAACCCCCCACGGAAAGACAACAGACACAGAAAGAAGTTAGGCTGGAACCCAGAGAGAGGCTAAGCAGTAGTGCAGCAGACACCTACTAACCTGACCTGGCCTAAGAGCATAACACTTCATGCAAAGGCACTGACTGCAAGCCCAGCACTTCCTTATGAAGGCTCTCACTGATGAGTCACTACCAGCAGGACAGAAGCAGGAAGTTCCTTGCCTCCAAAGAGAGGCTTGACACACAGAGAAAGAGAGCCCACAGGAAGGACAAGCAGGAGCCATCTTGGATACTGGCATAGAGGAGGCGGCAGCCATCTTGGAAGAGGCATAGCCCACACAGGTGAGGTCCAGTAAGGCAATCAGCACACAGAGCCAGAGAGAAACTAAGACAGAGACAGACACAGAGACAAGCAGAAGCCAGCACAGCCACTGACTCCCAGAAACAGGGTAAGTATGAGGGTGGTCACAGCCACAGACGTGACAGAAGTAACCCATTGTCTACTTTTATTTGCTGTTTGCATCTCATGTCTATGAAGTTCAACTGGAATGGACATTGGACTATTTTAGACCAGTGCCTACAAAGAGAGGGGTCCTTTTGCTAAGCTTCAGTAAGCACTAATGCATGCTTACTGTAGCTTGAAAGGGCTTACCATGGGATGCGCTGAAATGTCCCACAGTAATATCGCATTCGCTAAAAAATTTAATTTTCACAGAGAGGGCATGTCTGGGAGTGGAGACTGGACATTTTTATACTTATCAGAGCATCGGCAATGCCAACGCGCTGATTGATTAGCATGTGATTAGCAAAGGCACGTGGACTTTGATCCTGGGGAACTGGGTTTGATTCCCACTGCAGCTCCTTGTACATAAGTATTGCTATACTGGGAAAGACCAAAGGTCCATCAAGCCCAGCATCCTGTTTCCAACAGTGGCCAATCCAGGTCACAAATACCTGTCAAGATCCCCAAAAAGTACAAAACATTTTATACTGCTTATCCCAGAAGTAGTGGATTTTCCCCTAGTCCATTTAATAATGGTCTATGGATTTCTCCTTTAGGAAGCTGTCCAAACCTTTTTTAAACTCCACTAAGCTAACTGCCTTTACCACATTCTCTGGCAACGAATTCCAGAGTTTAATTACACGTTAAGTGAAGAAAAAGTTTCTCCAATTCGTTTTAAATTACACTACATTGTTGCTTCATCGCATGCAAATTTAATTACCTCACTAGTTACTCCCATCTCCCACTAACTACCCTTCTCCACTGAGAATACTGACCATTTAACCCTACTTTCTGTTTTCTATCTTTTAACCAGTTTTTAATCCACAGTAGAACACTGCCTCCTATCCCATGACTCTCCAATTTCCTCTGGAGTCTTTAATGAGGTACTTTGTCAAACACCTTCTGAAAATCCAGATACACAATATCAACCTTTATCCACATGTTTGTTCACTCCTTCAAAGAAATGTAGTAGATTGGTGAGGCAAGATTTCCCTTCACTAAATCCATGTTGACTTTGTCTCATTAGTCAATGCTTTTGAATATGCTCTGTAATTTTGTTCTTAATAATAGTCTCTACCCTTTTGCCCGGCACCGATGTCAGACTCACCGGTCTATAATTTCCGGATCTCCTCTGGAACCTTTTTTAAAAATCGGCGTTACATTGGCCACCCTCCAATCTTCCGGTACCATGCTCGATTTTTAGGATAAATTACGTCATCTACTACGTAAGTTACTATGTTACTAACAATAGCTCCGCAAGCTCATTTTTCAGTTCTATCAGTAATCTGTGATGAATACCATCCAGTCCAGATTTGCTACTCTTCAGTTTGTAGAACTACTACTACTACTAATAGCATTTATATAGTGCTACCAGACGCACGCAGCGCTGAACATTTGACATACAGAGACAGTCCCTGCTTAAAGAGCTTACAATCTAGGTAAAACAGACAGACAAGACATTACGGGCAAGGGAATTACAGGGTAAAGAGGAAGAGGGGAAGAGAAGGGCAAATGAGTAGGGGCTAGGAGCCAAAGGCAGCAGTGAAAAGGTGAGCCTTCAGCATAGATTTAAAAACAGGCAGAGATGGAGCTAGACATATGGGCTCGGGAAGACGGTTCCAGGCATAAGGTGCCCCATTACATCCTCCAGGTGACTTCTTCCGAAGTATTTTCTTTTAGCTCTTCCTTCACCTCACTTTTTAACCACGCCGGCTGTCGTTTGGTCTTCCGTCCTCCTTTTTTCATACACAGAATATATTTGGCCTGGGCTTCCAGGATGGTGTTTTTGAACAGCATCCACGCCTGATGTAAATTTTTGACCCTCGCGGCCACTCCTCTAAGTTTTTTTTTCACTGTTCTTCTCATTTTATTTTAGTCTCCTTTTTTAAAGTTAAACACTAATGTATTTGATTTCCTATGTATACTTACTTCAAAGCTAATATCAAATCCGATCATATTATGATCACTGTTATCAAGCGGGCCCAGCACCATTACCTCCCGCACCAGATCATGCGCTCCACTAAGGACTAGGTCTAGAATTTTCCCTTCTCTTGTCGACTCCTGTACCAGCTGCTCCATAAAGCAGTCCTTGATTTTACCTCCC
Source organism: Microcaecilia unicolor (assembly GCF_901765095.1). NCBI lineage: Eukaryota > Metazoa > Chordata > Amphibia > Gymnophiona > Siphonopidae > Microcaecilia > Microcaecilia unicolor. The sequence continues at coordinate 175,898,136 of NC_044038.1, read as the reverse complement.
TAGCGTGCCCAGTCAATATTGGGGTAATTGAAATCACCCATTATTATTGTGTTGCCCAGTTTGTTTGCGTCCCTAATTTCCTTTAACATTTCTGCATCCGTCTGTTCATCCTGGCCAGGAGGACAGTAGTACACACCTATCACTATTCTTTTCCTCATTACACATGGAATTTCAATCCACAGTGATTCCAAGAAGTGTTTTGTTTCCTGCAGAATTTTCAATCTATTTGATTCAAGGCTCTCGTTAATATACAATGCTACCCCTCCAACAATTTGATCCACCCTATCACTATGATATAATTTTTACCTTGGTATGACAGTGTGCTACTGGTTATCCTCCTTCCATCAGGTCTCAGAGATGCCTATTATATCTAATTTTTCATTTAGTGCAATATATTCTAACTTTCCCATCTTATTTCTTAGGCTCCTGGCATTCGCATACAGACATTTCAAACTATGTTTGTTTTTCCTGTTTACATCATGCTTAGTATTTGACAGTATTAATTTGCAATCTTTTGCCTGATTTTTATTTTTATTTAAGGACACCTGCAGCCTTATTTTCGAAAGTGATGGGCGCCCATATTTTGACCCAAATCGAGAGATGGGCACCCATCTCACAAAGGCGCCCAAATCGGTATAATCGAAAGCCAATTTTGGGCGTCTTCAACTGCACTCCATCGCAGGAACGAAGTTGACGGGGGCGTGTCGGAGGCATAGTGAAGGCGGGACTGGGGCGTGTTTATCGGCCGAGGAGAGATGGGTGCCTTCGGCCGATAATCGAAACAATAAGGCCGGCAGAAGCGAGAATTTGGGTCGCTTTTGCTGGACCCTTTTTTTTCACGACCCAAGTCCCAAAAAAGTGCCCCAATTGGCCAGATGACCACCGGAGGGAATCGGGGATGACCTCTCCTGACTCCCCCAGTGGTCACTAACCCCCTCCCACCACAAAAAATAAACTTTAAAAGATTTTTTTGACAGCATGTATGCGAGCCTCAAATGTCATACCCAGCTCCCTGACAGCAGTATGCAGGTCCCTTGGAGCAGTTGTTAGTGGGTGCAGTGGACGTCAGGCAAGCGGACCCAGGCCCATCCCCCTACCTGTTCCACTTGTGCTGGTTAATGTTGTCCTCCAAAACCCACTGTACCCACATGTAGGTGCCCCCCTGCACCCCTTAGGGCTATGGTAATGGTGTAGACTTGTGGGCAGTGGGTTTTGGGGGGGATTTGGGGGGCTCAGCACACAAGGGAAGGGTGCTATGCACCTGGGAGCTATTTTAATTTTTTTTTAATTTGTAAAAGTGTCCCCTAGGGTGCCCAGTTGGTGTCCTGGCATGTGAGGGGGACCAGTGCACTACGAATCCTGGCCCCTCCCACGACCAAATGCCTTGGATTTGTTCGTTTTTGAGCTGGGCGCCTTCGGTTTCCATTATCACTGAAAACCGATAGCGCCCAGCTGAAAAACGAACAAATCCTAGGCATTTGCCCCGCACAACCCGTATTATCGAAAAAAGATGGGCGCCCATCTTTTTTCGAAAATACGGTTTGTCCCGCCCCTTCGCATGGCCACCCACGGAGATGGGCACCCACTTTCGATTATGCCCCTACTGATCTGCTACGGTCTCTTTTGCAACCTCACTATCAGGATACCCTATCTTCCCTGTTATCCCGAACCATGCGCTTTTGAGCGACTGTCGGCCTTCCCCCCTCCCTGGTTTCTAGTTTAAAAGCTGCTCTATCTCCTTTTTAAATGCTGATGCCAGCAGACTGGTCCCACCCTGGTTAAGGTGGAGCCAAACCTTTCGGAATAGGCTCCCCCTTCCCCAGAATGTTGCCCAGTTCCTAACAAATCTAAAACCCTCCTCCCTGCACCATCGTCTCATCCACGCATTGAGACTCTGGAGCTCTGCCTGTCTCTTGGGCCCTGCGCGTGGAATGGGTAGCATTTCAGAAAATGCTACCCTACAGGATCTGGATTTGAGCTTTCTACCTAAGAGCCTAAATTTGGCTTCCAGAACCTCTCTCCCACGTTTTCCTATGTCATTGGTGCCCACATATACCAAGACAGCCGGCTCCTCCCCAGCACTATCTAAAATCCTATCTAGGTGACAAATGAGGTCCGTCACCTTCATACCGGGCAGGCAAGTCACTAGGCGATCCTCACGTCCACCAGCCACCCAGCTATCTATATTCCTAATGATCGAATCACCGACTACAACAGCTGTCCTAACCTTTCCCTCCCAGGGAGCACTTGGAGACAAATCCTCAGTGCGAGAGGATAGTACATCCCCTGGTGGGCAGGTCCTGACTACAGGAGTACTTCCTACTTCACCAGGGTGATGCTCTCCTTCTAGGAGACCTCCCTCCTCCAAGGTAGCACAGGGGCTAACAGACTGGAGGTGGGACTTCTCTACAACATCCATGTAGGCAGTGGCGTACCAAGGGGAGGCGGTGGGGGGCGGTCCGCCCCAGGTGCACGCCGCTGGGGGGGTGCCGCAGCGCGCACCTGTCTGCTCCCAGTTCACTACGCTCGCTAAATTCTCTCGTTTGCTGCAGCTCTCTCCTTCTGCCCCGGAACAGGTTACTTCCTGTTCCGGGGCAGAGGGGGGGAGCTGCAGCAAACGAGAGAATTTAACAAGCATAGCGAACTGGGAGCAGACAGACGTGCACTGTAGCACTCCCCCCAGCGGCGTGCACCCGGGGGGGGGTCATTTCGCGGGGGGGGGGGGCGCATTGGCGATCCGCCCCGGGTGCCGTCGAGGCTAGGAACGCCACTGCCTGTAGGTTTCCTCTATGTACCTCTCTGTCTTCCTCAGATCCATCAAGTCTGCTACTCTAGCCTCAAGAGAACGGACATGTCCTCTGAGAGCTAGGAGCTCTTTGCATTGGGCACACACATATGACATCTCACCAACTGGGAGATAATCATACATGTGACACTGAATGCAAAAGACTGGATAGCACCCCTCTCGCTGCTGGACTGCTGACTCCATCTTAGTGTTTTTGAGTTTTTCAATAATGTAAAACTTGCTACAGTATTAAGGATATTAGCCTAATATAAAAGTGTCTTTTAGTTTATATAGTATATTGTATGATTTATTTAGTGTTTCCTTCTTAGATGGTAATGAAATGTAATTAAAACTCTGTAAGAGAACTCCTTGCTTGTTACCCTAATTACAATAGCTGACTAAAAATTAAGAGTTGTCCTAGGGGTGGGTGGGTGTTGGAGAGGGTGGGTGGGAAGACTAAACTAGATCCTGCAGTGCCTGCTAGATTCTATCTATTAATGCTGTGGTACAAAGTTTTTAAAACTATGTGGAAAAGACTATGGAGATTAGTTGATAAAATTTGCTTTTTATATTTTTATTTTGCTTATCAGTATCCTACAATTTCTCCTTTAAACCCCAATCTTTAAGTTCCCAAAGCACAAAGCAAAATAGTGTTCACTTACCAGAGAAATGTCCCCTTCTCTCGGAACGTCTGGGCAAGTCATTTAACCCTCCATTGCCCCAGGTACAAATAAGTACCTGTATATACTATGTAAACTGCTTTGAATGTAGTTGCAAAAACCCCACAGAAAGGTGGTATATCAAGTCCCATTCCCTTATCGTCTACAAAATAGATGGTGGTAAGAGCTCACACACTAATCTTTGTTAATAGTCATGCGCTAATGGCAAAGCATGTGGCCATTAATGTCAGAAACCAGAAATTGGCCATCTTCCAGCAGTTGGAAGAAATGGGAAAGACCCCTGTAAGGGCACACTTAGGCCACTTTTTTGTGTACCTTGGGAAAAGGACCCCAGAGTGAGGAGTGAGACACTGAGGTGTGCATAAAGCATGAACAGAGGTAGGACCTTGAGACGTCTTTCCCCACCACTCAAGACCCACAAGAGAGGTAAGGAAGATCTCTACTCATTATTATAGCCGTTGGACTTGCCACACAAACAGTCCATGAGGGAACCGCTGTATGCCAGGGTATAGACTGAGCCTCCTCTATTAGGGCTAATCAGGTAGTGGGGGTGATATAATAAAACTGCGTAATAAGGGATGAGAATAATGGGTTTATTGAAGAAAGAAGTCTTTTTCAATTATTTTCCACAATATCCACAAAATCTTTTTTTTTAGTAAGTCTCAGAGGATAATACTTCTATTCAATATAATGTATAGACACATGTAGCAGAACATAAGGAAATCAAAGTAATTTTTAGTTCCTGAAGCCTTTAGAATGGAAGCTTTGGTGCCATTCATTTGCTGCACTCTCTCCTCTGCATTTCATCTTACAGCCTCCATAGAGAGGTCACCAGCTGGCACGGGAACAGTGCACTTTCTTCTAAAAATGTGACAGCTCTTGACCAGTAAAATATTTATGACAATGGCTATATTTTTGTAACAGGATTAGCTTGCATTATCACTTACGTCAATTCCTAATTAGGGGCTCACAGTAAAACAATGACTCAGCAAAAACTGAGAAGATGATAGCAAGTACCTTTGGGAATTTAATTCAACCAGGCCTGGTATTTGGCAACATTTGCTCAGTTCACAGGCAATGGAAACTACATTTCTCAAAATTCAGTTCTATGTAATAGGTTGTAAATTCATATTTTTCTTTGTAACATTTATAGGGGTCAATATTCAACTGGCGGCGATCAGCGCTTTGTTGACCACTGCCAGCATTATACCCGAAATTTAATGCCAGGCAACATCGAGGCTCCAACATTGAATTTATGGGTATTTGGAGCAGGCAATAAACATAGCCAGTTAAGTGCAATATTCAGCACTTAACTGCCTGAGTGACACAGCATGAAGGGGGTCTTTTACAAAGCCACACTAGCGTTTTTAGCTTGTGGTAAAAAAACAGCTGGCGGTAAACACTAAGATGCCAATTATATTCCTATGGGCGTCTCAGTGTTTACTGCCAGTTGATTTTTATTGCGAGCTAAAAACGTTAGCGTGGCTTTGTAAAAGCCCCCCAAAGATAGGGCTGACTTTTATATGGTCTAAAATAGCCATTTAACTTAGGCGGTTAAGTGCTGAATGTCAGCACATAAATGAGTGCCAACCCTTCCCACAGACCAGCCACAAAATTGTCGGTTTAAAATTTAGCAGTCTGTGGTGATATTTAGCGCATTAACTGGTTAATTGCCACTGAATATCAAAGGATAGCCCCAAACAAATGATTTAACCGGCCAGGAACCATTTCTGGCCAGTTAAACCACTTTGAATAATGACCCCATAGTTTTTATCTGTTTTTTTCAGAAATTGTTTACAAACTTATGGAACCTTCTACAGTCTATGTCCCAGAAATGCCAGACAATGATCAAGTATTTTTATATCACATTCATTGTTGGTTTAATCATGATGACAATGAGTGTGACTGTTGGGAAGACTAGATAGACCATTCAGATAAGTACATAAGTACATAAGTAATGCCACACTGGGAAAAGACCAAGGGTCCATCGAGCCCAGCATCCTGTCCATGACAGTGGCCAATCCAGGCCAAGGGCACCTGGCAAGCTTCCCAAACGTACAAACATTCTATACATGTTATTCCCAGAATTGTGGATTTTTCCCAAGTCCATTTAGTAGCGGTTTATGGACTAATCCTTTAGGAAACTGTCTAACCCTTTTTTAAACTCTGCCAAGCTAACCGCCTTCACCACATTCTCCGGCAACGAATTCCAGAGTTTAATTATGTGTTGGGTGAAGAAACATTTTCTCCGATTTGTTTTAAATTTACTACACTGTAGTTTCATCGCATGCCCCCTAGTCCTAGTATTTTTGGAAAGCGTAAACAGACGCTTCACATCCACCTGTTCCACTCCACTCATTATTTTATATACCTCTATCATGTCTCCCCTCAGCCGTCTCTTCTCCAAGCTGAAAAGCCCTAGCCTCCTTAGTCTTTCTTCATAGGGAAGTCGTCCCATCCCCGCTATCATTTTAGTCGCCCTTTGCTGCACCTTTTCAAATTCCACTATATCTTTCTTGAGATGAGGCGACCAGAATTGAACACAATACTCAAGGTGCGGTCTTTATCTGCCATCATTTACTATTGTTATTTACTTTGTAATTGCATTGTACAGGTTTTTATTTTAGCTATGGATGTAACAACATGATTAGAAGAAATGAAGATAGCCTTGGTGAAGAATACTTTTCATGTTTAGAAAGAAATACAGAATATGCTACCAGATGATGAACTGCGTGTTCATTTTTAAGTACCATAATTGATCTGTAGCGTCACCTCTTACTTCACCACAAATCTATCCATGCTTTTCTCATATTGATTTAACTTCCATCACCATCCTCTGGAAGGCTGTTCCATACTTCTACCACCCTTTCTATGAAGACAGATTGTTGACACTTGGCAGGACTAGGCTTGAAGTTTTGTGATTCTGGTTATATGCTCAGTCTTACCCCTGTGATAGAATATCCTCTTATATTTTTCACCCCAGCCTCCTCTCAGCATCCTTTCTTAAATTTTGTCCATCCATTTAATGACTTCCTAACTCTTCCTATATCTGTTGCATAGCAGCCTAGAAACACATGCCTGGACCTGTCTGTTTTCTCAGGTCAGAAGAACACATCAGACAGATATTTGGTCATTACTAATCATAGATGATGTATTTATTGCAGCCAAGGACTGATGGGTCCTTTTACTAAGGTACACCAAAAAGTGGGCTGTGCTAGTGTAGACGCGTGTATTAGATGCGTGCAAGTCCATTTTTCAGCGCACCAGCAAAAAAGGCCTTTTTAAAGCTGAAAATGGACATGAAGCAAAATAAAAATTGGCGCACGTCCATTTTGGGCCTGAGACTTTACTGCCACTCACTAACCTAATGGTAAAGTCTCAAGCGTTAACAGGGCGGTAATCGTTAGTGTGTGTACAATGCTAATTACCGCCTGGTTAGAGTCAGGCACCAGAAATGTTCCGGGGTGCATAGTGGGCGCACGTAAAAAATGAAATTACTGCCTGGACAATGCAGAAACTGGGCAGTAGTTCAAAACTGACATGCGTAGGACTCGCAAACACACCTACGTAGCTTAGCAAAAGATCCAAATTCATTTAAGACTGACTCTTCAGCCACAAATTTCTGCAAAATCTTCACTGGCTACCAGTACAACACAGGAAACTCTATATCTGATCTTCAAGACCCTTAAAGGAAATTGGCCAGAGTACTTGAAGAACAGAATTACCCTCTACACACCTCCAAGGTCACTAAGGTTCTCCCAAGGAGTATCCCTAACCACACCCTCGCCAAAGGACATCACACAATGCAACTCCTGCCAATGAACTTTCTCTGGTGTAGCCCCCACACTCTGGAATGCACTCCCTGAAAGGCTTTACTCAACACAAGACTATCTCTACTCCAGGAAGCAGGTGAAAGCTTGAATCTTCTTCTAAGCCTTTAATGGAAGAAGCAGCTAGCTTGCTAGTCACACACATAATGACTAGTACTGGTCTGTACATACTGTAGCAAGACTTGCTTATGCACTCTTACCCTAGCTGAGATAATATTCATGTACCTTTCTGATGGTGCAGCTTTCTTTAAATCAGTCCCTTTATTTTCTAACCCCTGTTACTCTATCTTATCTATGTGTTCCACCTCTGCTTACACTCTATGCTGCCTATTAAAATGTATTATTGTGTGTTGTGTTGACATTGTAAATAGCATACTATGCCATACTATCTACTGTTATTTGAATATTTTTACTGCTGTAATTGTCCGTTGCCTATGTTCAACTTATTCTTGCTGTATACCATCTTTTTTTTTTTTTGTTACATTTGTACCCCGTGTTTTCCCACTCATGGCAGGCTCAATGCGGCTTACATGGGGCAATGGAGGGTTAAGTGACTTGCCCAGTGAATTCCTTCAAAAGGTGATAAATAAATCCTAAGAAATGAATGAATAATATCTGTAAGTAATGGTAAATAGTAGAGAAGTGCAGGGCAATAATCTTCATTCAGTTTAGTTTCTCATGTCATTTGAGAAGCAAGCTGGCTGGGGGGGCCAAGTCCCGCTAGAAGAGAGGAGATATTCTGAATGAAGAGTGGGACGGGCAGGGAGTCTGGTCCTCCCAGCCAAAGATGAAGCTTTGTAGTAGACTAACTTCTGACAAGTAGGAGGGCTACAGGTGACCACAGTGGAGGCTGGGAAGAAGAGGGGAGTGGGACCTGAAGATTCCAAAAGGGGGAACAAAGGAAGGAGGGGATGATGAGTGGATGGGAAGGTGAAGGAGGAATTAAAGAGTGCAAGAATGGAAGACGAAAGAATGTGTCACCACCCTATTAGATAGTCCCTTACATCTATACCCTCCTACCCATCCCTCTGCCACGCTGCGACAAAAGGGGGCCGATGCTGGTCACGCATACTGAGGCCCCCTTTTACAGCAGCTGGTAAAAGGGAAGGTCTCGCTTTCCTGTAGGAAATGGCCGTGCGACAAGTGAAGCCTGCTAACCCGGTGATAACCAGGCAGCACGTGGCACTGCACGATTACCGCCAGGTATAGTCTGGCACTACAAAAATAAATAAATACATAAATTTTTGTAGCGCGGTAGGGGTAGGAAATACTGCTGGGCTGCTGTGGTAGCCTGCCAGTACTTCTGTTATAGCAAGCTCATAGGCACACACACACAAAACTAACTCAGACTCGTGAAGTAACTAACACATACATGCAAACTCAGGAAATGCACTCCTTGAGGTACCCATGCAATTCTAGCCTTGTTTTAAATTGTGTTTTAAGGGTTCCAACAGTACATAATTTATCTATCTGACGGCACCCAGTCTTAATAGCCCTGACAAAACAGCCCCAACAAAAAAGCCCTGACAAAACAGCCTTGTAACAAAATAACCATTGACATTTCACACCCTAACAAAATAGCCCTTGACAAAATGGCCCCTCCCACAAAACAACCCTTGACAAAATAGCCCCTACACAAAATAGCCCCTTAACAAAACAGCCCCCTAAGAAAAAAAACACATCACAAAAAATATAATAAATTACAACTGAAATCTTCTCTGACAAAGACTCCTACCAGCATTCAATTGCATAAAGCACATATAAATAAACAAAATTCTATAGCTACAAACTGGTATTCATGATCTGTTCTGCTATTTACAGAAACCATTCTTCCATCAACATGTTAATTAAATATATTTATATATATTGTCATCATTTTCATAGTCTTACCAACCTTATCCTGTTTGGCAAGGTAAGATTATTAGGGAAAAAAAATGCAGTGCCATATTCTGGGCAGCCTGATTGGGTTCTTTTGTCGGGGGGGGGGGGGGGGTAACTTGTCAAGGGTTATATCGTGGGCAGGCTGTTTTGACAGTGATTGTTATGTCAGGGACTATTATGTTGGGAGTTCTTTTTGTTTGGAGCTTTTTTGTCTGGGCTATTTTGTCGGGGCCATTTTGTCAGGGCTATTTTGACCAGGTATCTGACATAATTGTACAAAGTCCACCCCTTTATGGTCTACAGCTTTCCATGAATCTGTTCAGAGAACTACATTTCTTTCATTGTGCCGGATTTTTCCACTATTCATTTCTTTTAACTCCTCTTCCAGAAAGTCTCCCCAGCTGTGTGTTGAAATGATGATTTAAGCACTGGTGTGCACCATTTCCCTAGAAAGTGGCATAGTAAAGTTTACAGTTATAAAACTCAAAGAGCTGTTTCAGCTGTAATAGTCCTTCACTTGAGTACTGTAGCTTACATGCGTTCCAGTGGCGCGTAGACAGCTCTCTTTCCTCCACTGTAGGATACAGTCATGTGCGACTGAAATGGGGTGAACATTTTCTGCTTGTGCTATACAAAATTAGTCTGTGATTCATATAAGCTGGCAAAGACTTGGTAGGAATCAAACAATTTTCACAAGTTGCGTAAGACTATTGATAAGTTTATAGCAGGAAATCTCAACCTACTCCTCAGTACTGTCCAGTTTTCAGGATGTCCACAATGAATATGCAGGAGCTAGATTTGCATACAATGGAGGTAGTGCATGTAAACTTATCTCCTGCATATTCATTGTGGATATCCTGAAAACCTGACTGGCTAGGTGTGTCCTCAGGATTGAGCTGAGAATCCCTGCATAATAAAGTGCATTTTCTTACATACCATCTTCAAATAATACTGTATGTTACTGCAGTTCAGGGCAGCTAACTGATCTCAGATGCCAGACTTTAAAGCTACCTTCACCATTTTGAAAATTGCCCCCATGACAGTAAAAATACACACTTTTGAGAATGCAAAGACATAGCACCAGTTCCAAATCCAACCTCCCCACTCCAGCAGGTACATAAAGGTATATCCAAAACATACAGACCTGCACTGAGGCACTGTTTTTCCTTCAGAAATGCAGTGAAAATTACCCTGTGTATGTCTAGCATTTCAAAACACTATCCCCTGATATTCAAAACTATTTAACCAGCCAGGAAGGAATCCTTGCTGGTTAAATATCGTTTAGTGCCTAACAGTGGATGTTCAGAAGAAGGGGGCAGATTGAAGGGGGGTAGACTCAGGAATAATGTCAGGAAGTATTTTTTCATGGATAGGGTTGGGATATATGGAATGCCCTCCCGCAGCAGGTGGTGGAGATGAAAACGGTAATGGAATTCAAACATGCGTGGGATAAACACAAAGGAATCCTGTTTAGAAGGAGTAGGTCTATGGCAGGGGCGTAGCCAGACTTCCGTGAGAGGGGGGTCCAAAGCCCGAGGGGAGGGGGCACATTTTAGCCTTCCCCCGGCACCGCCCCCCCGCCGCCATTGCCACCCCTCCCCCACATCTTTTCCAACCCCCCTCCCGCCGCGAACCCTCCCCCGCCGCCGCCTACCTTCACTTTTGCTGGTGGGGGACCCCACTCCCCGCCAGCCAATGTCCTCTCCGTCCTGCTCCTGCTCTTGTTGCATGCATTGCTGACGTCCTGCACATTGTACATGCAGGACTTCAGACTCAGAGAACAGAGTTTTGTTCTCTGAGTCTGACGTCGCACGTACAACGTGCAGGACGTCAGCAATGCATGCAACAGCAGGAGCAGGATGGAGAGGATGTCGGCTGGCGGGGAGTGGGGTCCCCCGCCAGCAAAAGTGAAGGTAGGCGGCGGCGGGGGCGGGTTCGCCGGGAGAGGGGTCCAGGCTGGAATCTACGGGGGCCCAGGCCCCCTCAGGCCCCACGTAGCTTCGCCACTGGTCTATGGAATCTTAGCGGAGATTGGGTGGCAATGCCGGTAATTTGGAAGCAAAACCACAGACTTCTATGGTTTACACCCTGATCATGACTGGATATGGATGAGCTGGAGTGTTTAGGAGTGGAGGAGTAGCCCAGTGGTTAGTGCAGTGGACGTTGATCCTGGGGAACTGAGTTCAATTCCCACTGCAGCTCCTTGTGACTCTGGGCAAGTCACATAACCCTCCATTGCCCTGGTACAAAATAAGTACCTAAATATATGTAAACCGCTTTGAATGTAGTTGCAAAAAAACAAAAACCCTCAGAAAGGCGGTATATCAAGTCCCCTTTCCCCTTCCCTTTAAGGGGCTTTGACGTTAGCTTCAGAACTTTTAGTACAAGAACAGTGCTGGGCAGACTAGTCTTCTACGGTCTGTGGCCTGAGAAAGGCAAGGACAAATCAAACTCGGGTATACATATAAAGTATCACATACCATGTATAATGAGTTTATCTTGTTGGGCAGACTGGATGGACCGTTCAGGTCTTTATCTGCTGTCATATAGTATGTAACTATGTCATTTACTATGCTACTAGATAACCAGTTATCTCCTGCTGAATATCCCTGTTATCTAGTTATATTGTGCTACATAGCCGGCTAGGCACTGATATTCAGTGCCTAACTGGGTATGTTGAGCAGTCAAAATAGGCCACTTAAATAGCAGGCCTATCTTGCATCGCTAAAAAGATAACCGGTTAGTATTGAATATTGGCATAGCTGGTTAAACTTTTAGCAGCCACAATGAACCCGGATATGCCAACAGTGGACAGCAAATGCACTGCCCACCGCCGGCTGAATATTGGGCCAACTGGAGCCTAAACATAGGCACGACAAGACATGCATTTAGCGCCAATTCTGTAACTCCAGTGCCTAAATCCCCTAAAGCAAAACTCTAAAGGGGTGTTGCCAGGGATAGGGTAGGGGCATTCTCAAAATTGCTCACAGAGTTATAGAATACTGCCACTCCCGCACCCAGATGCGAAGAGCTGGGCACCAATATTTACAGCAGGTTTCGGCTGGGGTAAATACCGACACTCAAGGGAATGGGCTCCAACTGCTATTCTATAAAGAGCACTCAATTAAGAGCATTCTTCAAAGACTGGTGCTATGTGCTGATTTTTTTCCAGTGCCTACATTTGAGCATCATTTACTGAATCAGTTCCTATGTACGCCAGAAAATAAAACTATTTTCCGGTGTGCGTAGCAGACGCACGTCAAAAATGAAATTACCACATGGGCCACGCAGTAGCCGGGCGGTAACTAAAAAATTGACATGCATTGGGCACGCGTAGGAGCCTACGCGGCTTAGTAAAAGGGCCCCTTAGTGATTTTAGCTAAATAATTGAAATACGGAGGAAAACGGTACAGGGCTAGGATTAACTGGGATAGACAGGAGTAGTGGGAGGTGGGATGAGGTAAAAATTAATGCCATGAGTTCATTTGAGTGCTTATTTCCTTAGACTGAAGAAGTGAGATTTATTGATTGATTGATTGATTTTATACCATCCAAACAGGGAAAAAAAACATCCAGATATGCAGTATTTTTGAGGGTTTAGTGATATACTGCCTGACACACCTGATGCTGCAAAATAGATGCCCTGTAAGTCAACAGATTTCTATCTGGCAGAACAACAGCTTAACGAGCAGCAGTGTGCAATGACAGTGATAGAAAGTAGAAGCTGGCTTGGAAAATTAGCTCTCTCAGTTTCACATCTGCACAGTGGGGGCAGCTGCCAATCACTGTCTCTAGAGACAGACTGATTTGGCTTCCTGGCCACGTGCAAAGTCACGTTCTTCTAAGTTAAAAAATCGGCATGAAAAAATGAATTGGTCTGTTAGGGAGAGCTGAACAAATGTGGCTATGAGAAACAAGCTGTCATAAATTGGCAAGGAAAAAGTAGCAAATTCATTTGATAAATATTTTTTTCCTGCACTGCATGCAATTAACTCTTGGTTCACTCATGATATTAAGAAAGCAGCCAGTCCTCTTTCTTGTTAAGACGAGGGCTTTCATTCTGCAGTCATGGCACAAACTTGTGAAATGAGAGGGCCTTATTAAAAACTAGGAAAAAAGGCCCGTTTCTGACACAAATGAAACGGGCGCTAGCAAGGTTTTCCTTGGAGTGTGTGTGTTTTACAGATTGTGTGTGACAGTGAGTGTGTGATAGAGAGAGAGTGAATGTGTGAGTGTGTGTGACAGAGATAGAGTGAATGTGTGAGTGTGTGTGACAGAGAGAGTGAGACTGTGTGCGAGAGTGTGTGTGTGTGTGTGTGTGAGAACGAGAGTGTGTGCCAGGGGCCCCCTCCCTCCCTCCCTCTCTCCCTCCCTCCCAGTTTCAGGGTCCGCCCGCCCCCCTCCAAGTTCCAGGGTCCGCCCTCCCTCCCACCCACCCAGTTCCAGGGTTGTTGCCCCCCTCTCCCCCTCCCTTCCAGTTTCAGGGTCACCCCCCCTCCCTCCCTCCCAGTTTCAGGGTCTGCCGCCCCCCTCCAAGTTCCAGGGTCCACCCAACCAGTTCCAGGGTCGTTGCCCCCCCTCTCTCCCTTCCTCCCAGTTCCAGGGTAGTTGCCCCCCTGTTCCCCCCCCCCCCCCCTCCAGCCACCCTGTGATGTTTAAGTGAAAAATTAGGGAGCTGTGTAATGTAACAAAACGCACCTGCAATGTTGTGAAGCTGACTCTGTGGCTTCATTGAATTGAAGGGTTGGAAAGGTTTTCAAATTCGTCAGTGTGTCACCTTCTCTCTCGGCCCCGCCCTCGCGCCTCTGATAGGTCCGCCGCCCTCGACGTCAAAACGTGATGACGTCGCGGTCGTCAAAACGTGATGACGTTGAGGGCGGCGGACCTATCAGAGGCGCGAGGGCGGGGCCGAGAGAGATGGTGACAAATTCACGAATCTGACGAACCTTACGAACCCTTCACTTCAGTGAAGCCACAGAGTCAGCTTCAGAACTTTGGAGGTGCTTTTTATTATAGTAGATATGTTACCAGAAAGAATGTCATATCAAATTATACATATACAGGAGAAAATAAGTTTAATTTAAGTACAGCATCAAAAAGGATAAAATTCACCGTATTTACTGCCCCTCCCTCCTCATATTTCATGTGCCTTTGACAGATGATTTAACTAACTTGTTAGTTTCACTTACACACACAAGGAGTGACTGGGGCAGCACATGTTTATCCACTCCTACCCTAGCTGAGATAATAGTTAACCATCTCTCTGACCTCATGTGCAACTTTCTTCAAATTAGTTGCCTTATTTTGTAACCTCCTACTCTCTTACCTATCTATGGGGTAAGGTGCACTGAAAAATGGCCTGCACTGGTGTAGATGCGTGTATTGGACAAGCGCAGGTCCATTTTTCAGCACATCTGCAAAAAATGCCTCTCTTGTTTGGCCAAAAATGGACGTGTGGCAAAATAAAAATTGGCACGTATCCATTTGGGGCCTGAGACCTTACCGCCACCCATTGACTTAGTGGTAAAATCTCACACATTAACCGGGCAGTAATCATCAGCGCGGGTACACTGCCGATTACCGCCCAGTTAGTGCCACGCACCGGAACTTTTCCGCGCGTCCAGTGGATGCGCGTAAAAAATGAAATTACCACCTGGGCCATGCAGTAGTTCCAAATTGGCGCGCATTGGGCGCGTATAGGCACCTGTGCAGCTTAGTAAAATGCCCCTATATGTTCCATCTTTGCTTATACCCTACACTGTCAATTAAAATGTTCTATTACTATTGTGTTGACTTTGTAATGTAGTATACTATGCCACAATTTGTATTGTTATTTGAGTATTTTTACTGTTGTAATTGTCTATTGCTCATGTTTGATTTATTTTTACTGTACACCGCCTTGAGTGAATTCCTTCAAAAAGGCGGTAAATAAATCCTAATAAATAAAATAGATACTCTTCATAAAAAAGGGCCAACAGTTGTCTATCACCTTGCACCAAAGCAAGCTGTCTTACTGTGTGTTTCTCACCAGCCTTGTCAAGGTTTGAAATGACTTCGTGTCGGAGGCTGCAAGCCAGGGCAAATGGGTAGTGTACATGTTGCTGTTGAATTCCCATCACTAAGCTCTGTGCTGTGATGAGACATTCCCTATTTTATGCTTCAATTATTTTTATAGAGTGAGGGTAGGGGAGGAGGAAGGGGAAGAGATTCTTTGTCTTTACCCTGCTTCTCAATAAGATAGATTGTGAGGAGTTGAACATAAAATCGTGCTGGCCTTGTACAGCAGTGATAAAGCAGTAAATTATTTCAGAGTTAGCCAGCTGAAAACCATTGCCTCCTGAAGGCCAGGCGCTAGTCTTAGTGAATTAAGTTGAGGGTCTCAGTCCAGTTCCCCAGTGGACAAGTGTCCACATATCACTAGATAGATACCATTAAAAGTAACTTTGATTGACACCATTGTCGGGATTCTCAAAAAAAGAAGTCAAATATCCAATGGGTGATAAGATAATTGATCTTCTCACCCTCAAAGCAGGGTAAGAAAGCTATGAGATGAATCTTGCAATGAACTACCCACCCACCTTCTGCTTCTTCTAGGTACAACTTAGGAGCTATGCTCCCACTGCCACCAATCCAGCACCTTTCATTAACACTACATTATTATTATTATTATTTATTGTATTTGTATCCCACATTTTCCCACCTGTTTGCGGGTTCAGTGTGGCTTACAATACATTGTGTTGATGGAAATACAATTTGTTACAACTCGATTATGGTTACTTGTGAGGAGTTAGGTTAAAACAAAGTCTACGTATCGCTAAGGGGAATAAAACAATGGAGCAGAACGATGGAACAATGGAAGAGCAACAGACATTGATAGGATTACATAATAATAGCGTTCGGGTATAACCTTATTACCTGTAGATTAAGGTGTAAGTGTGTTAAGATTATGGGGGATGACAGTACAGATGGGAAAGTATAGATGCATTACTGACATCGTGAGTGGACTTCATGTGTTTTGATCCTTTCGATAGATTTTTTCAAAAAGATAAGTCTTCAATAATTTGCGGAAGTCGGTCAGCTTGTAGGTCGCCTTCAGGTTACGTGGCAGTTTATTCCAGAATTGAGTGCTCATATAGGAAAAGGTGAATGCGTGCAGCACTTTGTATTTTATGCCTTTGCAATTGGGGAAGTGGAGGTTGAGGAAAGTTCGGGATGATCTTTTAGCGTTTCTGGGTGGTAGGTCTATCAAGTCAGACATGTAGGCTGGGGCTTCACCATGAATGATTTTGTGGACTAGTGTGCATACTTTAAAAGTGATGCGTTCCTTGAGTGGGAGCCAGTGTAGCTTCTCTCGTAAGGGTTCCACACTTTCGCATTTTGGTTTCCCGAAGATGAGTCTGGCTGCTGTGTTCTGGGCTGTTTGAAGTTTTCTCAGTATTTGCTCTTTACAACCTGCGTATAGTGAGTTGCAGTAATCCAGATGGCTGAGTATGAGTGATTGCACTAGGCTGCGGAAGATGGATCTTGGGAAGAATGGTCTTATTCTTTTCAGTTTCCACATGCTGTAAAACATCTTTTTGGTTGTGTTGTTTGCGTGAGTTTCGAGTGTTAGGTGGCGGTCAATAGTGACTCCAAGGATTTTTAAAGTTTCTGAAATAGGGAGATTTAGTTTTGGTGTGTTTATTGGGAGGTAAGTATCAGGCATTGAGTTTCTTCTGCATTCAGTTTCAATCGGAATGCATCTGCCCAGGTGCTCATGATGTGTAAGCTTTGGTTGATTTCATTGAGGATTTCTTTAATGTCTTGTTTGAAAGGAATATATATTGTTACGTCGTCGGCGTATATATATGGGTTAAGGTTATGGCTCGAAAGAAGTTTTGCCAAGGGTATCATCATTATGTTGAACACAGTTGGTGAGAGGGGTGATCCTTGCGGTACTCCACATTCTGGTGTCCATGCTGCGGATGTAGATGAATTTGATGTGACCTGGTATGAGCGTATGGTTAGGAACCCCTTGAACCAGTTTAGGACATTGCCTCCGATGCCAAAATATTAGAGTATGTGTAGTAGGATTCCGTAGTCGACCATGTCGAAGGCACTTGACATGTCAAATTGTAGGAGGAGTATATTGTTGCCGGCTGCAATCATTTGTTTAAATTTAGTCATTAGTGTAGTTAGTACTGTTTCAGTGCTGTGATTCGATCAGAATCCTGATTGGGCATCATGCAGTATTGAGAGCAGTTTAAAAAGACAAAAATGGAGGTGATTCAAGGTTTTTGATGCCTGAATTTCAGTATAGTAAATGATGGTAGAAGACGACCAGATTAGCCCATCCAGATTCTTCTACTTATGTAGGTAAATAGGAGACAATTCCACAAACTGGCACCACCTAATTGGGTTGCTCAACAAATCCAACTGTGAATCAAGCACATGCAGACTAAACATGATTCACGTGGGAATAGTGAATCAGATCTATAGCTATTTACCACCTAATTGGGTGCCAAAATGCCATCATAGAACACTAGTGGAAGTTCGTATGGGTGCTCCTATGTTTAGATATGACAATTTACGCCATGTCTGCCTACATGTGCCAAGTGATGGGTGTATAAATTACACCTATCAATTGAAGAAAGACCCATGATCCTGCCCATCTTCCACTCATGAATACACCCTCCCATGCAGTTATGCACTATAGCAGTTAGGTGCTATCTTCTAAAATAGTGCCTATTCATGCTTAACCATCAATTATTGGTGCCTACGATGTGTGTAAGTGGCATGTACATCTAATCCATATTAACCAATAAACTCTACAACAATCCCCCACCCCGCTTTTCTATCTGCTTTGCAGATCACTTCTTATCCTCCTCCGTCTCATTTTGTCTAACTGCGTTTACAACTCTTCATTCCCTACTGTTACACTGGCTCGTCTGATGGGTGGGGTAGAAAGTCCTTAATAAACTTGAAACTTTCCTTTGCCTTACAGATTCTCTGTGCGCATCCCATGCTTTAATTTAATATTTCATTTTAAAAAGACGTTTATAGCCCATTTCTCTCCTAACTATGGGGCTGATGATCAAAGGTGAATGAATGCGGGCACAAGAGACCACTAGCGCCAGACAAGTGCCCAAATTTACCAGCATGGGATGAAGAGAAGGCCTTGGCATGACAATGAGCGCACCAGGGAATACCGCAGAAGTTCTGCGGTATTCCGCCCGTATGATCAGAGTACTGTGCTCTGATCATACGGGTGGAATAGTGTTTTAACCCTACGCCAGCTCGGTATATATAATGAATTATCCACTCTTAAAAATACAGTAAAAATAACTGCCACCTGCAAATTTGTTTCAGGTAAACTAAACTAGTTTTTTAGGGAAGAAGTTATCAACTGGGCTACCGTTTATAATGTGCTATTTTACCACAAGTTGTGCTGCTCCCATTTTATGCAATGAGACCTACTAATAACTGGTTTTAACAGTAAAAATAACACATCAAATATTTTGCTTGTATACAGTTTGTATGCATTTTTAATTTACTTTCAATTGCTTTTCATTTCCTTTCTACTTACTGTTCAGTGGGGGTTAGCCTCTTATTTTTGGTACTTTTTTAATGCAATTTGAAAGAAATCAGATGTAGTAGGTAAAACCATGAGTAGGTCAACTCATCCTGATAAAAACTGAAGCTCCTAAGCAACCATAGGAACAGCTACATTTTACGGCTAAGATGGGCTAAAATGTAGCTGTTCCTATGTTTGCTTAGGAGCTTCAGTTTGGCATCCATCTTAACACTAATTCAATCTCTTGACATGTCTACACAGATGACAACCAAATCCTCACCTGCTCGATCCCACTAATCCGTCAAAGCTACAAATCCTTACACTAAATTCGACTCCATTGCTACTAGGCTGTCAAATAACATGATTCTAAACCCCACTAAATGGAAGGCCCTCATAATTTCAGACAGCGGTACAACAACTCCTGCAACACCCCTTTGTTATCCATGGCAATCCTATACTCATAGATTCCACACTGAAAATATTTGGCTTTATACTAGATGATAAACTCAATTTTCAAGCACAAATCTCATCTGTAGTTCAGCGTTACTTCTATAAACTGAAACAAATCCAATCTGTAAGACATTTTTTCCAGCAACCCGCACACAAAACACTAGTCCATGCTTTAGTTATTAGTCATCTAGATTATTGCAACGCCCCTTACCAGGGCATCAAAGCCATAGATATTCAGCGCTTTCAATTAATCCAAAATGTTGCCATTAAACTCATCAAGGAAGCTACAAAATATGATCATGTGACAGCACTTCTTTGAGAAGCTCACTGGCTACCAGTCTCACACCATATATTTTTATATTTTTTTTGTTACATTTGTGCCCCGCGCTTTCCCACTCATGGCAGGCTCAATGCGGCTTACATGGGGCAATGGAGGGTTAAGTGACTTGCCCAGAGTCACAAGGAGCTGCCTGTGCCTGAAGTGGGAATGGAACTCAGTTGCTCAGTTCCCCAGGACCAAAGTCCACCACCCTAAAATACTATCTCTGGTCTATAAAACCCATCAGTCTAACATCCCACTCTTTCTGTCATGCATTTTAGTCCCCTACTCTCCTAACTGAGCTCTCAGGTCCAGCCTATAAGCACCTGTGAACTGTTTTTAGAATATATATATATATATATATATATATATATATATATATATATATATATATATATATATATATATATATATATATATATATATATATATATATATATATATATATACAGTGGGGGAAATAAGTATTTGATCCCTTGCTGATTTTGTAAGTTTGCCCACTGACAAAGACATGAGCAGCCCATAATTGAAGGGTAGGTTATTGGTAACAGTGAGAGATAGCACATCACAAATTAAATCCGGAAAATCACATTGTGGAAAGTATATGAATTTATTTGCATTCTGCAGAGGGAAATAAGTATTTGATCCCCCACCAACCAGTAAGAGATCTGGCCCCTACAGACCAGGTAGATGCTCCAAATCAACTCGTTACCTGCATGACAGACAGCTGTCGGCAATGGTCACCTGTATAAAAGACACCTGTCCACAGACTCAGTGAATCAGTCAGACTCTAACCTCTACAAAATGGCCAAGAGCAAGGAGCTGTCTAAGGATGTCAGGGACAAGATCATACACCTGCACAAGGCTGGAATGGGCTACAAAACCATCAGTAAGACGCTGGGCGAGAAGGAGACAACTGTTGGTGCCATAGTAAGAAAATGGAAGAAATACAAAATGACTGTCAATCGACAAAGATCTGGGGCTCCACGCAAAATCTCACCTCGTGGGGTATCCTTGATCATGAGGAAGGTTAGAAATCAGCCTACAACTACAAGGGGGGAACTTGTCAATGATCTCAAGGCAGCTGGGACCACTGTCACCACGAAAACCATTGGTAACACATTACGACATAATGGATTGCAATCCTGCAGTGCCCGCAAGGTCCCCCTGCTCCGGAAGGCACATGTGACGGCCCGTCTGAAGTTTGCCAGTGAACACCTGGATGATGCCGAGAGTGATTGGGAGAAGGTGCTGTGGTCAGATGAGACAAAAATTGAGCTCTTTGGCATGAACTCAACTCGCCGTGTTTGGAGGAAGAGAAATGCTGCCTATGACCCAAAGAACACCGTCCCCACTGTCAAGCATGGAGGTGGAAATGTTATGTTTTGGGGGTGTTTCTCTGCTAAGGGCACAGGACTACTTCACCGCATCAATGGGAGAATGGATGGGGCCATGTACCGTACAATTCTGAGTGACAACCTCCTTCCCTCCGCCAGGGCCTTAAAAATGGGTCGTGGCTGGGTCTTC
This sequence comes from Microcaecilia unicolor, assembly GCF_901765095.1. NCBI lineage: Eukaryota > Metazoa > Chordata > Amphibia > Gymnophiona > Siphonopidae > Microcaecilia > Microcaecilia unicolor. The sequence continues at coordinate 175,877,111 of NC_044038.1, read as the reverse complement.
CAGCACGACAATGACCCAAAACATACAGCCAAGGCAACAAAGGAGTGGCTCAGGAAGAAGCACATTAGGGTCATGGAGTGGCCTAGCCAGTCACCAGACCTTAATCCCATTGAAAACTTATGGAGGGAGCTGAAGCTGCGAGTTGCCAAGCGACAGCCCAGAACTCTTAATGATTTAGAGATGATCTGCAAAGAGGAGTGGACCAAAATTCCTCCTGACATGTGTGCAAACCTCATCATCAACTACAGAAGACGTCTGACCGCTGTGCTTGCCAACAAGGGTTTTGCCACCAAGTATTAGGTCTTGTTTGCCAGAGGGATTAAATACTTATTTCCCTCTGCAGAATGCAAATAAATTCATATACTTTCCACAATGTGATTTTCCGGATTTAATTTGTGATGTGCTATCTCTCACTGTTACCAATAACCTACCCTTCAATTATGGGCTGCTCATGTCTTTGTCAGTGGGCAAACTTACAAAATCAGCAAGGGATCAAATACTTATTTCCCCCACTGTATATATATATATATATATATATATATATATATATATATATATATATATATATATATATACGTCAGCTTCATCAGCTTCACTGGTGCTTTCATCCTGATGGTATAGAAAGTTTTAGCAATGAAACACATCAATTTCATATTGCCCAGAGAATTCTTGCAAGGAAAATCAATTCCAACAATGAAGATTAATCTCTTTGCCACCTTACCATTTTGTTTCATCTCATCAGGTAGATCAGGTAATTAATGAAACATAAAGGCCATCATTTTAATATATTTCTTATCATTGATTCCTGCACCTGAGCTCCTGAGATCAAAAAAGCATTAGGAAAGATAAGGTTGTCTATGAAGATTAGAAGCTGTCTGTACAAAGCAAAATCTTTGTTGTATGTGCAAAATCAACCAAATTAGCATTTATTAGTTTTTTTATTTGTATATCCACAGGGCAGAAACTTTAGCAGTATAATCAGCACCATTATCCCCCAGATTCTATATAGCGTGACCGAAATTGCGTGTTCAAATCCAGTCATGTTCTAGATTTGTATGTGTAATTTAATTACTTAACAAGCCAATTAGCGCAGATAATTGCCACTTAAAAAGCAATTATTGATAATAATTGGCATTAATTAGAATTTACACGCACAACTTGCTAAGCATATTCTGTAAAATGGTGCGTGTAAATTCTAATGCGTGATGCCAAAAAAGGACGTGGTCGTGGGTATGGCATGGGCGGACCACGGGTGGTCTGAAAATCTACATGCATAGTTATAGAATACACCTGCTCCATGCCTAACTTAGGGGCCCTTTTACGAAGCTGTGGAAAAAGGGGCCCTGTGCTAGTGGCGGTGGCCGCACGCTGAGGCCCTTTTCACCATAGCGGGTAAAAAGTCTGAAAAAAGAAATGGCCATGTGGTAAGTTTACACTTACCACATGGCCATTTCAGTCATAAGTGCTGCCTAATTACCACTGGGTAACCTCCTGCAGTAATATTTTCCTGGAATTTCCGGAAGCGCTGGAAATGCTGCGTGCTGGGGGGGGGGGGGGGGTGGATCGAACTACTGCCAGAGGCCATGGTAGGCCTGCGGTAGTTCCGATTTGCTACAAGGCAAGCCTATTACTGCGTGGCAACCCTTTCGTAATAGGGCACCTTAGGCACCCAGTTTCACTTGATATAAATGCACATGCCTAGAGTTGGGTGCTGCCATGGCCGCTAAGCGTATTCTATAAACCGCACCTAACTTCAGGTGTAGTTTATAGAATAAGCCTAGGCATATTTTTTGGCATCAATTTTTAAGGCACCATACACAAAATCTAGCCCTATATGTATAGTCAGGAGCGCTAAAAATATGTATAAAGGCTCATTTTAGATAGATTGGAATCGATACATCCAGATTAGGATGTGCATAATTCCAGTCGAATTTTAGAAAAGGATCTGCCAATAAAGAGCGCCCTTTCTAAAAACATATGTTAAGAACACATGTATGTGTTGTGGCTACATGCAACAGCATCCATTTTACAATTGTCAACATGGAGAACATCAGCGGAGGGAACATGACATGTGAATGCCTACACGTACACGTGCAAAAGTGTATTACAGAATTTACATGTGTAAGTGTCGATTCTTCCATGTGCGATTGCCATTTTACAATCCTACATATGTAAATGTCCCTAATTAAGTATAGAGGCTGCAATCTTTCAATACTTTCAGATCTGAGGTAGACAAAAGCAATGGTGGATTAAGGAAGAGACTTCCCTTAATCCTTCCTGTAAAAGGCTGCCCGAAACAAGCACTTTTAGAAAACCTATACATGGCATGCCATAAATCCCAACATTGAAAAATGAAGGCATCCATGCGTATTCCCTATCTGAAATCCCACTTCGCTCTTCTGCATGTAGTGCAGTTTTACACATGTAAACACTAGCTTTCTAAATTCAGGTTTTCTAAATGTATCCTAGATACTCATGTAGATGCTGTAGTCTGCCCCATCCTCAAAAAACCCTCACTAGACCCTTCAATTTCAGGCAACTATTGTTCTGCCTCTAATCTATGTTTGTTTGTTTTTTTAAATTAGCCCTAAATGGCTTATTAGCCAATTTAGTTGCACATGGATCTTAGGATAGCGTGCAATATTGCGAGCACTAATATGTATGTCATTTATACAATCTGGCCAACCGCTTCTCTGGACAGTGGCTGAAAATCACCACTAAGATATAGTGCAGCTCCGCCCCTCAGTTGTACAGATACTGCTGGAGCACTTAGATGGATTTTCAGTCTAACACTAACTGTATAGTGGCTGAAAAGCTAGGTAGAAGGAAATTATATGTTTACCTGCTAACAGTCAACATACATATAATTTCTTTTGAAAACTGACAATTTGGTTCTTTAGGTTGTGACACCTTTTAGTGGACTCGCAAAACAACCCTCTAGAAACAGAGTGTACAAGGAGGGGCATTTCTAATGCAGATCATCCTGGTACTCGCTACAGATCAAATGCTATAAGAACTGCACCTGAATTATCTGGAGTTTGGATTTGGAAACTGTGATGGGTCATGCAGGTTGATGTGTAAGTCTCTATGATCCCCACAGGACGTGGAGGTCGCGCCTGGGTAGAATACATCACTTCCTGGTGGTGTTGTGAGTTATAACCAAGCAAGTATGTGAGACTGTTTAGCAGACCAGAAAGTGTATCAATGCATTACAGAAATGACAAATAATTAAATCAAAAATTTCAAAAGTCAATCCAAATTCAAACAGCCAAAACTATTTAAATATTCAAGTAGAATGACTAGCTAACGTTCTAGCTGTGACCTGATGAGAGACAGACAGCTCAGTATGTTTTGGACTTTGCACTGTACATATGGGAAATCTGGGCAGGAATGGCTGGTTGTACCAAAGTGGAAATGAATTCATTATTATTTCAGGTTTCAAGAAAACTGAAACTTACAAAAGACAAATTGTTTAATGTAAATATTTAATTATCATACAGTGAATTTCATTTCATGGATGCTTGCATTTTATGCTGTGATAAGTGTTACTTTATGAAAGGTACATTTAAAACCGCTGTGTAAGACAAACAACCATTTGTCCATACTGCAGTGAAGCATAACATTAGGCCTAGCTCCGTAATAAGTGAAGAATTCTTTTACATAAATAATTTAAGAGCATAGGTTCATCCCTTTGCCTTAACTGAAACATTTCATGCGCCCATTCTGATTTAAATGCCTCCCATAATTGCATTACTCAATCATACATTAGTCTTGCAGCCAATTTATAAGATTGGAACGTCACATGCAACAGAAAGCATTGATCTTTATTTCTGACCCTTTGGCACTACAGTTTTCTGGAGTCTAAGGAAAAAGGAAAGGGGGGAAAAAGTCAAAAAGATATCTTGCATTTGAGATTTGCTTAATTAGTTTTCTAAACTGCCTTCTTTTAAACAAAAAGTGCATGGAAAAAAGTAAATCCCTATTGATCTAATTAGTGGTTGTCCCAGAAATCAGTTCTTCCCATTGCTGTGGGCAGATTATTGGAGGAACGTGAACAGTTGTCTTAGAATTTCAATCTTTTTGTTTCTCAGCATGGTCATTTTTTGCCAAGTTCAGACTTGGCAGGTTGTGGTATTTGTTTTACTGAAATAACACAAGAATTCTAGAACACCAATGTAGCAATGTCAATGGATGAATACAAGGGACAATGACTGTTGCAGATACTGTGGGTTCCAAAGACTCCTGTTTCCCTTTTTGGTAACATGCCATGTGAATTTATTAAAACATTGCACTTTTCTAGCAAATGTATTGTGGTTTCCAGGTTACTTCACTTAAATGTGTACAATAAACCAAAAAATATCTTTTTATTGACTAGCTGTTAGGATTTTTCCCTTTTGAAAGGTATGAGACTCTTGAAGGCTTGGAACGAAATGCATTGTATAATCACTATCACTTTGCTTTGTTTTTTGTTTTGCTTGTTAACCTTTATTTATTTATTTTTCTCTCTTTTTTTTTTTTTTTTGCAAAACTGTTGCATAGTTGGAACTCGGGTTGTTCAGACAGCAGTTATGGTAGTTCATTTTATAAATCCAATTATATGGGGTTACTTCTTATCGCTGAACCCTCAAATTATATATCAATACAGTAGTCCCAGCATTTTAACCTCAAATTTATACATGATACATATATTCATTCCATTTGGTCATTACATTTTTTCCAAAAATTATCTTAGGACAGTCAGAAATAGCGAATAACAGTAATGTGGTATACAACTCTTCTCGCTTCCAATCCTCATCGGTCCTTTTTATAAAATTGCAGTATCATAAATCATTAAGGCGGTCTTTTATTAAGCTGCGGTAAAAAGGGCCCTGCGCTAGCTGTTTTTGCAACACGCTGAGGCCCTTTTTACTGCAGCGGGCAAAAAGGCCGAAAAAAAGACATGGCCATTGAGGTGATGATAAGGGCTCCCGTGATAACCTGGTGGTAACAGGTAGTACGTGGCACTGCCCGATTACCACTGGGTAACCCCCTGCGGAAATATGTTTTGAATATTTCTGCTAGCGCCGCAAATGCCGCATGTTGGGAGTGGAACTACCACCAGTGCTCGCGTTGGGCCGGCTGTAGCTCCAGATTGGCGCACAGTAAGCCTGAGGTGGGCTTACCGTCACTTAGTAAAAGGGTCCCTAAATTTCATTTTAACTCATATTTATTTACTTAACTTCAAGTTCTAGACCTACTTGCATGAGTTAAAAAAGAAATTTAATGATTATGAGTGTAATTTTATAAAAAGGACTGATGAGGATTAGAAGTGAGAAAAAGGCAGTTGTATATCGCATTACTGTTATTCGCTATTTCTGATGGTCCAAAAAAAATGTAATGAACAAATGTAATGAATGCATGAATGTCAATTATAAATTTGAGGTTAAAATGCTGGTTCATGTTATAAAGCATTTTCTACATCTAAAACATGCTTTATACATGGAAAAGAGCTTGTATAAAATTGTGAATCTAAATGCGTGCATCTGTATCAGAGCTTCCCAAGCCTGTCCACGAGGAACACCAGTCAGTCAGGTTTTCTGGATATCCACACTGAATATCCATGGAGAAAAATTTGCATGCAAATCAATCTCATGATTATTCATTGTAGATATCCTGAAAGCCTGACTAGCAGGGGTTCACCCCAGGACATGTTTGGGAACCACTGGCCTACATACAAGATGGTACATACTTATCGATTTGCTACATGTAAGCAGTGGCATAGCTATGGGTGGGCAGGGATCCACCTATTTTGCTTCAAGCCCACCCAGCAGTGGTGCACATTCTTGACATTGCTGCAAGAATCCCCAAGCCCTACCAGCTGAAAACATCCTTTGCAGAGCACCCCATTCCACCTGTGCAATGGAGAAGTTGGCAGTGCGCTTCTATTTGCCAACACTAGTACAACCGCCCCCCTCCCCCCATATATGTTTAGTTCATGTGCATGAACTGAGCATGCACAGGGGTGCTGGCAACAGCAGCTGGAAGCAAGCCACCAACTTCCCTGCTGCTCAGATGGCGCGGGGGGGGGGGGGGGGGGCTCCACAGAGAATATCTTAAGCTCAGAGGCATAGCTACGGGGGTCACCAGAGGAGCGACAATTCCCCCAAACGGACTTTCAATTGTGCCAGCGCCTATTTTTCATGCTGTCATGTTTAAAATACATGCCAGTGCCATCGGCAGTCCGCTCTTCGCTCCCCCATGTCCTCAACCTGGCTGCGCTTTTGCTTAAGACAGCAGGGTTTGGGGATCCCCGTCAGTAATGCCGGGGAGGGGGGGGGAGGTGTAGAGGAAATGTTTGGGCCCTCCCCCTCCCCCTAGAAATTGACTTCTGGCTAGGCTTCTGCATGTAAGCACTCCCAGGGTGAAGTCTGGATGGAGCAGGGGGCACATGTGATGTGCATGTGCATTGTATCCTCATACGGTACTAAGGCCCACTCACACCTTTCTTAGGGGTCCTTTTACTAAGCTGTGGTAAAAGGGGGCCTGTGCTACTGTCAGCCTGTGTTTTTCATGCATGCCAAAGCCCTCTTTAAACCGCAGCGGGTAAAAGGCTGTCTTTTTTTCTGGAAAACAAATGGTCATGCGGTAAGTGAATCACTTGCCACGCAGCCATTTCGAGGAGAGCACTTAGTGCCACCCATAAGGGCTCCTGCGCTAACCTGGTGCTGCCTGATTACCGCCTGGTAAGCATTGGCTAGAAAATATTTTTTCTAGCGCCGGAAATAGTGCGTGCTGGGGGTGGGAATTACTGTTGGGTTCCTGTGGTAGCCTGGCGGCAGTTCTGGATTGGCGAGGGCCAGCCCTTTAGTAAAAGGGCCCCTTAGTAAATAGAAATTATTGCTTTAGGGGCATGTTATGGGTGGGGACTGTGTCCTGCACTTAATGTGGCGGTTGCTACCATGTGTTCACTGCTAGCACAGCAGGTAATGCAGGGCATTTAACTGCATTATTAGCCATGCGGTTGGTGCATAGTAGCAATCGTCATTTTACATTAAATACCTGGGTGTCTCCTCCGAAAACCTATTAATGTACACTAGTTGCAAATCTTAGCACAGGTGAGTAAACAAGCTTCCAGATTTTAACTTGGGTTTTAATGTGCATTAAGAGGTTACAAATGTGAAAAAAAACCCCAAAAACATTATCACCCATTCAATCCCAAGTTAAACACCCAACAGAATTATAAATGCACGAAAGGGGTTAGGAAAGGGGCAGAGAGACAACACGGAGGGGAACACAGCTTAACATATGTTACTTGTGAGGCAGTCTGTTATTGTGGAAATTTTAACTATACTTCTAAAGATGGTTGACTGCTTCTGTGGTAAAAGCCGTCAAGTTAACGTGTAATGATATGCATTAACGAGACAGATGGTTTTCTCCTCATGCTGGGCACAACCTGTTTAACCTACAAAACATTACCACTGAAGTTTTGTCGTTAATGCACATGAAATTCTACATTGAGCATATGTTACAGTCAAAACTTTACTACAGGTTAGTGGATAGGCTTCTAAAAATACAGCAAGATAGATCGGAAGAGAGATGGGGAATTTATTTTAGCACTAATATGATAATGCATAGAACTGTTAAGGCTGGGCAAAATGTAATAAATAACCAGAAACCTTATATTAAAAGCAACTGTTAAACATTGCCTTAGTGTACCCTTGTGTAATTTTTTTCTGTGCACTCAGGCCACTTTTACCAAGGCCGTAAAAATGGCTTTTTCTATTTTTTGTATTATTGTCATTTGTGTGAGTTCCAACTACTGTGTGTGTTTATGTATCTGTGTGCATGTACATGCCCGTGTATGTTTGTATCTGTGTTGCTTCTCTGTATGAGTTTCTGTGTTGTCTCTGACCTGGAGGGAAAAGGAAAGCAGGGGGTTGAATGTAGTGCCCACTAGGTTAAATAATAAACTGAAATGAAGTGTGATAATATATCTGACCATTAGGTGTCACTGTCAACAGATTTCAAAGGATAGATTTTAAAGTTTATCCACAGGGTGCCATTGTCCCAAAGCAATAGGCACTGCCATGCTTCTCCACCACTAGGGGGCAGTACACACAGCAATCCATAGCAACTTATACAGTTCAAGGGCCCTTTTGCAAAGGTGCATTAGGCGCTATGCGTGTGCAGTGCGTGCCAAAATGAGACTACCGCCAGGCAACCGCACACACACACCCCCCCGGCGGTAATTTCAGATTTGGCCTGCACCCATACTGCCTGATTTATTTATTTCCTTCCATGTGCATCGTTTCTGGCAGTTTGGTGTGCGCTGAACAGTCACTGCGCGTGTAGCGCATGAACCCCATTAATGGCTCAGGCCGGTTTTGGGCGCGCGCTGGTTTCAGTTTTATTGCAGGCCCTTTTCCTGTCCCATTAAAAAAAAGTAATTTTTTGCAGCTGCGTCAATACATGTGCCTACACTACTGCAGGCCACTTTTTACTGTGGCTCGGTAAAAAGGACCTCTCAGTCAGTAGGTTTCACAGTGGAATTTACAACATAGAAAATGAAATATTGAATCAGAAAGAACCAGCCTAGCAGGAACAGGGGTGTGTCAGCAGAGGGGAAGGAGAAATGTGATAGAGAAAGCATGCAAAACATTCATCAATTATTCCAACCCTTATGTGTGTGTCTGTGTACCTACGTTTGTCTTTGTAACTGCACCTGTGTGCATCTATCTGTATATCTGTGTACAGGCCTGTGCTTGTGTGTGGTGTGTGCTTGTTGGTATATGCCTCAGTTTCTTTTTCTGTGTATCTGTGTTTGTGCATATGCCTGAATGTGTGTGTACCTTTGTTGGCTATGTATAATGAGCCTGTGATCAGGAACTTTAAGCAAAGGAAAGGAGAACTGTGAAAGGAGCAATTCGCAAGCTGATATGTTTCCATAGAAATGCATTGGGTCATTTTTAAAAGAACTTTATTTCTCTGGAAACCCCCAGTTTGATCTGGTCCATTCTTAACTCGATGTGTCTTTTCCCAGGCTCTTCCCCCATGCTAAATTCGGTCTCATTTTAAGTTTATGGTGAATTATTTTACACCCACTCAGATAAGCAGAGAAACAGACATTCTCAACCTCTTATGTATAAGTCTTTTCCAATATTCTGTTGGATTGGAAAGAATAAAAAAGGTTACAAAGATATTACTGTGCATGAGAGCTATTGAGAACTTCTTCAGAAATGCAAAAATATTCAAAAGCTTAGCAAAAACTCTTCCAGGTAGACCAGATGGTACTGTCTTCACTGGAATAGTTTTTTTTTTCTATTTTACATCAATTGAAGTCATCCTAGAGGCACGTACTCTACTTTCCTTAAATAGCAATCAGCACATTAATCCTAGAAAGCTTTACAAGGAACATTAAGCCATGTTTGGACAAACCTGTCCCATAGAACACTGAACCGAAACACGGTTGTCATTAATTTTCCTGCCGGCTTCAACAGCTACCAGTGTTGTCACAGTTTTCAGTAGGGATGAGCAGCTAGAAACATTTTGTTTTGAGTTGTTTCCCATTTCATTTATTGGAACGTTCATTGTTTGGGGGGGGGGGGTTCTGGGGAATTGTTTGATATGGGAGCTATATTGTTGACAATGTGCACACTTTGCAAAAAGCGAGGGTGCACTGAAAATGCATCCAGATGCACTTTAAAAAATAAATAACGAAATAAAAAAGAGCTACTGGTATTAATCACTTGATATTTCAACCTCATAAAGGTATTTCTTTTTATCTGCGTTGATCTGGTCACATCTGGAAAAAGAAAGGCCCTAAGCTCATTATTTTTAAAGACACTCTATAATCCACTGGAATTTGACAATGGATATAACCACTTTAAGAATTTAACAAGATCTCAGTCGTGCAGCTCAATGAACCAGATTCATGTCATCAAGACTTATGCATTTCCATCTTCACTGGTCATTTCATATTATCATAATATTATATAAAGTGCTAATTGTTCCCATAAAGAAATGTATTTTAATATATGTTTTTGAAAAAAGTAATACTAATTTTTGTCGGCTCAGGGGGTAAATTGTCTTTACATTTCTCTGCTCAGGACAATTTACCCCTGAGATGACAAAGATAAGTGTTCTACTTTTTTTCAAAAACATATATTAAGATAAATTTCTTCATGGGAACAATTAGCACTTTATAAAATATTATGATAATATGAAAAGACCAGTGAAGAAGGAACTGCGTAAGTCTTGATGACATGAATCTGGTTCATTGAGCTGCCCAGCTGAGGTCTTGTTAAATTCTTAAAGTGGTTAAATCCATTGTGAAATTCCAGCGCATCATAGAATGTCAGATAATACATTGTTGAAATTAAACATTGCGTTTGCCATCAAGAGTAAGTTTACCATTATTTTAAAGAAACACTTAAAATCAAATTCTTGTACAGCTCGGAACTAAGGATGACTGTCAAATCGCTCTTATAGCCATATCCACCTGCATTGTCTCCAGAAAGACTTATAGATCCAGGCTATCCACTGGCCCAAGGGTATCAAGGCCTCCTTCCTCTTCATCTCGACTTAATCAACTCTAGGGGATATCATATAACCTAGATACTCCAATAGACTTAGGCTTAGAGATCTTCAGTGTTTCCCTCATAAATATTTCCCACAATTCATATGGTGCTAACAATCTGGTCTTAGGAAAATTTCATAAATGCAAATCCTTACTCCATAAAGAGTACTCCAAAATTTTCATCTTATTGTGAATGACTAAACTGTCTTTTACATGAGAAAAGTCCACCACCTATAAAAATGCAGTTTTGACTCACTGTCTGGGTAACCAGCTTCTCCACAAACTCTGGTAACAGACCCTTGCATCTCCAGTCAAAACCTCTCATACGTGATCTCTTGGCAAAACAGACACCATGGTCGCATTTCGTGTCAGCAGGTCACATATAAGTTCCCCATCTGGTATCAGTGGAAGTACAACACATCAGCACATGCCACTGGGGGAGGTGGGGATCTAGTGTCCAAGCTCTACATGAGAATAAGTTGTTGAATCAGACGGGAGATACCCATCACCAGGTGAGCATCCATCGGGCCTCTTACTGACGCAGTGTTCAGGGAAGAAATCCCCTTTCTTTTGGCTTTTTCCTTCCCATAACATTAAGGAAACCAACCGAGGACCTGGAGCTCCCTCCATGAGCAACTTAGTTTGGTGCCATCTTGTCATGCGACTCAAGGGGCCAAAATTAAAAAAAAAAAAAAAAAAAGAAAATCACTTCCTGGATTTTTTGACAGTTTGTGTTGTTTTATTTCTCTTGCTGTCTCATAATGTCAGTTCGGTGAAACCTAGGATCATAACTTAAAGATAGTAATGTGAAATGGTAGACCAACAACTTTTAGTAAATAATTAGAACCTGGAATAGCAGCGTTGGCCCATTGGCCACCAAACTCAACAGGCATTAAATGATAATAGAATCCTGCTGAATGAAGCCACTGCTACAAAGATTTAAAAGCTACTATTCTCTGATTCTCTGTTCTATCAGAGATCATGCTTTTTGGCCGCAGTCGTTATCAGATAATTGCCACTGCCCTATCTTTAAATGCCCTTGCTTTAGGCTCAGCACATCTAATGATTCACACAGACTATTGATCTTATGATAATGGACACTGCCATGGGCACTCTAGTGTAAATCTTATCGCAGTATGACTTGCTGCCACCTCTCTACTCAGGCTCTGCATTTCTTTTAACATTTCTAGCTATTTTTCTTAGACTTTTTAAAGAAAACTTCAAAGCCGAAGGGCCAGAATGCATCACAACTCAATGGGCGATGCTTGAATTGACCTGTGATGCAAGAGGAAACATGCAGTATGTGGAGCACTGTTTTACTTAGAACACAGAGATCGGAATTGAGACATCCAGGTTGGGACATGCTGAATTCCAGTGATGTTTTTGAAAAGGACCTGCCAACACAAAGTCTTTTCTAAAATAGCTGCAGACATGCAGTGTATTTGCCAGCATGTGCTGCAGAAACAGCCATTTTACAAACATACACACTGTAAAAAATGAATGACACAGAGCTGGCAGCTTGAAGTAGTGATTTCACAACCTTCATGTGTAAGTGCACATTGAAAAAAAATGAACGGCACAGAACTGGCAACTTCATTGTAGAGGTGCCAGTACCAGGGGTGGGTTGATAGTGGGCCCCCGGGCAATGAGGACCATTGGGTTCCCCTGGTCCTGCTGTCGCCAGCCCCACCAGGTCCTATTGCTGCCTCCTCGGTCCTGCAGCCCTCCTGGTCCTGTGGCCACCCACCCGGTCCTGCTGCCTCCCTCTCCCTCTGCCACTGACCTTTTCCTTTGGTCCTGCAGCTAAATTGGCCATCTGCCACTGACACTGGAACTTCTCTCTGACATGGCCCATACTTGTGGAAAAAGGAAGTGATGTCAGAAGGGGGCAGGCTGCAGCAGAGGGAAGTGCTGGCATTAGCAGTAGATGGCCAATTTAGCTGCCAGTGCCCCTGCCTGCAAAGAGAGGGCTCTGGGGTGGGAGCCCAGGAGGGGGAGAAGGGGGCATGGTTCCGGAGAAGGACGTCGCACATTGGGCACATGGGAGAGAAGCATTGGCCCTCCCTCCCCCAGTCCTGGGCCCTTGGGCACTGCCCGGTTGTTGCCCGTATGGTCAGTCTACCCCTGATCAGTACTTACATGTGGAAGCAGTGATTTCACAACCTACATGTGTAAGTGCACATTGAAAAAATGAACAGCACAGAGCTGGCAACTTCCATGTAGAGGTGTCAGTACTTGCACGTGGAAGTGGTGATTTCATAACCTCCATATGTAAGTGCAGACAAGTCCACATGTAGCTGCCCTATTTTGCAAAGCTAAACATGTTAAGTGACACTAATTAAGTAATGAGGTCGCAATTTTAACTACTTGTCATTTTGGAGAATGACTCCCTTAATCCCTCGTGTAAAGCCCTGGCCATAATGAGCACTTTTTAAAAACCTATGCATGCCTTTGAGCTGGTTTTCCCCCATACATGTGTATCCCCCTTGTAAAGTGGGGAATACACCTGCAGATGTTATTTTGCCCAAACAATGCCCCCTTGAAATCTGTATGCGGTTTGGATCTCCATGTGGAAACAGTGCCTTTCCCAAATCATAATTTATGCACATATGCGATATATGCAAGTAGAACCACTATTTACATATCAAAATGATTCTAAAATAAATGGGCAAAATTTCAGCAAACCACATCAGTGCAGTGCAAGTAAATCAGACAATCAGTCAGTGGAAAATATCAGGGAGCTCAGTTGCTCAACTGAGTTGGCAAAGGAACACCACAACTAAGCAGTCTATGAGTATCTTCGCTTGCCTGCAGTGTCCTTGGCAAATGCCGCAACTTTGTGTTTGCTTCCTCCTTAGATCTGTACAGCAAGCTGCCAACCCATTCTTGAAGCAATCTTTGCATCAATAAAGCCTTGCAGAACTCTTTTGCATCCATAAATAATATATGCGCAGGAAGAAATGTTCTCTCCGGGAAGCGCCAGAACATATAAAGAATTACACCATTTATGTTTTGCATTAGCTGCATTTCATTTAAAATCAACCTTGCAGTGTGCATACAATTACTAGGCATCTTCCATTAGCCTGACAAACTTCTGCTGGAGAAACTTCCAACAATAACGCACTGAATAAAACTAGCCATCAGAGGATGACAGTGTTGACTGAAGGAAAAAACAAATTCAGGAGAGAATAAAATTAGCATGTGTGTCATTCAATTTTCATCCAAATAACTAGTGGTGGATGTTGTACAGTGGTAACCAAGACCAAGGAACTGTCCTCATATTTTTTCTTCCAAGAATGTGACAACTAAATGGTGAACTCACATGTAAGGGGAGTTGGCAAGGTAAGACTACAAAATGACCTGAGAGCCTATGAAATGGAACTCATGCAAATTAGTGTGCATTCGTTTACAAAAAATGTAGCATGCATCCAACAGGGTTTGCATGGATGCCTGCACTTGCTTTTCATCCAGGTAGAATTTTCCTAGAAAAGTATTCACGTAGATTTGAAACTGTCATCTACACATGAGCATTTCCCCTACCAGCCTAGCCATGATTTGCTTCTCTCAATGAGGCAGAAAGTACAGGTGTTAAAGAGGCACTCATCAGGTTCTGCTTTCTAAAAATACACAACAGAGACCTCTAGTGACACTGCTAGGATAGGGCATGTGACCTTTTGACTCAGAATATTCTCACAGCTTCTGAAACATGGGGGCTGGCTATCCTACCTGTGACGACAATGGTAGGAGGATGCACCGCTTGGAGGGAAACTGAGCCACTATAAATACCAAGCCCAGTGGGAGTTTCCTTGTCTTTGGTTCCAGTTTCCCTGGCCTTTAGTAAACCACAGGAACCCCTGCAACCCTGTATTTGCTTTACAACCACTGCCTGTGTATAGTTTAAACTAAGGTTGTCCCATGTTTTTCCTGCATCATCCAAGTTCAAGTAAACCTTTTGGTTCAGAAGTGCAACATCTGGCCTGGACTGACTTATTGGATGAACAGAGAGTGTGAGTGAGTAGATGATGTCCAAGGGTAACCTACCCTCATGCTCACTGGGCAAGCAAGGGTTCCATATGTATCCTAAGTAATTTAGAGAAATGTGGCATTAAGGATAAGGATTATATATGCATAAGAAGGTTGAGGTGCCTCAGTTCAGTGCTCAGTAGAATAAGATTGTTGTTGACAGGCTAAAATAGGGAAAATACCCATAAAACTGTGCAAATGAAGTACTGAGTGACCTCAATGTTATGTGACAAGGAAACTGATTTTTTTTTCATATATTTACTTGTTTTTCTAGATTGTTCCATCTTTGCTTATACCCTATGCTGTCTATTAAAATGTTTTATTGTGTATTGACATTATAATGTAGTGTACTATCCTGCTTATAATCGAATGAGAAAAACGCCCAAGTTCTGACCTAAATCGGGAGATGGACGTTTATCTCACAAAAACGGATAATCGAAAGCTGAACTTGGACGTTTTCAACTGCACTCCTTCGCAGAAGCGTACAAAGTTGACGGGGGCGTGTCGGAGGCGTGGTGAAGACGAGACTTGGGCATGGTTATCACCCGAACAGAGATGGGCGCCTTTCGCCGATAATGGAAAAAAAGTATGCATTTGTAGCTAGAATTTAGGGCACTTTTCCTGGACCCTGTTTTTTCACGAATAAGGCCCCAAAAAGTGCCCTAAATGACCAGATTACCACCAGAGGGAATCGGGGATGACCTCCCCTGACTCCCCCAGTGGTCACTAACCCCCTCCCACCACAAAAAATGATGTTTCACAACTTTTTATTTTCACCCTCAAATGTCATACCCACCTCCCTGGCAGCAGTATGCAGGTCACTGGAGCAGTTGTTAGGGGGTGCAGTGGACTTCAGGCAGGTGGACCCAGGCCCACCCCCCCTACCTGTTACAATTGTGCTGCTTAATGCTTAGTCGCCCAACCCCCCCAAACCCACTGAACCCACATGTAGGTGTCCCCCTTCACCCCTTAGGGCTATAGTAATGGTGTAGACTTTTGGGCAGTGGGTTTTGAGGGGGATTTGGGGGGGCTCAACTCACAAGGAAAGGGTGCTATGCAACTGGGAGCTCTTTTACCTTTTTTTTTGTTTTTGTAAAAGTGCCCCCTAGGGTGCCCAGTTGGTGTCCTGGCATGTGAGGGGGACCAGTGCACTACGAATCCTGACCCCTCCCACGAACAAATGCCTTGGATTTATTCGTTTTTGAGCCGGGCGCTTTCATTTTCCATTATCGCTGAAAAGCAAAAACGCCCAGCTCAAAAATTGTCGAATAAAACATGGACGTCTACTTTTTTCGAAAATACGGTTTGGTCCGCCCCTTCACGGACCCGTTCTCGGAGATAAACGCCCATGGAGATAGACATTTTCGTTCGATTATGCCCCTCCACGCCATACTTTTTATTGTTGTTTGAATATTTTTACTGCTGTAATTGTCTGTTGCTTATGTTTGACTTATTCTTGCTGTACACTGCCTTGAGTGAATTCCTTCAAAAAGACGGTAAATAAATCCTAATAAATAAATACAAATTAGCTACAAAAGAACCCACCTATTTGAAGATGCAAATGTCCATCTCAGAAAAGTGTTTTACAAGTTTCACCCACGCTTCTTCACACATTTTTGTCACATGCAGTGCACACTTCTGTTTTAGAAATGTGCCTGTGTATTGTCATCTGTTGGTAAATAGCCCAAATCCACCACCCTGGTGGCAGCTGCCACTTGGCGTGTGTTCCGCAGCGTTCTGTAGAAAAAAAAAGCCTGGCTTCGTAAGTGGTTTCCCCCCCCCCCCCCCCCCCCCCCCCTCTTAGCAATATAATAAAGCTTGGCTCTTATTATTTGGGAATGACTAAAAGAAATGTGATAGTCACTGGAAATCAACAGTAAATAATGAATTCACTGTGCGGAGGTTGAGTTTGTGGATGTATCAAAGTACCTTC
Source organism: Microcaecilia unicolor (assembly GCF_901765095.1). NCBI lineage: Eukaryota > Metazoa > Chordata > Amphibia > Gymnophiona > Siphonopidae > Microcaecilia > Microcaecilia unicolor. The sequence goes on along the minus strand of NC_044038.1, from coordinate 175,860,600 downwards.
TGGGTGGTGGAGGTATAATTTGATGGTTAGTTAATCTTTTTTCCTGTTTCGTCTGGGAGGCAGGTTTCTGTGCGCCAGATTGGGACTTGAGGTTGGTTTTATATGTAACTTTTCTCCACATGTAAATTTTTAATAAGGATCAGAGCCTCCTGACTGAAAACCTTGGTAACTGTTTATGCTTAAAGCAAAATGGCATCTGCACTTATCATGATGATAATCATTAGGTGGTGGTGACATTGTTTAGGTGAGGTGGTTAGCATGAGTGTACGCTTGTTGCAAATTTATTCAGGATGATATATTCCAAACCAGGGGCGGACTGACAGTGATCTGGGCCCCCTGGCACAGAGGGTCATTGGGCCCCCCCCCCAGACCCCTGCTGCTGCTGCCGCCACATCCACCTTTGTTTCCAGCACACCCCTGCACAATACAACCTCCCCCCTGGGCCTACCTTGAAGAGCCTTGTGGACTAATGGCCTCTTTGGGGGACAAGAAAGACCCCAGGAAAGACCCCCACTCTTTCTTGCCCACTGCCGTTGCTCTACCCAGCACCACCACTTCTTCGTCATGGCTGCTGAGACTGCCTACAGCAGTCTCGCGAATCTTGACAGTCTCAACAGACATTTTGAAGGTGCGGTGGTGCAGGAAAGAGTGGGGTTCTTTCCTTCCCCCCCCCCCCAAAAGAGGCCACTAGACCACCAAGGCCCCTGAAAGTAGGCCAAGGGAGAGTCCACTGAAGCTTGGGGCTTGGGGGTGGAGAGAGACACTGGGCCTCCCTAGACCCTCTGGGTCCTTGGGCACTGCCCGGTTGCCCATTTGGCCAGTCTGTCCCTGTTCCAAATTTTACTGAAATTGGTCAGGTTTTGACAGAGTTATGCAGAAATCACAGTATCCCCCAAATTCTATATACAGCACCCAAATAGTGTGCACAGTTTAATTGCTTAATAAGCCAATTAGCATTATTGGTACTAATTGGCAACAACTGGAATTGCGCGAACATCTTTATAGTCGCATTCTATAAAGATGTGCATGTAAATTTTTCCAAAAAAGGGGGAAGGCCATGGGAGGAGCATGGGCGGGTCAGGGACATTTCTAAGATTTGTGCACAGTGTTATAGAATTCGAGGGATCCGTGCCTAATTTAAGCACAGGGATTTACACCAGGGCTCAGTTGGTATAAATTTTCATGCCCAAAATTGGATGTGGATCCTGGTGCTAAGCAGGGCCCCTTTTACCAAGCTGAGGCACAAGGGGGCCTGTGGTAGCGTTGGCATGTGGATTTGCCACACGCCAAGGCCCTTTTTACCAAAGCAGCTAAAAGGCTGTTTTCGAACCCCCCCCCCCCCCCCCAAAAAAAAAAAATGGCCCTGTGCTAATCACAGGGATTGGTGTGTAATCATTTCCTAATCATTACCTTAGAAAATCTGCAGCTCCTCAGTACCTCTCCTCTCTCATCTCTCCCTACATTCCTCCCCGGGAACTCCGTTCACTGGGTAAATCTCTCTTATCTACACCCTTCTCCTCCACTGCTAACTCCAGACTCTGTTCTTTTTATCTTGCTGCACCATATGCCTGGAATAGACTTCCTGAGCCGGTACATCAAGCTCCATCTCTGGCAGTCTTCAAATCTAAGCTAAAAGCCCATCTTTTTGATGCTGCTTTTAACTCCTAACCCTTATTCACTTGTTCAGAACCCTTATTTTATCATCCTCACTTTAATATTCCCTTATCTCTTGTTTGTCCCGTTTGTCTGTCCTAATTAGATTGTAAGCTCTGTGGAGCAGGGACTGTCTCTTCATGTTCAAGTGTACAGCGCTGCATACGTCTAGTAGCGCTATAGAAATGATAAGTAGTAGTAGATGATGGTAGGGGCTCCCATGCTAACCCGGCGGTAACTGGGCAGGATGCAGCACTGCCTGATTACTGCCGGGTAAGCCCTGAGGCTACAAATGCTAGAAATGGTGCATGTTAGGGGTGAGAACCTACTGCTGGACTCCTGCAGTTGGCAAAGCGAATGGTATGTGTACTGCTGCTTTGTAAAAGGGGCCCTTAGAGAAGAAAAAAAATAGCTGTCCAAAGTTATCCAGATATGCCATTATCCAGGTAAGAGTAGCAGTCCACTGTATACCCAGTACCAATATCTGGAATATTTCACTATATCTTTAAACATTGTGACTGGCATTTAAAAGCAACGCTGATCGTGGAATTTAAATATTGCCCCAGTAGAGACAACTTTTATGAGCTACATGTGTAGATGTTCCCAGGGGCAGAGAATGGAAAGCTTAGGGGCTAGATCACTACTGATGCATGTATGTTATATAAAATATTTGCACAAATTTACACCTGCCACTGCTGCTTCTTGTGATATTGGGGAAGTCAATTGACCCTCCACTGCCTCAGGTAGAAACCTAGGGGGTAATTCTAGAGCAGGGCCCCTCCACTGAGGTACTCCGGTAATGCAGGGTAAAAGCCCATTACATATGAACACTTGGGGATCCAATTGTCCTTATGGAACACTAGGGACTAATATTCAGACCGGCAGCAGCACACCTAGAAATTCAGTGCCGGCATTAAATTTCCAAATTTTTTTGGCCACTATGAACCTAGCCAAGTGGATCTCAAACCCGGTCTTGGAGGCACCCCAACCAGTCAGGTTTTTAGGATATCCACAATGAATATTCATGAGAGAGATCTGCATGCAGTGGGGACAGTGCATGCCAATTTCATTCATGAATATCCATTGTGGATATCGTGAAAACTGACTGGCTGAGGTGCCTCCAGGACAGGTTTGGGATCCACTGACATAGCTGGTTAAGCCGATATTCATTGGCTGACTGGCTAAGTTGTAGCGGCCAAAGATAGACCTGCTATTAATGTTGGTCCATCTGGCCGCTAAACTTAGCCGGTCAACCAGTGAATATTAGCGCTAATCAGCTATGTCGTGCAACATAGCTGGGGACTGGGCAAGCTGCTAAGCACCAGTGGTGTTCCTTGGTTGTCTGCCACCTGGGACAGATCGCCACTGCGCACCCCCCTGGGTGCAGCATTGTCCCCCCCCCCCCCCCCCCGGGTGCAGCATCATCCCCCCTGGCACATCACCTTAAAGCTGCCCCCGGGTGCATTCTTCTTTGCTGGGGTGCTGGTAGCAGCCATATAGCTGTTGGCTCCGCCCGTTTCTTGCTGCCTCTGCCCCGGAACAGGAAGTAACAGCAGCAGCAGCAGGGAATGGGCAGAGCTGCTACTCCCTGCACTGCTCCTGCTGCGTGCACCCGGAGGCAGACCATCCTCACTGCCCTGCCCTCGGTACGCCACTGTTAAGCACTAATATTCAGTTCGAGATAGCCAGCTATATCACGCTTATTATTAGTGTTTTGCCGGCTTAAGGCTACTTAACTAGTCAGAAGTCATTCCTGGCTAGTTAAATAGCACTGAATATTGGGGGGCTAGTATATATTGGGTTGCCCAATATTAACGAACATTTAGACACCCTCCAATAACACCTGACATAAACATAGCAAGCGTTCAGACATGTCTGCCTTGCCTATGGCGTCCTGTCTTCCACCTATGTGAACAGCCCCCTTATAAATACACGCAGTGTTTCTTGAGTGCCTAACGACAGAATACCACATAGACACATAGCTGGCACATATATGGAAATGACTTGTTCGAGAATTGCCCTTTTATATTATAAGCCTTCTGGGGACAGGGAAATACTTGGTCTTCAGCTACTAAAAGGCTTGAGCTAAATTCAAGTAGATAAATATATAACAAAGAAATTATGAGCCTGGGTTGCACACAAGTTCTGTGATCCATAACTAATTGCAGCTTGAAGCTCTTTTTGCTTTCAGATAAACTTGAAGAATGCCGAGAGACTAAACTGTCCTGCTGTTTCTATGACCAGTAGTTGCTAAGCAGAGATGCAGATTGCAAAGGCTAAAAAAATTAGGTTGTACAACCATTTTGCCTCAGTGAAAATGGGTAAATGTAGCATGCAGAATGTTGTAATTGGATTTTTTTTCTTCAAAACTTATAAAAAGGTCTCTGATTTTATATTTATAATTTTAGGGCTGTCCATTATTTTATTGTACATAGGCTGGTGATAAAGGAAGGCTAAAATCTGCAAGTAGCTACTTTTGCATTAAATTGTGAGTTTTGTTACATAGACACACAGGGTTCACTGCCTTGGTCAGGGAGTTGTCATTTCAGAACACTTTAGGCTCTTCTACTGACATAAAAGAGGAAAAGGTTGGTTTAAAGAAGTGTCACATCAGAGAGATGGTTTATGTGTAAGGACTTGTCAAAAGATTAGCAACAGCACCTGAACAGCAACATAAGATCAGGGACCTTTCTGGAAGAGTCAATATGGCCGCTCACAGGGGATATTCACAGATGATTTCCTGAGAGGGGATGAGAGAGAATAAATTTCTCTCACCAAATCTTGCTGAGTAACTTCACGTGGTAACCTTGCTCTATAATATCAGCAAAGTGATCACTATAATTGAACAATGACAAGAAGGGAAAAGAAAAACTCCTTCTGAAATTTGTTTTTAACATTTTTCATGACATGGGTCCAAAGTATCTTTGTTCGCAATCAGATCTTAATTAGACTACTTCTTCAATCACAGAAATGAAACTGTGATAAGGACTGAACCCTGATAAGAGTTGCACCCCATTTTCAGAATAACTTTCCAGATGATCTTAAATTTGAATTGTCTTATCTTGCTTTTTAGAAGAAGATAAAAACATTGCTTTTTGATAGACTGTTGACTAGGTTATGAAAGCCAGGTGTCCAAAGTTATAGAAGGGAATGTGAGAAGGTTGTGGTGGGAAGGGGGTGATAAGTTATAGCAATTAAAAAGCCCCTGATGCAGCCTAATTGGGCAAAACATGGCCACATTTGGCTTGTTCACGTGATTTGATGTTATTCCTTCAGCTCTGTAAACAAGCTACACGGTTCAGTATTCCCACCTTCTCCCTAATCCTTTCCCAGAAAAGACCCTCCAAGACCCCTCACCTCCAATCACAGAAGGCTGCAACCTCCCCCCACAGGCCAGTAGTCACTGGTCATTCAGGTGTCATGGGACACGAGTGATCCCCAGTTGCACCTGTCCCTGCCACTCCAGATTTCAAAATGGCACCGGCAACCTCTAGAGGTACTCTTGTAGTACTCTGGATCATATGATTTTTATTAATCCTTTTTTGTAACAGTTACTGAATCTTGATACTTCACTAAAACATTTTTATAATCCTACAATGCTGATGATGTGCAAACTTTAGGTCAATTGCTTTCCAACTTTCTCAATATTATTTCCCCCTGCCACAATTATGGTAAATATCAAGGGATACAATGAGCTCTCTTCTTAAGGACCGTTTTGAATGGTGCCAACAAATTTAACATTTCCACTAGTGAATTATTCCATGCTGGATAGCTTCATCTATGCTGAAGTCTGATATGTTCCTTAATTGTAACTAAAGCTCCTTTAATCTTTCCAATTCATAGGAACTGCATATTGTCTTTACTTATCTCATTGCAGACAACAATTTTCTGTTATTAATTTATTTATTTATTAGGATTTATTTACCTCCTTTTTGAAAGAATTCACTCAAGGCAGTGTATAGTAAGAATAAATCAAACATAAGCAATAGACAATTCCACCAGTAAAAATATTCAAATAACAATACAAAGTATGGCGTGGTATACTACTTACAATGTCAACACAATACACTCTGATTCACAGTCCTTTACTGCCTTGGCTTCAGCATCTTTCAAGGGTAACACAATAAGAACATCTATCTCACACTATGTTGGGATACAGTGTTCATGCAGCAAACTCAATATGATTTCATCAGGGATACCAATAGTTTGCAGATTAGCTGTTTATTTTACTTGAAGAACAGGATGACCCTCTACACACTGCCAAAGACACTAAGGTCCTCTCAAGGAATATCACTAACCACACCCTCTCCAAAAAAACATTACAAGATGTGATACCTGCAAACGGGCCTTATCCGGAGTAGCCTCCACTCTGGAATGACCTGCCTGAAAGGCACCGCTTAACACAAGACTATCTCTATTTCAGAAAGCAGGTGAAGGCTTGGCTCTTCAACCAAGCCTTTAATAGAAGAAGTAACTAACCTGTTAGTCTCACTCACACACATAAGGACTGACTCAGGCTGCACACACTGCAGCGGGACGTTTATCCACTCCTACCCTAGCTGAGATAATATTTAACCATCTCTCTGCCCTCATGTGCACCTTTCTTTAAATTAGTCACCTTATTTTCTAACTCCTCTTACTCTCTTACCTATCTAGATGTTCCATCTTTGCTTATACCCTTCACTGTCAATTAAAATGTTCTATTACGTATTATGTTGACATTGTAAGTAGTATACCATGTCATACTTTGTATTGTTATTTGAATATTTTTACTGCTGTAATTGCCTATTGATCATGTTTGATTTATTCTTACTGTACACCGCCTTGAGTGAATTCCTTCAAAAAGGCGGTAAATAAATCCTAATAAATAAATAAATATTTGTCTTCATCCCCGCCTGTCCTTCGGCCTCCACAGTCCTATTGGTTTACTTTGCATAGTTTCCAGCCTCTGTATGTCTGATCTCATAACGAGTCATTAACCTTTTCCCATCAACAGCTGTGTTGAGCGTTGAATGCTATACCCAGAGACGATGTGTGCACTCACCAAATCCACCAACTCTTAATTGTTGATTCTAAATAAATTCATCATTCTAAATACTCTCTCCTTCCTCCCTATCACTCATTTCTATCTTTGCAATATTTCAATGTCAGTAGTGCTCTGACTTCATGTGAGGGAAATGCAGTCTCTGTGAAGCTGGAATACTGGGAAAACTGTAGTTATGAGTTAAAATTAAATCTTGAGATTTCTCCTCCCATTAGAGTCTCTTAAGGCTTCTGTGAGCATGTGGAAATGTTGAAAACTATCTGCAGTTTCAGCTAAAAATGTATTTGAAAGAATTTTAACTGGCATCATTAAAGATATACAAAAAGCCATCTGGGTTGTGTGCCCTCTTTTTCCTTGTCTGGTCTTATTCAGGAGTAAACCAACAGTTGGTGCAGTGCCTGAGAACCTGGGGAACTGGGTTCAATTCCCAGTGCAGCTCCTTGTGACACTGGGCAAGTCACTTAACCCTCCATTGCCCCAGGTGCAAGATTTAAATTGTGAGCCTACTAGTGACAGAGAAAGTGTCTGCATATAATATATGTAAAACTACTTTGGTATATCAAATCCAAGACCCCTCATTCTTTTATCCTTCAGGTTTACAAGATGATATGCAGTGGGAAACAATGGGAACAAACCAGCTGTTGATCACAACCATGACTGGCAAGGGATTCAGCTCTCCACACCCTGATGGCAGAAGTTTAGGCTGTCTACACCTGTGATTAAGGGCTGACTTAGTGCCACCCGCCATATGTGAGCTAAAATTATACATTATTGTTGGACAGAACCTGGCTGCCCAGAACAGCTTCTAATTAGAAACAGAAAATGACAACAGAAAGGGCCACAAGCCCAAGTGATATTACAGAATCTAGCCAATCTCAAGCTTCACTCTCACTGCTGTATATTCAGTTGTAAAAAAAAATGGAGCTTTATTAGGAAGAATCGATTTAATGTTACTTATATAGGAATGTTCAGTAGAAGTGTGAAATTGTTAATTATTTCTCTGGAGCACTTACAGAGCTTTGTGAGGTTTTTTTTGTTTTTGTTTTTCTTCCAAAGGCTCACTCCCAATACAGCACCCTAACGGAGGACATCTGCTTGCACTGATCTTGCAGAATGAGCACCCATGCATCCCTACTTCTTTGCTTAACTGATCCCCTACTGCACTCCCTTACCCTGGGTTCACTGGCTTCAAATGTACAACTCTCTCCCCTAACCTCACCCTCTATCAATTGAACTGCCCTTCTCTATCCTCCCTCCTTCCCAGTTATGTCTTTCATGAATCTTTAAGGGCTTCTCAAAATCCTACCTAGATACCTTTCCCCTCTCCTCTATCAATCCTCGGGATTCAGGGCGGCAGCACCCTTATGAGGTTCACATGATTAGGCCCTTCTCATGCTCATCCACAGAGAGGACAGAAACAAAGAGAAAATAAAGCAGTCTATTAGACAATAAAGCAGTTTAGAAATGACACTTGGACCACCAAATGTTTTGTTCTTAGGTGACAAATGATGATGAGTGCAAGGCAGAATGATGATCCTTGCATAACAAAGAGGAGAGGCAGATGGAAGCTGACACAGACACAGTCACTCAAACGATTTTACTGCACTACACGCTCACTAATTTGGGCTTCAATTTCTTTGAAACATTGACCAAGGCCAATTCACTATGTAAGGATCTTTAGCAAGCAGTTTATCTTGTGCTAGCAGGTGTGATAAAGCTAATTTTCATCTTTTAATTGCAAATGAATGTACTTTGGTTCCCCAAAGGTCATGTCCAGAAGCTAGCAAGCTTTGATGCTTACTAGTCTACAGTCCTCTATAGGGAGTAGTGAGGTATTTCTACATCATCAGTGCACACTGAGGGGTCCTTTAACTATGCTGTGGTAAAAAGTGGCCTTAGTTCACCCTTAAATGGCCGTACAAATGGCTGTTTTCTATTGGCACTAATGGCCATGTGCTAAAATTATGGCGCCTGAAAACTCTGCATGGAATAAATTTCGGCCTAAGCATATTCTGTAAGCAGCGCCTATATCTAGGCACATTATATACAATATGCTTAGTTGATATCACAGCGCTTAAAGCAATGCACATCCATTTACACCAAAGGAAACGTGGTGTAAATGCCAGTGTATAGATTTAGGTGCACAGGGCTTATTCTATAACAGTGCATGTAAATTATGGAATGCCCAGGAAATGCCCATTTCTATGCCCTTAACCACACCCCTTTTTGGCTGCACGCATTAGAATTTAGGCCCAGTGCATTATACATTATGCTTAGTGATTGTAAGCTCTATCGAGCAGGGACTGTACATAAGTACATAAGCATAAGTACATAAGCACTGCCACGCTGGGAAAAGACCAAAGGTCCATCAAGCCCAGCACTCCGTCTCCGACAGTGGCCAATCCAGGCCCCAAGAACCTGGCAAAACCCCAAAATTTTATAACGATCAATGGACTTTTCCTTCAGGAATCTGTCCAGACCCCCTTTAAACTCAGCAAGGCCAGCTGCCATCACTACCTTCTCCGGCAATGAGTTCCAGAATCTAACCACGCGCTGAGTAAAGAAAAACTTTCTCCAATTTGTTTTAAACCTGTCTCTCTGTGTCAGGTGTTCAGCGCTGCGTGCGTCTGGTAGCGCTATACAAATGTTAATAATAATAATAATAATAATAATAGTGAGTTGTGCGTATAAATTCTAATTATTGCCAACTAGTGCACATTATTGTTCATTAAAACCTGTTAAGCCAATTAAGTTACGTGCATTGTTATAAAATACCTTTGGATTTCAGCACGGGGTAAATGCTAAGAAACCCATAGGTATGAAATGGGCCTCTTAGCATTTAGAACATGCTAATCATTTGCACACAGTACATCCATTAGCGTACTTTTGTAAAAGAACAAGACGTATGAGGAGAGACTTGATGACCTGAACATGTATACTCTGGAAGAAAGGAGAAACAGGGGTGATATGATACAGGCGTTCAAATATTTGAAAAGTATTAATCCGCAAACGAACCTTTTCCGGAGGTGCAAAGGCAGTAGAACGAGAGGACATGAAATGAGATTGAAGGGGGGCAGACTCAAGAAAAATGTCAGGAAGTATTTTTTCATGGAGAGAGTAGTGGATGCTTGGAATGCCCTCCCGCGGGAGGTGGTGGAAATGAAAACGGTAACAGAATTCAAACACGCGTGGGATAAACATAAAGGAATCCTATTCAGAAGGAATGGATCCTAAGGAGCTTAGCCGAGATTGGGTGGCAGAGCCAGCCGGTGGTGGGAGGCGAGGATAGTGCTGGACAGACTTATACGTTCTGTGCCCTGAAGAAGACAGGTATAAATCAAAGTAGGGTATACACAAAAAGTAGCACATATGAGTTTGTCTTGTTGGGCAGACTGGATGGACCATGCAGGTCTTTTTCTGCCGTCATTTACTATGTATGTTACTATGTATGTAAGAACCCCTTAGGTGCTAACAGGTGCATAACACAGCAAAAAAAATGGATGTGCTAAAGCATCATACATTAGTTTTGGAATGTCCACGTGGTAACTGTGTGGTAAATATTTTTGGGAATTCTTTTTTTCAAGGGGGCATTCCTGCATTAACTAGGTAGTACTTCTACATTATCATGTGGTTAGCGCACAGATAACGTGGAGCCTTAACCATCCACAAAATAGCTGGTGCTAAGCTGCTCATTTAGGAGCCCTTTTAAGGATTGGCTCACGGCAACAGGCTTGCTGCACACCAATCCAGAACTACCACTGGGCTACCGCACGAGCTCGGCAGTAGATCCTACCTCCAGCGCGTGCCATTTCCAATGCTACAAAAATACTTTCTATTTTTGTAGCACCGGTGCTTACCTGGAAATAATCAGCGCTGCCTGGTTACTGCTGGATTACCACAGGAGCCCTTACCACCACCTCAATGGGTGGCAGAATGTGCTCACCCCCACCTTCAAAATGGCTACGCATGTGGTTCACTTACCACACAGCCATTCCCCCCCCCCAAAAAAATAGCCAAACATTTACCCACTGCGGTAAATGGGGGACCTCAGAAGGCGTCAAAAATGCACGTAGCTTAGTAAAAGGACCCCACAGTAATTTTTTTAAAATGGCAGCACACTAATGGCAACATTATCACATGGTTATTAAAGGAAAAATAGAAAATCAGGGGTTTTACAGCTGCAGTAAAAATGGCTTTAATGCATGGGAAGGACCCACATAAGGGCTACTGCAGCTTCGAAATAGGATCCCTAAGAAAGACGAAGAATTTTTTATGTTTTTGTTTAAGTTATTCCTTGAGTTTTTCTTCTAGGTAAAATGGACAAGTGTGAAATGAACAGCAGTGTAAATTGAAGTCTCCTACCTGTCACTGTAAGCAGCCGCAGCAGGGCCCCACATCCCAGCATCCAGCTAATGACCTCAGCTCTGATGGGTGGGAGAGCTGAAGATCTGATCTACTCCCCAGACTGTGAGGAAAATCAGCTTGCTTGCTGTTTGAGTCCCATTTACGACTGAATCAAGCCAAATGAAAGAAAAGCAGATTTCCAAAAGCGCTTCACCATGGACACAGAATAGGAGAAAGCCTTTTGAAAATGGAGCCTAGCGGATATTTTTTGGATGAAGCATACCTCCTATCAGCAGGAACGCAACTGCAATTACCATCCCTCGCTCTTTTTTTATTATTTTTAGGACTTCCAATGACTAAGGCCACAATTTCAGACTATTATTGCCCAGACACATTTTTTTTCTTGTCCACTTCACTTTTCTTGCAGAGAGTTTAGAGTCATTTGCAGAGAGTGACCAAATGGTCTCAAAAGCACATGCATTAGAGTATTTTTAAAAATATTATTATATTGCCATTAACAATATATAATGAAATCCGTTTTCTCCAGGTCCAATATGGCTGCTAGGAACTAAGGGACATGGATCCTGTATTAGGGGCGCCTTAAGGAATGGATCAGGCGTTTAGGAGACATTTTTTAGGTTGAGAGGGAACTGAAGTGAGAATGGAGGAGGAACAAGGGGAGGGCAGGAGAGAGTCTAGGAAGGATCAGGTGCTGGTTTTTTTTTTTTTTAAAGCTGGCAATCCTGGGCAGGAGTAACCGGGAATCAATTCTGCCTCATTTGGATCCCTCAGAGAGTTAAGAAATGAGGGGGAGGGAGGTTATTAGTTTGGTGTGTTTGGTCTATGATAGAATGGGACTTCAGTAAAAGTTTGCTTTTCTTTGATTTTATCTAATTTATAAAAGAAGAAATGGAATAGGAATTAGAGAATGACATGGGGACAAAGTAGCCCCCATCTCTACCCTGTCCCCCAATTGTCTTTTATCAAAAATGGTGGAACCAGTGCGGTTGAGTTTGCGGGTACAGGGAAGGCATTAGGTCAAAGCTTGCGGGACAGGGTGGGGATGGGGACAAACTTTGTCACAGTGCCATTCACTAATAGGAATTTCTTTGAGAATTTCCTATTTGTTTTAAACAAAAGCACATCCCTGCCATCCAAAGCTTCCCCCAAGAAATCCATAGTCTAGTAGCCTGGCTCGTGAGCATTTGGGGCTTCTTCCGATCATGACAAGGAATTACTAATACTTTTGAAACTATGCAAAGGCCAACATTTTGCATAACAAGAGGTCTGAAAAGGAAATATTCTCCCAGAAAAGGAAATAATCAGCTGGAAAACCTCAAATTTTCATTTTTCTTCTCTCTAAAGTGCCTTCTTTTCTATTCTTAGAATAGTAGATGAATAGAAGAAGATGTAATTGTGGGAAGAGTGCATTTTGTCTTTTCCTAGTGTTGCTGTGTAGTATAATTTTGCAAGGGTACCCACAGTATATTTCATACAAATGCAAAGCCTGAAGCATGGTAAAATGACTATTTTCATTCTCTCCCCTGACTTTCACTGTGTCTACATGAACAGCCCGTTCATTACAGGTTTTCCATCAGCTTCTGTGTCTTATGAGTCATCTCTGAAATGTAAGGAAGAAATTATTAAATTACAACTGATAAGCCATGAAAAAAAAAGACCTAGCATAGTGGGTGGAGATTTTTTTTTCCTTTCAATTCATTCTGAAGCCTTTCAGCTGCTGACGGCTCAGACAAGCAGCTCAGATTAAGAACGGAAATTATTCCTTACTCAGGCAGAACCAGCCCCACCCCTGTGGGAACAGAAATTCCAGGTAGACTCCTTGTTATCTGTAAACCTTGTTTGTATGGTCTTAAAAATCCCTTAGCAGAGAGGCGGAACAATGTCCCCTGGGCAAGGGTCACTTTCTTGGTTCCTAAGCATTTATGTACACTAATAAATGCTATTTCACTCATCAAGGTGTTATTAACAGATGGCACATCAACTGTTTGCTAAATTCATGTAACTGTCAATGATTTGAATCTTCTAGTATCTATAATCCAAATAGGATCTCATTTGCCACTTCAGAAATATACTACTACTACTACTACTTAACATTTCTAGAGCGCTACTAGGGTTACGCAGCGCTGTACAATTTAACAAAGAGAGACAGTCCCTGCTCAAAGAGCTTACAATCTAATAGACAAGTGAACGGTCGGTCCGATAGGGGCAGTCAAATTGGGGCAGTCTGGATTCACTGAACGGTAAGGGTTAGGTGCCGAACGCAGCATTGAAGAGGTGGGCTTTAAGCAAAGACTTGAAGATGGGCAGGGAGGGGGCTTGGCGTAAGGGTTCAGGAAGGTTGTTCCAAGCATAGGGTGAGGCGAGGCAGAATGAGCGGAGCCTGGAGTTGGCGGTGGTGGAGAAGGGTACTGAGAGGAGGGATTTATCCTGTGAACGGAGGTTACGGGCGGGAACGTAAGGGGAGATGAGGGTAGAGAGGTAGTGAGGGGCAGCAGACTGAGTGCATTTGTAGGTAAGAAGGAGAAGCTTGAATTGAATGCGGTATCTGATCGGAAGCCAGTGAAGTGACCTGAGGAGAGGGGTGATATGAGTATATCGGTTCTGGCGGAATATGAGACGTGCAGCAGAGTTCTGAACAGACTGAAGGGGGGATAGATGGCTAAGTGGGAGGCCGGTGAGGAGTAAGTTGCAGTAGTCCAGGCGAGAGGTAATGAGAGCGTGGACGAGAGTTCGGGTGGTGTGTTCAGAGAGGAAAGGGCGAATTTTGCTGATGTTAAAGAGGAAGAAGCGACAGGTCTTGGCTATCTGCTGGATATGCGCAGAGAAGGAAAGAGAGGAGTCAAAGATGACTCCGAGGTTGCGGGCAGATGAGACGGGGAGGATGAGGGTGTTATCAACTGAGATAGAAAGTGGAGGAAGAGGAGAAGTGGGTTTTGGTGGAAAGACGATAAGCTCGGTCTTGGACATGTTCAGTTTCAGGTGGCGGTTGGACATCCAGGCAGCAATGTCGGATAAGCAGGCCGATACCTTTGCCTGGGTCTCCGCGGTGATGTCTGGTGTGGAGAGATACAGTTGGGTGTCATCAGCATAGAGATGATACTGGAAACCATGAGATGAGATCAGGGAGCCCAGGGAAGAGGTGTAGATTGAGAAGAGAAGGGGTCCAAGGACCGATCCCTGGGGAACACCAACAGATAAGGGGATGGGGGTGGAGGAAGATCCATGAGAGTGAACTTTGAAGGTGCGGTGGGAGAGATAGGAGGAGAACCAGGAGAGGACAGAGCCCTGGAACCCAAATGAGGACAGTGTGGCAAGAAGTAAGTCATGATTGACAGTGTCAAAAGCGGCGGATAGATCCAGGAGGATGAGGATAGAGTAGTGGCCTCTGGATTTGGCAAGGAACAGGTCATTACAGACTTTAGAAAGTGCTGTTTCTGTCGAGTGAAGAGGGCGAAAACCGGATTGAAGCGGATCAAGGATGGCATGAGAGGAGAGAAAATCAAGGCAGCGGCTGTGGACTGCGCGCTCAAGTGTCTTGGAGAGGAAGGGTAGGAGGGAGATGGGGCGGTAGTTGGAGGGACAGGTAGGGTCTAGTGATGGTTTTTTGAGGAGTGGCGTGACTACAGCATGCTTGAAGGTGTCGGGGACAGTTGCAGTGGAGAGAGAGAGGTTGAGGATATGACAGATGGAGGGGGTGATAGTAGGAGAGATGGTGTTAAGTAAGTTGGTGGGGATGGGATCAGAGGAACAAGTGGTGCATTTTGAGGAGGAAAGAAGGCGGGCGGTTTCCTCCTCGGAGATATCAGGAAAGGAGGAGAAGGAGGTCTGGGTTGGTTGGTTGAGGGAGAGGGTTGAAAGGTGAAGAGGAGGAGGTGGCTTGGTAGTGAACTCAAGGTTGATCTTTTGCACCTTGTCGCGGAAGTAGTCAGCCAGTGATTGAGGAGAGAGTGACGGGGGGGTGGGAGCGGAGGGCACTTTGAGGAGGGAGTTAAGGGTGGCGAAGAGACGACGAGGGTTAGAGCTGAGAGAATTAGTCAATTGGGTGTAATAGTCCTGTTTGGCAAGGAATAGTGAGGACTGGAAGGAGGATAGCATGAATTTGTAGTGAAGGAAATCTGAATGGGTGCGAGATTTCCTCCAGAGGCGTTCAGCAGATCGGGCGCAGGAGCGAAGGTAACGGATGCAAGGGGTCAGCCAGGGCTGGGGATTAGTACGCCTTGTGGGACGGGAGGTGGATGGTGCAAGGGTGTCCAGAGCAGAGGAGAGAGTGGCATTGTAAGCGGAGACAGCCTCGTCAACAGACTCGGAGGACATGATGGAGGGGAGGAGATTAGAAATACTAGATGATAAGGTGGGAGGGTCAATAATCTGGAGATTCCTGGAAGTAGTGGTTAATGTTGGGCGGGGCTGAGGGGGAGGGTGAAGAAGTGTGAAGGTGATCAGGTGATGATCAGAGACAGGAAGAGCTGAGGTGTGGAAATTGGAGGGTGAGCCGGAAGAGGAGAGGACGAGGTCAAGGCAATGGCCATCACGGTGAGTAGGGGTGGTGGAACAAAGCTGGAGGTTGAAGGAGGATGTTAGAGTGAGGAACTGAGAAGCGTGAGAGTTGGACAGGTCATCAACGTGTATGTTGAAGTCTCCGAGAATGAGGGATGGAGATGAGGGTTCAAGAAAAACAGAAAGCCAGGCATCGAAGTCGGTGAGGAAGGAAGGGAGGGATTTATCAGGGGGGCGGTAAATGACTGCCACTCTGAGTGGCAACGGGTAGAATAGACGGATGGAGTGGACTTCAAAGGATGAGAAGCAGTGAGACTGTGGTAGGAGGAGGGGTTGGAAGCTACAGGAGGGCGAGAGTAGTAACCCGACGCCTCCTCCACGGCCAACTAGGCGGGGAGTATGGGAGAAGAGATAGCCTCCATGGCATAGAGCCGCAACTGAGGCAGAGTCGTCAGGGGAGAGCCAGGTTTCAGTTAGGGCAAGCAGGTGAAGGGAATGAGAGATGAAGAGATCGTGGGTGAAGGGAAGTTTGTTGCAGACCGAGTGGGCATTCCACAGTGCACATGAGAAGGGGAGGGAAGAGGGGGGGAGGAGGGGAATAGATATGAGATTGGAGACATCCCGGAAACGTTTGCATGGATAGGACGAAGACAGGTGTGGGGGACCTGGATTGGGATTGATGTCTCCTGCGGATACATGCTGACAATTCAGGGTTCAGAAGCCCATGGGAGTATTTCTGATAACACGAACTGCATGAAAGCTACCAAAAGGTGGCACAAGAGAGCAAACATTTCAGAAGATGAAGGCCTGGAGAGACCACTTGGGCAGCTTCTCCAGACGGCTCTAAACTCTCAGCAAGAAATTTGAAGTGGGCTAGAAAAAAATGATATAAAACAGTCTAAAATTGTGACTTTAGCCACTGGAGGTTCTAAAAATAATTTTTAAAAGAGCGAGAGACGATAATTGCACTTGCGTTCTTGCTGATAGGAGGCAGACTTCATCCAAAAAATATCATCTAGGCTCCATTTTCAAAAGGTTTTCTCTTATTTTGTGTCCACGGTGAAGCAGTTTTTGGAGTATAGATGGAAAATAGGTTTGAGAAGTATATTTTCAAGATATCCTTTAACCTGCTGGTCAGTTCTCAAATGTAAAGAGTATACCCCTTCACTGATATTCTCTATTTATCACTCATTGAATCAGCCATGAATACAATGGGATCTTACTGAGAAAAGAAAGTGGATAAATCATGACAATGGGTACTGCTTCCCATCTGTATTCACTCACTTGACATACAGCTGTGCAGGGAATGACATGAGCTAGGGACAATTTGTGACACAGATAGTCTTGAAAGTGTTTGTCATCAGAGAGGTAGGAGGAGAATCTCCAACTAGCCCTGTGAAGCCGTGCAGAACCAAGATCAATAGCCACCCAAATTATGGTATGATCAGAAACTTCTATGGGGCTGATTTCCGTATGCAAGATCCACAGAAACAAAATGGCATCTACAAGAATATAGTCCAGACAAGACCAAATATTATGAGCCCAAGAAAAATGAGTATAATCACAGATGTCTGGGTTATGCAGGGATCCACTAAATGCAAAGAATGGCAAAGATAAGACAGATCCTTACCTCCCCCAAGGGCCGGACATGCCTGTGGGGAAAATCGATCTTGATGGCTGTCCAAAACTTGATTGAAATCTCCCAGTAATATCCACGGGGGCAGTTGAGTGCTGAATGCCCAAACTATGTGCTGAAAAAGTGTGTAGTCATACACATTGGGGCCATACATATTGAGTTAAAACAACTCCTGTCCCATGATATTCAGATGGATCAAACCCCTACAAGCTTTTCAAGAATCATGACTCCTCCCCTGTGCAGAAGAGAAGAAACAATTGCCAACCCATTGCTGGCGTAACTTTTGGTGTTCATCATCAGACAATTTGGTTTCTTGAAGACAGGCCACAGAAACCTTGTGGTGCTTCAACACAAAGAGAATCTTGGTACATTTAATCAGGGGTGTAGTCCTAGAAACATTCCAAGATGCTATACGAGGCAGGGGTGGGTTAACCATTGTCCCACAGCCAGAAAGTGAAACATGGAGAACAAACAGGGACCAATCAGATTTCCAGGTGCCAAGCCCTCACCTAAAAGCACAAAAATAGATCAAGGAAAATACTCCACCAGTTGCAAAATAATTTGAAAGTGAAGAACTCTCTCACTACATAGCACCTAGCTAGCACTAAGAGCCCAAATGTCAGCAATATCCACTAAAACAGTATACACCCAGACCCCCTCCCATCCCCCCTCTACCCACTCCCCCTCCCCCATCTCCAAGAACCCCTTCTCCCCCTCCCCCCCACTCATCCAGTATATAACTTGGCCATCCCCACTTCCATAGAGAAGGTCAATAGATCATGTATTGGTGCAATGGTGAGCCTCTCTCCAGAATCACACCTAAGGGCAGTGGAGAACTCACTCCAAAAAGATGTATCAGTATCTGTAACAGAAAGCATATGTTAAGACAGTCTGTCATCATACCAATAGGGAGCCCTGGATAACAGGCCCACATCCAAATGGTACCCCTAACAAGAAAAACACAATTTATAAAGAAACAGTACAGTACAGTCAAACTGGCTCTGTTGTGTTAAGCCACTTGGCAACCCCTTCAGGAGTGTCATAAGAGCTCCAACCACCATCCTGGAAGATCTTCAAAATCACTGGGTAGAGACGCATAAATTGATAGTTCTTTTCCATGAGCTTGGAACAAGCTGACGAAAATGCCCAATGCATAGCAGAGAGCACCGTGGAGCAATGTCCCCCTAAGCGGAATGCATGAGCGATTGCTCATACATTGTAGGAGCGCTGCTCACAGATTTTACATGGTTGCTCACAAAAATGGGTTTTTTTGTGTTATATACAGAAATCCATTGCTAATACTGATGCTCAAAAATAGTTGTTTTTTTTAAAACTTGTTGCTCACATACCAGGCCACTCCTTAGAGGAAACATTGCCGAGGAGTAATCCTGGAAGATATGGACCGGAGACTCGTCGTATAAAGTCTGGTCCTTTCAAGCTTTGTAACTGCACAACAATGCAGCCTTCTGTGCATAGCCATGGAACGTTGCTATAACCACTCTGGGACGAAGGTCTCTGGGCCATTTCACACCCAGCCAATGGGCCCTCTCTAGACGCAAGAAAAGCCGAAGCCAACCAGCATTCTAACTTCTGCAGTAGTGATTTCTCTGGCACAGACTCCGGGATCTCAACAAATCAGAGGTTACCACAGTGCACCCAATGCTCCAAATCATCCAGTTTGTTGAGAGTCGACCAAGTCAGCAAGGCGAGAGAAGTCCAAGGTCTGAGCTTGTGCGCCGTCTTCCAAGTTGGACACCCTGCAGTCAAGTTCTCTGGTTCTTCGGGTTAATTTGGAGGTAAAGTTGGGATAATCCTGCAATCTGCTCAGAAAGCTGCATGAATCAAGGGTCAAACACCTACACCACCAAAGTGGTTGTCTCCAAAATCGTTGCTTCAGAGCAGAAGAGCTGCAGGACCTGAAAAGACACAACCATTTTATTGTCTGCAGGCCGACCACAATCTTCCGTTGTGCCTTAGATGTCATTGGGGCTGATTTTGTCAAAAATCCATCCATGCAAGTGATTGGGAGCAAATGGTCTGGTACTGTTCCAAAAATCAATGACGGTAGTGAGCCCATGAAACAAGATTGAGGAGGGGCCCCCGAAGCTCCTTACAGCATCATGTGATCCTGCTGGCCTGGTTTTAAATAAGCATACTTAGACATTCTCTTCCCCAACTACACATCCTTAATAATGAGAGCACATATGCAGACAATGCACATTGGACATGGCTGTTAGGTAATGCTTCCTGGAACGGCCATTAGGACACATTAACCCTAATGCTCCTTAGTGCATAAGTGTCTTGGATAGTAATTCAAATTCTAATTATACTACAATCTCACCTGCCTACTAGAAATGATACCAAACCCTGTGGGCTATAGCAGGTTTCCATTTCTCTAATGTTAGCATATGGTACAGATAATAATTTGGTTTAAAAATGAAGCCTGCATTTCAGCATTTTGCATTCCAATATGCTCACTGAGACTTTTCTTTTTAAATAGAAATCCTTAACAAGAAGATCTGATTTGCATTTTAACTCACTGCTATGATTTTTTTTTCTAGAAATATTTAATGAGAAGTCTGCAAAAAGAGATGAATTCACATTTCTGTTGCATCAGCCCCATCATTTTTTTTTCCTCAGGAAGCTGAAATTTAGGCAAAATTGGCTGCTACGTGTGACTTGGAGAAAAATGACAGTATTTTAACAAACATGATGTTCACAGGGCTACAATTACAATATTGCTTTAAACACAATGGAACATTGCTGGGTTTTGAGAAAAATAATGAAAATCACCCAATACGTTCATTTAAAGATGTTTCGCTGTTTGGGTGGAAATCATATATAATCAGTTCCCCTGGAGATCTCTCATACATTACAGAGAATGTATACATAATGTATCACCATTGCTTTAAGCATAAAGAAGCCAACACAATAGTGAGTCGGATATTGCATAGAATTCTAGAATAACCTTGTTTTAGTAAGTGAACACATGCAATATTTCAAGAATAAAAGTGTACCTTTGATCACTTTCACTCTTGGAGACTATGGAGAAATTCAATAACGGGGAGATTCCATTTAGGAGGCCCAAGGCAGTAACAGAGACGACAGAGGGGAGTGCTAAATGGAGCTCACTCTGAGGAAAGGGATGTTACCAGTGGTGTGTAGCAAGGTTCGATTCTTGGGCCGGTTCTTTTCAACACTTTTGTAAGTAATATTGCTGAAGGGCTGTCTGGTAAGGTTTGCCTCTTTGTGGAAGATGCCAAAATCTGTGATAGGGTAGAAATCCCTGATGGTGTGGAAAACATGAGGAAGGACCTAGCAAAGCTTGAAGAAAGGTCTGGAATTTGACAGTTAAGATATAATACTAAAAAATGCAGGGTCATACATTTGGGCAGCAAACACCTGAGGGGTTGGTACAGAAGACCTGTTGTGCATGAAAGAGGAGTGAGACTTGGGTGTGATCATATGTAATGACCTTAAGCTGGTCAAACAGGTAGAAAAGGAGATGGTGAAAGCTAGAAAGATGCTTCAGTGCCTAGGAAGAAGAATGGTCAACAGGAAAAAGGAGGTGATGCTCCCCCAGTATAAGACTCTGGTGAGACCTCATTTAGAATATTGTGTACAATTCAGCAGACTACACCTTCAAAAAGATATTGTATAATTATGGTACAGCAATAGGCCCCCACTGGACTTCCACCGGAAGGGTGGAAGGCCAGATCTTAGAGCTCAGGCTGTTAAAATACTAGCCAAATCTACAAACTTGCTGGAATAGCAAGACCTAATGTGAACACCTGGGAAAGGCCAAAAGAACTGGGCCTAAACAGTGGCGTACCAAGGGGGGGGGGCGGTGGGGGCGGTCCGCCCCGGGTGCACACCGCTGGGGGGGGGGGGGGTGCCGCGGCACGCGCCTGTCAGCTGAGTTCGCTGAGTTCGCTGACTTCGCTGCAGCAGCTCCCTCTGCTGCCCTGGAAGTCAGAACAGGTTACTTCCTGTTCCGGCCGGGACAGAAGGAGCTGCAGCGAAGTTAGCGAAGTCAGCGAACTCAGCTGACAGGCACGCGCCGCGGCCCCCCCCCCCCAGCGGCGTGCACCCGGGGGGGTGTCATTTTGCCGGGGGGGGGGGCACGCTGCACCCTGGGGGGGCGCATCGGTGATCCGCCTTGGGTGTCATGCCGGCTAGGATCGCCACTGGGCCTAAATGCTGTAATTTGAAAGAGTTAGGTCAAGAGACTGAGAATAAAATGGATGCTGAGTTACAAAATGGAGTAGTTTGTCCCACATGACTGAAAATGACAGTTAATAGAAAAAAAAGTTGTTTACCAAAAAGGAAACGCCAGGTGTTAAAAAGAGGAACTTAGAAATAGAAAAAAAGTGAAAAAGAAGAAGTTGTGGTTGGAAAACTTTCCATGACCAGGCTCCCATAGAAGATAATGTGTCTAATGCTTTTCTAATGAGGAAGAATTAGTATAAATATAGGGTCAGATTTGAGCAATTGGGAGAAGAAGCTGAGTTGCTGCCAGAAGTGCTGTCCCTCCGAACTGTTGTTTGATTGATGTCCCTGATTGCATTGCCTTGTATTGGTAAGCATAAATAAATATATATCTTTACCTTCTGTCTTCTCTCATTCTTATAGAAAATCTAAGACATTAGTGTAACCTTGCAACAAAGATGATTACTATAAAGAGTCTAGATACCTTTGCAGTGATAAGGAGTCAGATGGCCACAAACCCCAGCATTCCAAGGTATCCAGAGGGTAGTTGTCCATCTACCCTCGCCACAGCGAGGAGTTCATGGCCAGCTTACCATCCATAAAAACAATATAAACAGGATGGAGTCAGTCCAGAGGGTAGCTACTAAAATGGTCAGTGGTCTTTGTCATAAAGACTATGGGGACAGACTTAAAGATCTCAGTATGTATACTTTGGAAGAAAGGCAGGAGAGGGGAGATATGATAGAGGTGTTTAAATACCTCCATGGCACAAATGCACAGGAGGTGAGTCTCTTTCAATTGAAAAGAAGCTCTGGAACGAGAGGGCATAGGATGAAGGTAAAAGGAAACAGACTCAGAAGCAACCTGAGGAAATACTTCTTCATGGAAAGGGTGGTAAATTTGTAGAAGCCCCCCCCCCCCCCCCCCTGTGGAGGATGCAGAGACAAAAACTGTATTTGAATTCAAGAAAGCTTGGGACAAATACATAGGATCTCTAAGGGACAGGAAGGGATGGGCAGACTGGAAAGGCCATGTGGTCTTTATCTGCCTTCACTTTTTTTATGTTTCTATGGCTAACTGTAACCAGAGAGTACTGAGTATCAGTACTTTCCATCTACATTATAACTGTTCCATGGGAATGTCTCCTACCTCAGTGCATTTTGCTATGTAGTGGCGTTCCTGGGGCGGCTGACTCCCGGGGCACCCCCCCCCCCCCCAGCGAAGCAACACCTTCTCCCCTCCCCCCCAGGTGCATTTTTACCTGCTGGGGGGGGGGGGGGTGCCGCGCGCCTGTCGGCGTCGCTCGTTCCATGCTCCCTCTGCCCCAGAACAGGAAGTAACCTGTTCCGGGGCAGAGGGAGCACGAAACGAGCGGCGCCGACAGGCACGTGGCACCCCCCCCCCAGCGGCGTGCACCCGGGGCGGACCGCACCCACTACCCCCACCTAGGAATGCCACTGTTGCTATGGTAAATTTTGCATGGGCAACAGTTTGCCTTAACAAAAATTATTATTCGGGGGGGGGGGGGGGGGTGATTTCAACTTCACAGATTTGTAGAGCTAATTCCTTTTTTTTGAATATTGAGTCCAATTAGTTGAGATGCTAAGGACCATTAGTGTTACTGAATATTGCAGACTGAGCGTGGACTTGGACATTGAGCGTGGTAACATTCTCCCTCACTCTGAGAAGGAGGTGTCCAGCTCCTGTTATAACAGCTGCTGTAGTTAGTAACTTCCCATGATTCTTGTTGTTGTCCTGTGCAGCCCCCTACTATATGCAATAGAAAAAAGTGGGGCTATTTGTTGTTATATTAGATTGTGCGGGTCTTTTACTAAAGCTTAGCTCGAGTTATCTGCAGCAGGACCCATAGGAATAAAATGGGCCCTGCTGCAGATAACTCAAGCTAAGCTTCAGTAAAAGACCCCCTGTATGTTACTGAAGTTTTTTCATTGTTTTTGCTACATTTGATTTATTGTATCATTTAAAGAGGAAGTTATCAATGTGGGTTATTGTTAAACTAGGTTATTTTACCACGTTGGGTAATTTTACCACAGTTTGGGTTACCTTAGCACAGGCTATCATTGAATAAGGGGGGGGGGGGGGGGGGGTTATCAACATGGGCTACCATTACAAAGGATTATCTTACTACAAGTCATGCTATCACAGAGTCCCATTGGTAAAATAACCCACATTGATAACTCCCCCCTCAGTGATTTCACAATTACCCAAAGGCTGTTTGGATAGGCAATCCATAAATTGTAGCAAACCTATAAATAAAATAATGATTTCCATCTTTCTTTATTATTATGTTGGAGATTTGAACTTTGCTCTAAACTGCAGCACTAATGAAAGAAACTGGGTGGAGAAGAAGAGAATTTAATGATTTTGACATACAATAAAGTGTGACAAATGTCAATGGCAAGGTTGCATGGATAGATCATGATAAGAAATTCTTGCCCAGTCAGTATGTAGACAAATCTACTGCAGCTTCAAAGCACTGAGAATGTTGGCTGAGCCTCTGCAAACCCATCAGAGAAGCTAAGTTAGTGCCTTGTCCACGCTGAATGCTCCCAATAGTTAGTGAACTCTTCATGAATATAGCTGGATACTCTTGTACTTCAGGCTATTTTTCTTGCTGCTTTTTTTTTCTTTATCCTCTCTTTACTGTAATCTTGGATCATTACTTGTGGACTTGAGTGATATTTCTTTATATTGAGATTACTGATGTATTATTTTATGTTTTTTTTAATTGTCTTGATATTATCACTTTGCAATACAAGTGTTTGCTTGGTTGATATCTAGAAATGTCATAAATTAATTAAAAAATACCATATGTTAAACCGGTAAGTAAACAGCAACTAATAAGATGGGAATATGAAATATGAAGAAAAGTCCAGAACTAGTGGGATGCTTCCTCTGGGTAGGAGATAATTAAATTCTTAAGCTGCAAGAAAAGCCAATATTTGAAAATGTCAGACAATATGGGGAAGTAATATTATTACAAGCTTTGAGGTTAAACACGGGAGGAGAAGAATACCGGGACTGGAATAAATAGGGGATTTTGCGCTCTCACCTTTGGATAGAATGACATTCTCTAGTAATAGGGCTCTTCTGTGTTCCTCAGTCTTACTGCCTGAAAAAGAAACAAGTTACTTATTGAGAAGCACCTTCTATCACTGGTCCTGAATTGTGGAATCCACTTCTATTGTATTTGTGATGGGAACTAGAGTCACTGAGCGCAATAGTCAGCCACTGGCGTTAAATCCGGATATTCAATGCCAGGCCATTTCCAGCAACCAGCATTGAATACCTGGTATTTTTTTGGCCACTACACTTATCCAGTTAAACCAACAGTCAATGGCAAACAAACCTTTTCTGGAGACGAGAAGGTGGTAGAACTAGAAGACATGAATTGAGGTTGAAGGGGGGCATGCTCAGGAGTAATTTCAGGAAGTATTTTTTAACAGAGAGGGTGGTGGATACATGGAATGCCCTCCTGCGGGAAGCGGTGGAGATGAAAACGGTAATGAAATTCAAACATGCGTGGGATAAACAAAGGAATCTTATTAGAAGGAATGGATCCACAGAAGCTTAGCAGAGATTGGGTAGCAACACTGGTAATTGGGAAGCAAAACCAGTGCTGGACAGACTTCTACGGTCTGTGCCCTGATCGTGACTGAATAGATATGGATGGGTTGGAGTGTAAATTTTAAGGGGCTTCGACATTAGCTTTAGAACTTTTAGTACAAGAATGGTGCTGGGCAGACTTCTACGGTCTGTGCCCTGAGAATGGCAAGGACAAATCAAACTTGGGTATACATATAAAGTATCACATACCATGTATAATGAGTTTATCTTGTTGGGCAGACTGGATGGACCATACAGGTCTTTATCTGCCGTCATTTACTACGTTACTATGACCAGTTAAGTTATAGTGGTTAGCGATGGGACTGCTATATCTGCTGTCTGATTTAACCAGTGATCTTGTCCGGTCTAGCGCTGAATATCCATGCCTAACTGGATAAGTTATACAATATAGCTGCTTTAGCGGTAGGTGCTAACTGCATATTTCATGGGAGACAACCAGTTATTTCCTATTAAATATTCGCAGTTAGCAGCAAAAATGCTATTTAACCGGTCAGCGGCCAATTCTGACTGGTTAAATAGCGCTGAATATCGGGAGGGAGCCTCTCTTAGAAGGGGTCTTAAAACATACCATATATACTCAAATGTAAACCCATCCGAATATAAACCGAGGTA
This sequence comes from Microcaecilia unicolor, assembly GCF_901765095.1. Lineage (NCBI taxonomy): Eukaryota > Metazoa > Chordata > Amphibia > Gymnophiona > Siphonopidae > Microcaecilia > Microcaecilia unicolor. The sequence continues at coordinate 175,834,936 of NC_044038.1, read as the reverse complement.
ACCTTTTTCCCCTCCAAAAAGGGGGTAAAAAGGTTGACGACATAAACCAAGATTAGAAATTTGCGTGATCACGGTGAGCCTTCCCAACTCTTTACTGCCTCCTACAGCTACCCTGATCTTATTGTCTGCTGTCTTCTATTGTGGTTCACTTCACTGGTCTGATCTAATAAGGGTGGATAGACAGAACAGTGCTTTCTTCCTTTCTATATTTCATTTGCACAATCTCTCTATATAATAATTGGTCAATCTGCGTCCCTGGATGGCTGGCTGGGTTCATAACTGTATGCAAATGAGCTACGTAATTGGCTCGCCTCCAGCCTTCCCTTCCCTCTCAGTGTCCCGCCCTCACGGAAAGAGGAAATTATGTCAGAGGAGGGCAGGACACTGAGAGGGAAGGAAATGGAAGGCTGGAGGTGAGCCGAGCCTGCTGCCGCTGCAACTTGAGGTAAAATAAAAATTTGGAAGGCAGGGCAGAAGGAAAGAAAGGAGGGCTGTCGTGGGAGAAGAGCGTGGGCAGGTGAGGGCTGGGGTTGAACTGGAACTCGGGTGCTTACAAGGGGGGCAGGTGGGGGCTGGGGCGAGTCACTGGACATGGATGGGATGGGAGGGAAGGGCACAGGAGAATCGCTGGACATGGATGCGATGGGAGGGGAGGGCAAGGGAGAATTGCTGGACATGGAGGGGAAGGGAGGGGAGCAGAGAGAGGAGAAATCGCTGGACATGGATGGGAGGAGAAAGCAGGGGATAATCGCTGGACATGGATTGGTAGGGGTGGGGAGAGAGATTGCTGGACATGGAGGGGAGGACATGGGAGAGAAGTGAATTGCTGGATATGGATGGAGGAGAAGGCAGGGAAGACAGAAGAGTTGCTGGACATGGATGGATGGAGGGGAGGGCAGGGGAGCAAAGAGGAAACAATAGAAAAAGAAACGTTGATTTGGAAATGGAGAAAATTTAAAACAATGGCGATTAAACGATAGTCTTGCTAAGACCCGTTTCATTTTTCGTGAAATGGGCTTTTTTGCTTGTATATCATGATTTTGATAGGAAAAGCTGAAGGGATTGACAAAAAAAAAGGGAACTTGAGGCTTAGTTCACAAAAGGGTTCTTCTACTATGATGCACTGAAAAATGGGCTGCGTAGTGTAGGCGCATGTTTTGGTTGCGCGCAGATCCATTTTTCAGCGCACCTGTAAAAAAAGGCCTTTTTCATTTTGCCAAAAATGGACGTGCGGCAAAATCAAAATTGGCGTGCATCCATTTTGTGTCTGAGACCGTACCGCCACCCATTCACTTAGCGGTAAGGTCTCAGGCATTTACTGGGAGGTAATGGTCACCGCGTGTAAAATGCTGATTACTGCCTGGTTTTTGCCGTGCGCTGAAAAATAACATATATTTTCCGACGCGTGTAGTGGATTCACGTAAAAAATGAAATTACTGCCTGGGCCACACGGTAGCTGGGCGGTAACTTGGAACTGACACACATTGGGCACACGTAGGCATCTACACGGCTTAGTAGGGCCCCAAAGGCTGTACAGCCATAGATGATGTCTTCAGGCAAAAGCTATTGACAGGTGTTTAGATTATTACAAAGCTTTGTAGATAGACAATAGGTGGAGGGAGGGGGAAGTATTGGGTATTTCTCATTGTCTTGGAAGAGGAGTAATATCTTTTAGTCACACTCTATAGCTAGTAGCTGAGATATATTTTAATTGCATAGCAAATGAACAAGAATAATTATGCTAACTACAGGGGCCACTTTCCCTGCTGTCATGCACTAATGTTGCCGTGCTCCATACTGAGTCTGCTAAAATATGTAGCACACAGCTGAATAACTACTGCACAGGCTTTTCCTATGAATTAAATCCTTTTTGTTACTCTGAATCCAAAAACATAACACAAGTCTAGGTAAACTTAGGCAATAGCATCTGATAAATGTTTTGACTAAGAACTAATAATATGCAGGGGCGTAGCCAGACAGTCAATTTTGGGTGAGCTTGAGTCCAAGGTGGGTGGGCACGGAATTCATGCTCTCCCATCTGCTCTGATTTGCTCCGCTCTCTGCTCTTTGTCCTTCCCTCCACCTGCAAGCCCAAAATATTAAATACCTGAGCAAGAAGGGATCTAAAAAAAAACCCCGCCAGCTGAAGATTTCCTCCTGCTCAGGCAGTCAGCGCTTTTCCTAACAGCAGCCAGCAGCACTTTCCTTGAGCTGATGCCACGGCCAGCAGGCTGTGCATGCATGAAAACTAAGCACGTGCAGAGGGGCTGATGTTGGTGTCAGCTCCAGGCAAGTTCTGCCAGTTGTGGTTTGAAAGAGCACCGGCTGCTTGAAGAGGAGGAAATCTTCAGTTGGTGGGGTTTGTGCTTCTCTGCCAGCCATAGGAAGAGTGCCAAAATTTTGGGTGGACCTGAGTTCAAATAGGGTGGGCCCTGGCCCACCCACGGCTACGCCACTGATAATATGGTCACATGTAGGAAACCTTTTTCGCTATGGGAAGAACATTGTCACGGTATGATACAGTTATGTCTGTGTGTGTAATATGTGAATTGTGACTCTGAGCCTGAGTGAAACCAGTTCATAATTTAAAAGCAGGCTTATTACACTCCATTTATCCATCTATTAAGCTGCAGAAATTGTGTCCTGCCCAGCAAGGGGCTATTTGGAATTTTGAGGGAAATGGAAGGAAAAGTGTTGATCTGGTTCTAGCTGGGTTGGGGAACACCCCAAAGGAGATGAACTTCTTATTGTAGCTACTCCACCCCTCCCCCACCCCCGACCGTCATTGCTCTTACTGTTCTTTTGCTGGCTGAAGCTGACACCAATGCTGTGTACTGGGCCAGTGCGGGGCCTTGAGCATCAGCGCATGTTCAAGGCCTGCCAGCTCCCGCCCTCTCTGAGATTCTCGGGGAGAGATTCTGGCGGGAGCCGGCAGGCCTTGAACATGTGCTGATGCTCAAAGCCCTGAACTGGCCCAGGACACAGCATTGGTGTCAGCTTCAGTCAAAAAACGAATGGTAAGAGTAAAGCCCATTAGGGAGAGGGGTGGAGGACAGTAGCACCGGTCATCGGATGGGGAGACTTGGGATAGAAGCGTTGGTTATTGGGGGAGGATAACCTTTGGCGAGGGAGGGAGGGAGGAAGGAAGGAAGAACCAGAGACTTGAATATAAACTGAGATCCCAATTTTATATCTCAGTTTATATTCGCGCATATACAGTTATCTTTCATTTTTAAACTGTTGATGGCATAATTTTAAATGGATTATGTAATTTTTAGTTAAAAATTAACATTTATTTAATTTATTTTTCTTTGAATGATGATTTTGTATGATTTTAAATTAGTTATGTATGTACTGGGGAGAATAATTCTATTATTCTATTACTCCTGTTACTCTATTTTATCTATCTATATGCTCCATCTTTGCTTACATCCTATGCTGTCTATTAAAATGTTTTATTGCATATTGTGTTGACATTGTAATGTAGCATACCATGCCATACTTTGTATTGTTGTTTGAATATTCTCACAGCTATAATTGTCTACTATTTACGTTTGGCTTATTCTCGCTGTGCACCGCCTTGAGTGAATTCCTTCAAAAACACGGTAAATAAATTCTAATAAATAAATATAAAGGGACACCTAAATTTAGGCGTCTATGACACACCTATTTCAAGCCTATTCTAGGTATGAACACTTACACGAGACATAGAGCTAATGGCAATGATCATGCCTAGATCGGGAAAGTATAATACTCCACAATATGCATTCATACAGGCCCACCCAACAGTAGCACACTTTTAGTGGTAGCTGGTGGGAATCCAAGCTCCACCAGCTGAAGACTTCCCCCTGATGGTAACGAAAACACTACTCTCCATGATACCGGAATCTGCACATGCTCAGTTTTCAACGCATGCCTGCTGCAGACTGCCAAAGTGGAAAGAAGTGTTTTTCTGCCAGCTGAGATATTTTTATTGTGGTGGTGGTGGGTGGGGGAGAACACTTGGTGCCCACCCACTTTTTGCCTAGGCCCACCCAAAATCTCTTGTCTGGCTACGCCCCTGCAGTGCACCCTGACCATTCTCCACGCAAATGTGAGCAACCACCCGTACGCTATAGGTTATAGCATATATGCTCACGTTTACTAAATCCATCCCCACCCCCTCCCGGAGTGGAGGAGTGGCCTAGTGGTTAAAGCACCAGTCTTGACATCCAGAGATACCCAGTCCAAGTTCACTGTTGCTCCTTGTGATCTTGGGCAAGTCACTCAACCGTCCATTGCCTCAGGTACAAACTTAGATTGTGAGCCCTCAGGGACAGGGAAATACCCAGGTGTACCTGAATGTAATTTACCTTCAGCTGCTACTAAAAAGGTGTGAGCAAAATCTAAGGGGCCCTTTTACAAAGGCGCGTAAGAGCCTACGCGCATTAAGCACTCGCCAAATCAGCCATTACCACCCAGTTACCACATGCCCCAGGCAGTAATTCTGAATCTGGTGTACACTGAAAACACATGGTAGAAAATATTTTCTATTTTCTACTGCATGGTACTTACCCAGCGGTAAATGGCAGTGGGCACGTGCTGCATGCCTATCGCCTGGGTAGCACGTGAGACCTTACCGCTATGTCAATGGGTGACGGTTAAGGTCTCAGGCTGAAAATGGATGCGTGCTGGTTTTTATTTTGCCACACGTCCATTTTCTGGCCCTTTTCTAGGTCGTAGTAAAAAGTGGCCCAGCAAGAACCCAAAAGACATGCTCGCACCACCATAGGCCACTTTTGCCGCGGCTTAGTAAAAGGACCCCTAAATAAATAAATTGTGTGATTCCTGGAGTATCTTACAAAATATTCTGCACATTAATTAATAAATTCTGTACCAACTATGGTTCAGTTAGCTACTGGATCATCCCTTCCCATTTGTAAACCAATTGCAACTACATGAGATCAGATATTCTTCAGGCATGATCATTTCTGAGAAACACAAACTATACTTCATCTGACACACTGAATTTTAACATATATTATTAGCTGTGTGTGATTGTGACTACAGTTAAAATTAAAGGCCAGCTTTCTGAAATGCCAATTATATATTTTCACTGATGCTTAAATAGTTTCTCTGTTTGAAAGGACTGAGGCAGGATTGTGTTAATCTGGATTTACCAGCTAGCAACACTTTCAAAAGGCAACTATGGGTTGGGAGGTGAATAATTAATTGCAGTAGCCCAGTAGAATGGAATGCAGAGCAGAAATATTTAGCCTAGATATCTGGAAGTGAAAAGATCAGCAGAAATGGAAACCTGTAGCTCTTTGTTAAAGGGTAGAAATAAAATACTAGCATTTGCTTAATGTTCTGTGTGTTAAAATTACACAAGGGGGGGGGGGGGGGGGGGAGTTTGCATGCTATCCAAAATTAGGCAGCAGGTCTGGAATTAGAGATTTATTTGGGTGTCAGAGGAGAAGATAGGTTAGTAGGTGTTGTCAGGATTTCTGCTCGCTAGTTGTCTGTCCGTCCCCTTGGGGATCCGTCTCTAGGAAGAGATGACACAGCTTCTGTCACACCAGCCAGGGAGTTATTCTCCTTGGTGATAAGGAGAAGCTGATTTTCCCACAGGAGGGAATAGAGTCAAAGGCAGACTTCTGAAAGGGGTTGAGCTGTGAGAAGGGCAAGAACTCTAGATTTGCCTTTAAAAAGCTGCAACTGCAAGTTGTGAAAAAATCCAATGCTAAGCTGAATCTAATAGTGATTAGATTTAGTTGTACAGAGAGCTTTGTATCCACTGCTACCCTAACCAAGATAATGTTCAAGCACCTTTCTGTCCTTCTTTGCAATTCTCTTTAACTAGTCCCTTATTTTCTTATTCCTATCTATATGTTCCATCTTTGTTTACACCCTATGCTGTCTATTAAAATGTTTTACTGTGTCTTGTGTTGGTATTGCAATGTAGCATACTATGCCATACAGGAGCCGCCCAACCACTAGGCCACCCGAGGTGGGGGCCTCAGGCTGTACTCTTTGGGGAGCGACATCTCCCTCTTCCTTCCTCCTGTTTGTGGCATGCCTGTTTGTGGCATTTATCTGTTTCGTCATGTTCCAAAAGCCAGCGGCAGCAGCAATTCCCATACGCTGCCCTGCCGCCGGCACCCGCCTCTTCCCTTTACTATGGCCCCCTCTCTGATGTCACTTCCTGTTTTTCAGAGGCAGCCACGGTAAAGGGAAGAGGGGGTGTCAGCGGCAGGGCAACATATGGGAATTGCTAACACTACCGGCTTTTGGAATGTGAGGAAACAAGGTAAATGCCGCAAAAGGGGTGGAGGAAGAAAGAGAGTAGCATCTCAGCCTGGGGGGGGGGGGGGCAGACTCTTAGCTCCACCTCAAGCGGCATCTTGCCTTGGGCCACCCCTGATGCCATACTTTCTATTGCTGTTTGAATGTTTTTACTGCTGTAATTGTCTATTGCTTATGTTCGACTTATTCTTACTGTACGCCGCCTTGAGTGAATTCCTTCGAAAAGGTGGTAAATAAATCCTAATAAACAAATAAATATTTTGTTATCTGTTTTGTCCCACATGGATTATTGCAACATTGTGTTGCTGAGCTTCCCAGATAGGCAACTACCATAGAATTCAAATGATGCAAAATATAGCAGCAAAGCTGATGTTAAGGGAAAAGCCTTAGATCTTGCTGGTTGCCAGTTAAGGCAATTTAAGCTGTTAACTCTTATTTTTTAAGATGGATTAGGTCAGTTAATAACAGAAGATAGATTCAAATCCATTCAGGAAATACTCCAAAGCTATAATCTCTCTTGAAGATCCTACATCCAGGGTCTTTATATGCTCCACAGTTGCTCACCCTGACCTTTCTGATGATGGTTGAGAACTTGAAAACGTATTACCCTAGGATCTTTAGGATATTCTGCCTCTAGATTTTATCACTTTTATTAATAGGCTACTATCCACAAACGTACAGGTACAGAACAGATATGGTCAACTGATACTGCTGAATACAATTCAACAAAATACTGGGGGAAATTTTGGGGCCCATTAATTTGACCATCTTTATCGGCCTCCATCACCCAAACTATGGGCCACTTTTACAAAGCGGCGGAAAGCAGAACACGGGCTTAACACTTGCTAAAAAGGAAGTACTGCCTGGCTACTGCAGCAGCCTAACATTAGATCCCACCCCCAGCGAGCGTCATATCCAGCCCTACAAAAATATTTTTAGTTTCGTAGCACTGGTGTGTACCTAGCGGTTAGCGTGGGAGCCCTTACTGTCTCGAATGTTATTAAATAAAGCTGTGGATTACTGCTATATCATCACCTTCGCTGTGCTTTGCAAGCTTTATATAAACCCATCATAAGAATGAGTGATACACAACATTGTTGACTATTTGTTCTATATTTCCTGTAATAATTCTATTTGTGAATACAACTACACTGGAATTGAAAAATAATTAAATCATATTTATTGATGTGCATTTAATATCCATACTGGAAAAGTGATACAAGCTCCCCCATCATTTTCTAAACATCCTGGTTTTCTAGGGGTCAGAGAGGCATTCCAAGGACTAATAGCAAGGACAACTAATTTCTTTTTTTAGATTTCCATCCCCTACCCTGAATCTGTCAGTAAAGAGTGATTTATCGAAACCAGACTCAGTACAATCTTGCACCTGGACAATTTAGCATTCTCTTGAAACGGTGCACCATACTGTTTGGATTAAATTCCCTTCCCCCAAAGAGAGAATAATAAAAAAAAATCTGAAAAGTTTCTAAGAAAAAAAGTGAATCAGACAGCAAAATCACTTTCCATTTTAAGTTCTGTTGATACACTGATAGAATCCTGCAGCGATTTGATTTGTATGATTAAAATCTTAACACATACAATAATACTGCTGTCACCCAGCTCTCCACTCCCAATAATAAAATGGAAGATATTAAAGAGGGCTGACGGAAATATCTCATTTAGATATTTCTAGGCCCAGATAAGAAAAATAAAAGAAAGATGCTCCCATTTACTAAAGTCCATTAAGGTTTTGCACTTAAAGCAGAGGAACAGCCAAAGTTAAGGTTACAGTTAAGTACAAAACCTCTTCAGTAACTTTTGGGATTTTTCCGAGCATTTAAAGAGAGCCATTCTATAATACCATGCGGTGAAAGACTTTTCTAGAATGCATTTTCTAGAATGGTAGAGAACACAGACCTGGTGCAGCTGTGGTCACAAGTGCAGGAAAGACACACGTAATGTACTGTATTGAGAGAGACATGGGGAAAGCCATTGCTTGTCCCTGAGATCAACGGTAGTGTTCTGCTTTTGTACTCCGCGCTTTCCCACTCATGGCAGGCTCAATGTGGCTTACATGGGGCAATGGAGGGTTAAGTGACTTGCCCAGAGTCACAAGGAGCTGCCTGTGCCTGAAGTGGGAATCGAACTCCGTTCCTCAGGACCAAAGTCCACCACCCTAACCACTAGGCCACTCCTCCACTCCTCACTTTTGCTACTCTTTGGGATTCCGGAATCTTGTTTCTCTGTGGGTTTCTGGAATCTTGCTACTCTTTGGGATTACAGAATCTTCTGGGATTCTGGATGGAATCTTGCTTTTCTTTGGAATTCTGACATCTTGTTATTCTTTGGGATTCTGTCAGATACATGTGATCTGAATTGGCCATTGCTGAAAGAAGGATACTGGGTAAGATGGACACCTTTACAAAATAGCGCTTGTGTATTGCTGCCCTTTACATGAATAAATGTGCACAAACTTGTGAAAGTGACAGTATTCTGTATACTTATATACTCGAGTGGTGCATAAATGTGAAAGCCCCCTTAAAGAATCAGGAAAAAGTGCATATTGAATCAGGGGAAAAGTGCACTAACCCCCAGGTTCTATAAAGGTCACCCAAATTTGTGCATGGATCCCAGCTCTGCACGCAAATTAATTAATGAGCCATTAACAATGAATTATTGATGTTAATTGGCACTAATTAATGCTTACGCAGATTATGGACTTTTTCTCCAGGAACTTGTCCAAACCTTTTTTAAACACTGATACTCTAATTGTTTTTGCCACATCCTGTGGTGGTGAGTTTCAGTGCTTGGAGACAGACATTTTTTTCAGTATACAAATGGCGGAGTTATACATTGATCACCAAGTAATCAATGCATAATACCCTTTGAACAGAGACCTATTTTCATGTTTTAATACCTCATTTTCTTACCATCTGAATATTTTATGCTTCTGGTTTTATGTCTCCATTTGACAGTAAAGCAAAGTGATGTGTCTCCTCAAGACTCTAATAACTGCCTTGCAAGATTTCAGTTGTACATTAGAAGCAACAAACTTCAACTTTACTTCTTCAATTTCACTACAAAGGCTCAAGGTTATCTTCTGCCATTTCTCTTCTGTTAAGTCGCTTTTATAATCAATCTCTCCTTCCTGAATAGAAAAAGATAATGATATAAAGTCCTTTTTATCCCTGTAGCTGGAAGATTTCCAATATCTTCTGGATTCAGATTAGCATGCCCTGGGGAAAATTCCAAAGGCCAACAGTTACACTTTCCAGGCTCTGGAGGTTTCCAGCTGCAACTCAGCAGGGGAATAGTGACTACATACCCCCCCCCCCCCCCCCCCCCCACATGAAAGCATGTTCAGGCTGCTCAAACCTGGGGAGCTCACTGCCAGCATCCTCTCATCAGTTACTAAAGGCTGAATAATAAAAGCATTCCTGCTGTTCATTTGGCTATGTAAAAACAGTTTTCTTATTGTTCTCATTAAACTACAGAGGACTAAGATATTCCAAAAAAGGATATTAGTTCCTGATTTCAAAGGAGCATTGAGGCTACAGCCAAGAAATTCTTCCAAAAAAACATACAAATTCATAGCACCAGCTCAAGACCCTACAGATAATCGCCTTTAGTAATCTATCCTGCTTATAATCGAAATAGAAAAACGCCTATATTGTGACCCAAATCGGGAGATAGACGTTTATCTCACAAAAACGAATAAAGCGGTATAATCGAAAGCCGAATTTGGACATTTTCAACTGCACTCCATCGCGGTTGCGGACAAAGTTGATGGGGGCGTGTCGAAGGCGTGGTGAAGGCGGAACTGGGGCGTGGTTATCGGCCGATCAGAGATGGGCGCCTTTCGCCGATAATGGAAAAAATATGCGTTTTAGCGAGAATTTAGGGCACTTTTCCTGGACCCAGTTTTTCCACGAATAAGGCCCCAAAAAGTGCCCTAAATGACCAGATGACCACTGGAGGGAATCGGGGATGACCTCCTCTGACTCCCCCAGTGGTCACAAACCCCCTCCCACCTCAAAATATGCCGTTTCACAACTTTTTATTTTCACCCTCAAATGTCATACCCACCTCCCTGGCAGCAGTATGCAGGTCACTGGAGCAGTTATTAGGGGGTGCAGTGGACTTCAGGCAGGTGGACCCAGGCCCATCCCCCCCCCCACCTGTTACACTTGTGCTGGTAAATGGGAGCCCTCCAAACCGCCCCCCAAACCCACTGTACCCACATGTAGGTGCCCCCTTCACCCCTTAGGGCTATAGTAATGGTGTAGACTTGTGGGCAGTGGATTTTGAGGGGGATTTGGGGGGCTCAACACCCAAGGGAAGGGTGCTATGCACCTGGGAGCTGTTTTACCTTGTTGTTTTTTTTTTTTTTGTAAAAGTGCCCCTAGGGTGCCCGGTTGGTGTCCTGGCATGTGAGGGGGACCAGTGCACTACGAATCCTGGCCCCTCCCACGAATAAATGTCTTGGAGTTATTCATTTTTGAACTGGGCACTTTCGGTTTCCATTATCGCTGAAAAACAAAAACGCCCAGCTCAAAAAAAGATAAACGTCCATGTTTTTCGAAAATACGTTTCGGTCCGCCCCTTCACGGACCCGTTCTCGGAGATAAACGCCCATGGAGATAGACGTTTCCATTCGATTATGCCCCTTCATGGCTCTCACTACAAAATATACCATTGTGATTGATAGTGGATGTGTCTTTACCATATCACCATGAGATAACATATGCAACAACAGAATCGATGATTTTGCATTTTCTTAAAAACTACGCCTACAGGTATAACAGGACTTTTGTGTGCGCCCCAAAACATCAGTCCAATACAGGTTGGGCTCGTTTAAGCCATAGACCATGTCTGTGTTGCTTCCTCGATTCAGTAAGTCTCTATATGCTCTCAAATCCTAGCTCTAAGGGATATTTCAGACACCTCATAGTAACAGTTTGTAATTTCAAGAGTAGCGAATTTAGCACATTGTCATCCAATCCTGACATGCTAGGTAACCTGCAGATATAAAGATGCTACAATTATTCAAGAAAGGAATGATTATATTGAGAATATGTATACATTTGTGACACTAATTTTCACATCTAATTAGACCAGAATCTGTATGTTGCACTGCAGAAACACATATCCAATATAATGAGTTATGGCGGAGAGCTCAGTTCACGTCCAATGAATCTAACTGTTCTAAAATGTGACTCCAGTTACTCATGTCATATATACTTTATCTAAGGTCTGCAATGATATTGAGAAACCTCCAGACAAGCCTATTATGCCAGGAAAATTGTTCTTAATTATAGCCTCTTTTAAAATGTACAGACTTTTTCCTTATGGAATTTCTCTGACGTTGTCCATCACACATTAGCAAAACATCATCGGCAAAAGATCTTTCTGGCACTGACAAGACTCCTCCTTAGCCACTCAAAATGAGTCTTTATCCACCAACTTCCTTTGAGAGGAAGTTTTAATAACAACCACACACTGAACATCTCTCCCATTCCTTCTCCCCCATGACCTTCCCTTTCTGCCGAGCTGGACCACCACCCATTTGTGTTTGTGACCACTTAAACGGCCGAGTCACTGTCCTTGACTTGCCTCAGCAGTTTGTAAGTCTAGTATTTCACCTGTGATGGATTCTCCATAGTAAGAATAAATAACTAAGCTTTATTGTTCCTCAGACTGAAGACAGGACATTCCCATGTGAACTGCGCATTACTGTTCTGATTGGATGTATCAATTCACCGAGAAGTGTTTTAGTGGCAGCTTATTTAGGCTCTTCCCTGCAGGAACTGTAAATCTACATATTTTCCAGCTTTCTAATTTGAACAAATTGAGCACATGGAAACATTGTAACATTAGATGTAAGCTTTGTGCTAGGTATTTTATTTTCTGGATAAAAAGAACAGTCCCTGGGCCCTGATACATCATTCAGAAAAACTTCTATTACCCAGAAGTGGGTTGGTTTTATATGATCCATTATCCAGAAAACTCACATTATCTAAATTCCTTTTAACACAAAAAAAAAACAGAAGAAAAAGAAAAAAACATGATCAGAAAAATTTATTTCCCAGAATGGCTTCCATTCCAACCATAAATTATTATAGAAGAATGGAGTCAGGTTCTGAAAACAAGCCAAGTACAAAATGCCACTATTTTAACTATGCAGTTTTGTGAACATCCCCTCAAAGAGTTTTTAAATGGAAGGAAAAAGCCTCTGACTCCCTATCAGCATTATTAAAATACAGACTCACAGGATATTTATCTCACAGGCTCAAAAATCCTTCCATAATTAAATTTTAATTTTTAACTTCCAATAAGTCTGCAAAAATGTGAAAAATCAATTTATAGCTTCGATACATTATGCTGATCAAATAGCACTTAGTTTAGGAATCCTTCAGAGTTGTTATAACAGGGCCCACCAATGGTGGCCAGTGTTTTGCAATTTGCTGCTTCAGGGATTAAGGAACGCGTTGGGGAAATTCTATACATGGCATCGAAAATAAGGTGCTGATAAAAATCAGCTCTCAACATTATTGTATAAAGGGCGCTCCAGGATGAGTGCTCTTTATAGAACAGCATTGAGTGACGAATTCCGTGCTCAACTTTGGGGGTGAGGACGTATGCCAGCTGAAACCTGGTGTAAATCCTGATGCACAAGTTGAGCATAGACTCTCGCTCTTCTGAAATATTATATGCATCTTTTGTGAATGCTTCTGATCCACCCACATCCCTCCCAATGCCACACCCCCTTTTCAATTACATGCAATCCAATTTAGGCGTCCATTGTTACAGAATGTGCATAGCCAGATTGGCTCCCAGATCAATAGAAATCAAACAAAATAAAACATGGAAAAGAAAATAAGATGATACCTTTTTTATTGGACATAACTTAATACATTTATGTCCAATAAAAAAGGTATCATCTTATTTTCTTTTCCATGTTTTATTTTGTTTGATTTCTATTGATAACCTTAACAGTGGACTAACACGGCTACCACGCTCCCAGATCATAAATTGCGCCAATTGGAACCCATTAACTAATTATTTTGGGTGCTGATCTGGGATCTTCGCCCTTTATAGAATCCGGCGGATTGTGTATGGAAGGATTTTTTTTAGCCTGTGACATAAATATCCCGTGCGTCTGTGTTTTTCAATAGTGCTGACAGGGAATCTGAGGCTTTTTCCTTCCATTTAAAAACTCTTTGAAGAGAAGTTTACAGATTTGCATACTTATGATAGAGGAGGGTTTTTTTAAAAACTCCATTCCAATCATTCCAGATAAATGGTGCTCTCCTGAAAATGATGTGCAGCTGTTGGGAGAGAATTTTGCACCACCCAACATGCAGTACTAATTCACAAACAGTAAAAATTGATTCTTCCCCTGCTGCTGCTGAACTCAACCAACACGGTGGTCAATATTCAGTGGATCAGCCACCACTTAAATTATCCACTTAAGCCACACTATCCATTTAAGTAAGACTGAAGAAAATAGGGACCTTATATTAAACAGATAAGTTATCCATTTCATGTAGGACAGTTATTAATCAGCTGTTTCTTACACAAATAAGCCAAAAGCTATTCAGTGGACAGCCCTAATTTTTCAACCCAAATGATTTATTTGATGTCTCTAAACTATTCCATAAATTCTGAATATCAGCCTTGCAGCAACTTAGCAGATGTTGGCTGGTTCACCCAGTCTACCTAGTTGAAATTTAGAAATAGAGAAACCGAACATGGCAGTAGAAAAAGACCAAAAACAATGAAGATGCATTGTGCTTTAACTACTGATGTCATGCACGCCTTGAGACAGCTTATGATAGTGAAACTCTGGCCGTAGTTGGTGTGACTGACCTTTTTTGCACGTTCGTCTTACAAGCAGTTTGGATTTGGAAGTTTAATTTAAGTTTCTTTTTACTTCTTATTTTTGGATCCTTTGATGTTATTCCTGTGAGGTTTTTAGTAAGAAGAGTATTGAGTTAAGGGTTTTTTTATGCCGATGAAGAAAGTTGACCCACAGTTTTTCCGTCTTACCCTATAAATATTAAATATTGGGTGGAGGTGTGGGTGCAGAGGCTTTTTCCCTTCTCTCATTTTTGCATTTCACAGGAATCTAGAATTATTAAGTACCTTGTAATTTATATTACAAGAGGTTGTTTTGTTTGAGATTTCAGTATCCTCTTGTCCTCTTTATTTTGTTTCAGTAGAAAAAGACCATACAGCCTATCTAGTCACCCATATAAACTGCTCAACTTTACAATCTTTTCCTCCTCTCCTTTGGAGATCCTCTGTGTTTGTCCCAGGTTTTCTTGAATTCTAATGTTGTCCTTTTTCTGTACCTCCACTAGGAGGCCACTGCATGCATCCACCACTTTTTGTGTAAAGAAATATTTCTGTAGATTAGTTCAGAGCCTACCCTCTTTTAGCTTCATCCTATGACCATTCATTCCAGTGCATGAGCCAAACCAAAACTCCCTCAAGAAGATTCTTACAAAACTGCCTTAGGTATATATGTAGAAAAGTAAGTGCAGAGAAATTATACTGGCCGATACCACAGGAGCCAACTTTTCAGAATTATTAGAGGTGCTAAGCCCAATGGAAATAACTGCTCCCTGGACATATACAAAGAATTCTCTCAATATTGGGGGTGCACAAGCACCCACAGCACCAACAAAGCCGGCTCCTATGGCCAATACTCAAAGTGCTACTGAACACTCAACCTATCTCAGCAAAATCCGGACAGTGCTAGGGTGGTCCGTGAGTTGTACCTTGGGTAGCACCGGAGGTTATCCAGTTAGTGGCCATATTCAGACTACTACCCAGAGAAAGTTAGGACAGCAAAAAGACTGTCCTAACTCAATCCAGTTAGCAGTCTAAATATGGCCACTAACCAGATAGCACCGTTAGTCAGCACTGATTCAGCACCAACCAGGATCTGGTTATGTGCTGCTGAATATTCTGTGAGGAATGGGTCAGCTCTAGTTAAATGGTTAACCTGGTTAACTAGCACTGAATATTGTCCTGAATCAATTTACATAGTCATGAAGTCATAAGCCACACAGCACACCCAAATAACATGTCCATAGCGGAGATCTTTTCAGGACCAGAGTACTGCATGTCTCTGTGCTTTATACAGAATCCAGGGGATTATAGGGTGAATTCTATAAATGGTGCCTAAAAAACTTGGCCCCCCAAAAACCCCCACATAAGCGACATTCTATAAACTGTGCCTAAAGTTCAGCACGGTTTATAGAATAATGCGTAAGCAAAGAGGTTGTGTGTAAACATAGGTATCGCCATTTGCTCCAATGAAAATGTGCTGTGAACACCCCTGCTTCACTCCACTCCAGTAACAGCAGATAAACTAACATTTAGCTCTTATGGCTTGTGTCAGTAGAATACCAGTAAGCCTCAGATTGTTGTGCATGCAGGACCCTTTGAATCAGACGCCTTGCCTTTTCCTTGTGCCTGCCAAAAAGCGCTCTTCAGCCTAACATTCTATAACTATGTGCTTTCTCCGACATATAATTCAATGAGAAAAAGACCCTGGAACCTTTATTTCAACATCTAAATAAAGGCCCATCGTTGGCTATTTTGACTGAGAAATGTTGTCCAAGAAGAATAAGAGACCTTCCTTGGCACCATCACATGAGGAAGTGAACACAGCTGAGCCATGAGCCTAAACCTGCTTCTGTTTGCAAAGCAAAACAACCCACAGTGAATTAATTTGCCATTGAAGAAACAGGTTTGCAGTCACAACAGGAATAGGATGTGCAAACAAGCACCTGCATCTTACCACAAACATGTTATTTTAGGTGTTTTTATGATTACATAAGTACATAAGTATTGCCATACTGGGACAGACTGAAGGTCCATCAGGCCCAGAATCCTCTTTCCAACAGTGGCCAATCCAGGTCAGAAGTACCTGGCAAGGTCCCAGAACAGTACAATACATTTTATGCTGCTTATCCTAGAAATAAGCAGTGGATTTTCACCAAGTCCATTTAAATAATGGTCTATGGACTTTTCCTTTAGGAAGCCATCCAAACCTTTTTTAAACCCCAGTAAGCTAACTGTTTTTACTAAATTCTCTGGCAACAAATTCCAGAGTTTAATTACATGATGAGTAAGAAATATTTTCTCCAATTTGTTTTAAATTTACTACTTTGTAGCTTCATTGCATGCCCCCTAGTCCTAGTATTTTTGGAAAGAGCAAACAAGCGATTCATGTCTACCCATTCTACTCCACTCATTATTTTATAGACCTCTGTCAAATCACCCCTCAGATGTCTTTTCTCCAAGCTGAAGAGCCCTAGCCGCTTTAGCCTTTCCTCATAGGGAAGTCATCCCATCCCCTTTATCATTTTCATCTCCCTTCTCTGTACCTTTTCTAATTCTACTATATCTTTTTTGAGATGCGGTGACCAGAATTGAACACAATATTCGAGGTGCGGTTGCACCATGGAGCGATATAAAGGCATTATAACGTCCTACAAAGACTTGGAAGGGATGAGTGAAATCATTTTAAAGGACATCATAGCTATGTATCATTTCTCCTTCTTTGTATATAACATAAATAGCCCTACTGTGTCAGACCAATGGTCCATCTAGCCCAGTATCCTGTTTCCAACTGTGGCCAATCCAGCTCACAAGTACCTGGCAAAAACCCAAATCGTGGCAACATTCCATGCTACCAATCCCAGCTTCCCCATTTCAGTCTCAATAGCAGACTATGGACTTTTCCTCCAGGAACTTGTCCAAACCTTTTTTAAACCCAGATACGCTAACCGGTTACTACATCCTCCAGCAAAGAGTTCCAGAGCTTAACTATCTGCTCAGTAAAAAAATATTTCCTCCTATTTGTTTTAAAAGTGTTTCCATGTAACTTCCTTGAGTGTCCCCTAGTCTTTGTACTTTTGGAATGTGTAAAATATCAATTCACTTCTACTCGTTCTACACCACTCAGGATTTTATAGACCTCAATCATATCTCCCTTTTCCAGCTGAAGAGCACTAACCTCTTTAGCCTTAACCTCTATGAGCAAAGAAAAAAAAAAGAATAAAAAAAAGTGCATGTTCTAGCACATAGAATGGAGAGAGTAGACGTGCAAATCTCTGTCGTGAACATTCATTAAGTGCCCCTTTTACTAAATTGTGCTAGGAATTCCTCCGCTGCAATGCCGACAAAGCCTATTCAAAGGTTATCTTGAAACCTAGCCCATTGGTGGTCCTCGAAGAATGCAGCCAACAGGACATTAATGAATTTATATCCCGCTGTTCAAAAGTGGATTACATAAGACAAAAATACCAGGCATTCCTGAGAAGGCACATAATAGTTAAACAGCAAGCCATAGCTAACAGATACATACTCGTGAATTACATTAAAAAACTTTTGGAACAAATGAGCTTTCAGCTGATGATGGATGGACATATAATTCCATTTTGCCCTCAGTCCAGGAGGTACATTGTTCCAAAGCAAAGCAGCTAAATAAGGGAAGGGAAGCTTAACCACTTCTTAGATTTTACCCCTTTAACATTTGGGAAATGTAAAACAAGTTATTTGCTATCATCTAATTGATGTCTTAAGACTAAGTAAATGGACCATATAAAATCAAACAGCCCAATTTAAATTGAATTCTTGCTTCCACGGCAACCAATGTAATTTCCTCGGAGTTCGTGTTACTCTATCAAATTTCCTGGCTTTACATAGCAATCTAGCTAAAGACTTGAAGTCTACTAAGTAGTTTATTGCATGTAAAACATTGCAATAGTCTCATTGGGACGCTACACATTGGACTCCTCCGCTTCTAATGGTCAAGACAGTGGGCTTAGGAATCCAGGGAACTGAGCTTAGTTTCCACTATGGCTCCCTTTGACACAGAGCAAACCACTTAACTCTCCATTGCACCAGCTACAAAAATCTTAGGGCCCTCTTTACAAAGGCGGACTAGCGTTTTTAGCATGCTAAAAAGTAGTACGTGCTAACCGTGTAGACGCCCACAGGAATATTATGGACATCTACACAGTTAGCACATGCTAATTTTTAGAATGTGCTAAAATCACTAGCTCACCTTTGTAAACAGGGACCTTTCTAAACAGAGAACGTACATGTATGTAATGTGTAAACCACTTTGACTGATTCACAGAAAGGCAGTATAACAAGAATATAATAAACATATGCCTGTAGCAAATATCAATATGCAATAAGAATTAGTCATAACAACACTAGTAAACAAAAATGAGAATGTTATAATGCCCTTGTATTGTTCCATGGTGCGACTGCACCTCGAATATTGTGTTCAATTCTGGTCGCCATATCTCAAAAAAGATATAGTAGAATTAGAAAATATATAGTAGAATTAGAAAAGGTACAGAGAAGGGCAACAAAAATGATAAAGGGGATGGGACGACTTCCCTATGAGGAAAGGCTAAAGCGGCTAGGGCTCTTCAGCTTGGAGAAAAGGCAACTGAGGGGAGATATGATAGAGGTCTATAAAATAATGAGTGGAGTTGAACGGGTAGATGTGAAGCGTCTGTTTACGCTTTCCAAAAATATTAGGACTAGGGGACATGCGATGAAGCTAAAATGTAGTAAATTTAAAATGAATCAGAGAAACTTTTTCTTCACTCAACGTGTAATTAAACTCTGGAATTCATTGCCAGAGAATGTGATAAAAGGTGGTTAGCTTAGCGGAATTTAAAAAAGGTTTGGCCGGCTTCCTAAAGGAAAAGTCCATACACCATTATTAAATGGACTTGGGGAAAATCCACTATTTCTGGGATAAGCAGTATAAAATGTTTTGTACTTTTTGGGGATCTGCCAGGTATTTGCGACCTGGATTGGCCACTGTTGGAAACAGGATGCTGGGCTTGATGGACCTTTGGTCTGTCCCAGTGTGCCAACACTTATATACTTATGTACTTGGGATTCTGAATGGAATCTTGCTACTTTTTGGGGTTCTACATGGAATGCTGCTACACTTTGAAATTCTGCATGGAATCTTGTTATTCTTTAGAATTCTAGAATCTTGCCACTCTTTGGGGTTCTACATGGAATGTTGCTACTCTTTGGGTTTCTGCCAGGTACCTGTGAACTGGTTTGGCCACTGTTGGAAACAGGATGCTGTGTTTGATGGACCTTTGGTCTTTCCCAGTATGGTAATACTTATGTACTTACTAGTAAAAAAGGCCCGTTTCTGACACAAATGAAACGGGCGCTAGCAAGGTTTTCCTCGGAGTGTGTATGTTTGGGAGAGTGTATGTGAGAGTGACTGTTTGAGAGTCAGAGTGAAAGTGTGAGTGTGTGAGAGAGAGAGTGAGTCTGGGTGTGAGTGTGTTTGTGAGAGAGTGTGTGTGACAATGAGAATGTGTGCAAGTGTGTATGTGAGACACAGTGTGAGAGAGAGTGTGTGTGTGTGGGCGAGAGAGAGAGTGTGTGTGAGACACAGATTCTCTGTGAGAGTGAGTGTATGAGACCAAGCGAGTGTGTGAGTGACTGTGTGGCACATAGAGAGTGAATGTGATACAGTGTGAGACAGAGTGTGTGAGAGTGAGAGTCAGAAAGACATTGTATATGAGAGAGATAGTGTGAGCCCTGCCCTCCCAATCCATGTCCATCTGTCCCCTACCCCCTCCATTAATCCTTTTCCAGCAGTTCCCATCTCTCCCTGAGCCCTGCCCTCCCAATCCATGCCCATCCATGCTCCTCTGTCACCTGTCCTCTCCATTCATCCCTATCCAGCAATTCCCCTCTCTCCCTGAGGCCTGCCCTGCAATCCATATCCATCCATGCCCATCTGTCCCCTCCATTCATCCCTATCCAGCAATTTCCCTCTCTCCATGAGCCCTGCCCTCCCAATCCATGCCCATCCATGCTCCTCTGTCCCCTGCCCCCTCCATTCATCCCTTTCCAGCAATTCCCCTCTCTCCCTGAGCCCTGCCCTCCCAATCCATGCCCATCCATGTTCCTCTGTCACCTGCCCCCTCCATTCATCCCTATCCAGCAATTCCCCTCTCTCCCTGAGCCCTGCCCTGCAATCCATATCCATCCATGCCCATCTGCCCCTCCATTCATCCTTATCCAGCAATTCCCCTCTCCCTGAGTCCTGCCCTTCCAATCCATGCCCATCCATGATCCTCTGTCACCTGGCCCCTCCATTCATCCCCATCCAGCAATTCCCCTCTCTCCCTGAGGCCTGCCCTGCAATCCATATCCATCCATGCCCATCTGTCCCCTCCATTCATCCCTATCCAGCAATTCCCCTCTCTCCCTGAGTCCTGCCCTCCCAATCCATGCCCATCCATGCTCCTCTGTCCCCTGCCCCCTCCATTCATCCCTATCCAGCAATTCCCCTCTCTCCCTGAGGCCTGCCCTGCAATACATATCCATCCATGCCCATCTGTCCCCTCCATTCATCCCTTTCCAGCAATTCCCCTCTCTCCCTGAGCCCTGCCCTCCCAATCCATGCCCAGCCATGCTCCTCTGTCCCCTGCCGCCTCCATTCATCCTTTTCCAGCAAGTCCCCTATCTCCCTTCCATGACCCCCCCTCGCATCCATGCTCCTCTCTCTCCCATGTCCCAGCCTGGCCCGCCCTCTTTCCCCCCCCCCTTCGCATCCATGCTGTCGTTTCTCCCCTGCCCTCCCGCTCCCATTGTTCTTCTTTACTGGCCACCCTCTTCTCTCCCCCCAACATCCCTTTTTGTTTTTTTTCTTCTTTTTAAATTTACCTCCGTGGCGGTTCCGGCAGCGAAGCGTCAGGGAAGGAGGCGGCGCTCCCGACGTCTAGCTTTCCCTTCGCTGTGTTCCGCCTTCTTTTGACGTCATCCTTGATGTCAAAAGAAGGCGGAACACAGCGAAGGGAAGGCTAGACGTCGGGAGCGCCGCCTCCTTCCCTGACGCTTTGCTGCCGGATTTTTTTTTTTTCCGCCCTCGACGTCATGACGTTTGACGCGAGGGCGGGGCAGAGACGGCTGGCTGGCTTGAAGGCTTCACACCACGAATCCACGAACCCTTCAGCCTGGGAGTGACGTCAGATGGCTTCATGGCTTCACAGAACGTTGTCCTCAGAATGTTGAGGGTGCGTTTTATTATATTAGATGTAGATCAGTCTGCAGGTGACAGAGCTAAACCATGATATTGCCTTTAGGTGATTCCATTTGTAGTCTGATTAAATCTATAACTAAGGGGCCCTTTTACTAAGGCACGTTGGAGCCTACGCAGGTCCAACACACATCAATTTGGAACTACCGCCTGGCTACCGCGAGCCCCAGGCGGTAATTCCATTTTTTTACACGTGTCTGATACGCGCAGCAGAAAATATTTTTTATTTTCTACCGTGGCGATAACCGGTCAGTAATCGGCAATGTACGCGTGCTGACAATTACCACCCAGTTAACACGTGAGACCTTACCGCTAAGTCAATGGGTGGCAATAAGGTCTCAGGCCCAAAATGCTGCACATCCATTTTCAGCAAAAAAAAAAAGTCCTTTTTTGAAGGAATGAAAAACGGACCTGCACACGTCCAATACATGCGCCTACAACAGCACAAGCCATTTTGTCAGTGCACCTTAGTAAAAGGACGGACCCCCCCCCAAGTCATCTGAGCTAGCGAAGAACAAGACATCTGCAGCCAAAGCTTAGAAGTTTGTCATTCAGAAGGGGATCATTATATACAGCCTATCCTGCTGCTTTACTCAAGGGGTAACGATTAGCTCATGTTATCTATAGCAGGGCCAATAAGAACAAAATGGGCCCTGTGGCATATAACATGAACTAATCATTAGTAAAAGACCTCCTTAGTAAAGGATAAGCAGAAATATCCATTAGCAGGGCATTTCTCTGAATAATATGACAGAGACCCTAATAATCATGGAGGTAAGGCCTCATTTTCCAAAACTTTTTTCTATTCTGTGCAGTTTTAAAACCATGACCCACAAATTATATTCTTAAAGGTGAGAGCATTCAGGAAAATAGAAATGCTGTCATTTCAATAAAACAGGGAAATAACCAAATTTATTGTCTTGTTTTGCATCATTTACAGTTTGAAATTAAGAAAAAAAAAGAATGACAGTTTTTGGCCTCCTGCTTTGTCCCATATCTGGCCCTGTGATCCTCCCTGAGGAAACCTTGAGGCATATTTTCAAAGCACTTAGCCTTCCAAAGTTCCATAGGTTTCTTTGGAACTTTGGAAGGCTAAGTGCTTTGAAAATATGCCTCCTTGCCTCCTCCATTTTTGCAGGACCCCAGTTCCTCCACCATCCTCCTGCCCCATTAGGACCTGGAGGCATGCGGCAGATTATGGTTGTGCAGGGGGTTGCCTGGCGAAGGAGGAGGTGGGGCCTCTAAGGGGTTGGAATAGTCTTCCTTAGTGCAGTAAGAAAGGACATTGATGTGCCAGGCAAAGAAGAAGAGATGCCAAGGGGTGGGGTAGTTTCTCAGGGCTCCTTGATAACCCTTGTACCAGGCCCAAAAAGAACAAAATGCAAGAGGAAACCAAATATTAGAAAAATACAATTAGAAAAAGAAAAAAAACAAACAAAAAAAATTATAAATAAAACACTAAATGTTTTCCTTGCATGCTTCAAAAATAATCTCAGGTTTTCAGCAATTAATTGTGGAGAGTTTTTTTTCTCAGCAGAGAGATCACTGTATTCCAGGGGTGGACTGGTAGTGATCTGGGACCCCAGGCACTAAGGGTCGTGGGCCCCTAACCATCTATCAAAAAATGATTAAACTAGATGAAAGCTGGGGGGAGAATGGGCCCTATTATCCCAATGGTCACTCTGCCCCCGCTGTACTCCCTTACTCAGTCAACTCAATCAGTTTAGATATACAGACATGAATGGATTCCTCCACAGACACTGTTATCAGCATAAGAGAATTTTTATCTTGTTAGTTACGTGCCCTTTCTTGAACCTAAGAATGCATGAGAGACTAGCTTTCCTTTTGTTAGATCACCTGGGAGATTAGAGAGTAGATCAATATACCCTGCCATGCAAGCAGGAGAACTTGCTCTTTTCTATAATTTCCTTCTTGATTGTTGCAAATTTGAGAGGCCACTTTATGACTCTGTCATGTTTTCTTCTATGACATGTATAAAGACTCTACTCTGAAAGCAGGAGCAAATAATTACTAGAGAAACTTTTCACAGCAAACATAACGCCTGTAACTGCTCATTTCCCTAGAAAAGTACAGGAGCAATCCATAGTGAAGAGGATAATATAAAAATAATGAGTGGATCAACTATTTCATGTGTATATTTAGGGCCCCTTTTACTACGCGGCGGTAAGCTCAACGCGGGCTTACCGCTCACTAAACAGGAAGTACTGCCAGGCTACCACACCAGCCTGGTGGTACTTCCTACCCCTAGCGCACCATCGTATCTGGCGCTACAAAAAATATATTTATTTTTGTAGCACCGGAGTACACCGGGCAGTAATTGGGCAGTGCAGGCACTGCCCAGTCACCACTGGGTTAGCGCGGAAGCTCCTACCACCACCTCAATGGGTGGTGGTAAGGGCTCTGCCCCGAAATGGCCACACTGCAAGTGCTTTACTTGCCGCATGGCCATTTCCTGCAGGGTAGAGACTTCTCTTTTACCTGCTGCGGTAAACGTGGGCCTTGGTGCATGTGAAAAACACGTGTTGACACCAACACAGGCCCCCTTTTGCAGCAGCTTGGTAAAAGAGTCCCTTAAAAAAAACATTTTCCTGAAGTGAGGTGAACAAATTATTCAAACTCCGTTTGTCAGAAATAGATATAGTGGAGAAGATGAAGAGGTCAAGAAGAGGGAGAAAATGACAAATGGACAGGAGATCCTGGCAAGAAAGTTAAGAAAAGCCAGGAAACCAGTAACCCAGATCAATATGATTAGAAAAATTAAATGCTCAGAGAAACTAGATAGAAAAAAAATACATTTTTTAAAATTTGGGATGAACTTGAGAGGTATCCATGCTATTAGTCCACTTTAAAGGTTAATAAATAAATATAAAACATAAAAATGGAAAATACACAGTAATAGACAAATGTAATACATTTCTGACTAGCCTTCAGAGGCAAAAACCTCCTTCCACAGGTTAGGATAGTATCCTGACCTGAGGAAGGAGGTTTTAGCCTCCAAAAGCTAAACAGAAAATGTATCAAATTACTCCAATAAAATGGTCTCTCTTATTTTCTATTTTAATTTTAGTTTTATTTATTAATTTTTATTTTAGTGAGACTATATCAATTTTTGAAATTTAGATCTCTATCTTTATATTTTGCACAGTATAGAGTGGCATGGATCATATTTTCTATTTCTCTGGTGTTTATTTTATTTATTACATTTGTATCCCACATTTTCCCACATAGCAGTAGGCTCAATGTGGCTTACAGGTTCCGGAGAGGAGAGTACCAACTCCGGGAATATATACAGAGTGGAAAATAGAGTAACAGTAGGTATAAGGAAGCTGTTAAGGTTCCGGAAAAGAGAGTGCAACTCTGGGACGAATATATAGTAGCATATAGAGAGAAGTAATCCCAATGAGGCTGATAAGTCTCCAGGGATGGGACTACAGCTTCTAGTGAGCAATACAGAGTAGGATAAGGGTAGAAGTACACTTAATTATAACTGGAGTGGTAAAATTTGTACAGTATGAACTAATATGATTATGTGGAAGGGGTACTGTTCATTTCTTAGTTCGATAGATGTGATGCATTGTTCATGAATTAGTTCGGGTCTGCTGCGTAGGCTTTCCGGAAGAGGTGAGTCTTGAGGTCTTTTCGGAATTTTAGATGGGTGTTCACAGTTCTAATGTTTCTAGGTAATGCATTCCAGGGCTGGGTGCAAATGTAGGAAAAGCTGGATGCATATGTTGATTTGTATTTTAGCCCTTTACAGTTTGGGTAATGCAGGTTTAGAAATGTTCTGGGTGATTTGATGATGTTTCTAGTTGGCAAGTTGATAAGTTTGGTCGTGTCGGTTGGGGCCAGACCATGGATTATTTTGTGGACAGAGTGCAAATTTTGAAGGCAATTCATTCCTTGATTGGTAGCCAGTGCAGTATTTCACGTAGAGGTTTAGCACTTTTGAATCTTGCCTTTCTGAAAATGAGTCTAGCTGCCGTGTTCTGTGCAGTCTGCACTTTCCTTAGATCTGTTCTTTGCATCCCGCATATACGGCATTACAGTAGTCAACATGTGATAGTACCATTGTTTGAATTATGTTACAGAAAGTTTCCCTAGGGAAGAATTGTTTGATCAGGTTGAGTTTCCACATTGCGTGGTTATCAATAGAAATCAAACAAAATAAAACATGGAAAAGAAAATAAGATGATACCTTTTTTATTGGACATAACTTAATACATTTCTTGATTAGCTTTCGAAGGTTGCCCTTCTTCCTCAGATCGGAAATAAGCAAATGAGGTAGCAGATAGTATATATGAGAGAAACATCAAAGCATTACTTTGACTGTCTGACAGAGTGGGAGGGTCGGGGCAACCTTCGAAAGCTAATCAAGAAATGTATTAAGTTATGTCCAATAAAAAAGGTATCATCTTATTTTCTTTTCCATGTTTTATTTTGTTTGATTTCTATTGATAACCTTTAAGAGTGGACTAACACGGCTACCATACCTCTCCACATTGCGTGGAACATTTTCTTTGTGGTGGCAGAGGCTTGGCTCTCCAGGGTTAGATTGGTGTCAATAGTAATTCCAAGGATCTTCAGTTTGTCTGATATTGGGAGAGTATGTTCCAGGGTTTTTATGGATGAAGGGAGGTTTGTTTTGTGGTGAGAAAGAAGAATAAGGCAGTAAGTTTTTTCCTTGTTGTGTTTGAGTTTGAATGCAGAAGCCCAGGCATCCATTAAGCTTAAACTAGTCTTTATTGCAACAGTGATTTCTGTTGGATTAGAGTTGAATGGTATGTAAATGGTGACATCATCCACATACAGAAAAGGATTAAGATTTTGCTTGTATAGGGCATGAGCAAGGGGGATCATCAGATTAAATAATATGGGTGAGAGATGTAAACCCTGGGGTACTCCGCAGTCGGTTCTCCATGATGGTGTTGACCTGTATGCAGAGTCTGGCTTCTTGGGATTTCAGTTTAATTTTTCTCTACATATTTCTATTTTTCATTTGTGCTTTTTTATTCTATACTTGATAAAGGTTTATCTGTATTTGTATGTGAAAAAGGCCATTAGCACTGAATATCTATGTAGGATTGATTGATCTGTACTAATCCAGTTTGCTTAAATTTCCCAATAGGCATACGGATGTTTTATTACCACTGCAATATTTATAGTGCTGCCTTTTCCAAGTTAGGCCCTTGTTGTGTGACTCACTACTACTACTACAACTACTTGACATTTCTAAAGCGCTACTAGGGTTACGCAGCGCTGTACAATTTAACATAGAAGGACAGTCCCTGCTCAAAGGAGCTTACAATCTAAAGGACAAATGTACAGTCAGTCAAATAGGGGCAGTCTAGATTTCCTGAAAGGTATAAAGGTTAGGTGCCGAAAACAACATTGAAGAGGTGGGCTTTGAGCAAGGATTTGAAGATGGGTAGGGAGGGGGCTTGGCGTAAGGGCTCAGGAAGTTTATTCCAAGCATAGGGTGAGGCGAGGCAGAATGAGCAGAGCCTGGAGTTGGCGGTGGTGGAGAAGGGTACTGAGAGGAGGGATTTGTCCTGTGAGCAGAGGTTACGGGCAGGAACGTAAGGGGAAATGATGTAGAGAGGTAATGAGGGGCTGCAGACTGAGTGCATTTGTAGGTAAGAAGGAGAAGCTTGAACTGTATGCAGTATCTGATTGGAAGCCAGTGAAGTGCCCTGAGAAGAGGGGTGATATGAGTATATCAGTTCAGGCGGAATATAAGACGTGCAGCAGAGTTCTGAACAGATTGAAGGGGGGATAGATGGCTAAGTGGGAGGCTAGTAAGGAGTAGTTTGCAGTAGTCAAGGCGAGAGGTAATGAGAGCGTGGACGAGAGTACGGGTGGTGTGCTCAGAGAGGAAAGGGCGAATTTTGCTGATGTTAAAGAGAAAGAAGCGACAGGTCTTGGCTATCTGCTGGATATGCGCAGAGAAGGAGAGGGAGGAGTCGAAGATAACTCCGAGGTTGCGGGCAGATGAAACGGGGAGGATGACATCCATGCAGCAATGTCAGATAAGCAGGCTGATACCTTGGCCTGGGTCTCTGCGGTGATGTCTGGTGTGGAGAGGTATAGCTTGGTGTCATCAGCATAAAGATGATACTGGAAACCATGAGATGAGATCAGTGAGCCCAGGGAAGAGGTGTAGATTGAAAAAAGAAGGGGTCCAAGGACAGATCCCTGGGGAACTCAAACAGAGAGCGGGATGGGGGTGGAGGAAGATCCATGAGAGTGTACTCTGAAGGTGCGGTGGGAGAGATAGGAGGAGAACCAGAAGAGGACAGAACCCTGGAACCCAAATGAGGACAGTGTGGCAAGAAGTAAATCATGATTGACAGTATCAAAAGCAGCGGACAGATCAAGGAGGATGAGGATGGAGTAGTGGCCTCTGGATTTGGCAAGGAACAGGTCATTACAGACTTTAGAGAGTGCCATTTCTGTCGAGTGTAGAGGGCGAAAACCGGATTGAAGCGGATCGAGGATGGCATGAGAGGAGAGAAAATCAAGGCAGCGGCTGTGAACAGCACGCTCAAGTATTTTGGAGAGGAAGGGTAGGAGGGAGATGGGGCGGTAGTTGGAGGGACTGGTAGGGTCAAGTGATGTTTTTTTGAGGAGAGGTGTGACTACGGCGTGCTTGAAGGTGTCAGGGACAGTTGCAGTGGAGAGAGAGAGGTTGAGGATATGACAGATGGAGGGGGTGACAGTTTGAGAGATGGTGTTAAGTAAGTTGGTGGGGATGGGATCAGAGGAACAAGTGGTGCATTTGAGGAGGAAAGAAGGCGGGTGGTTTCCTCCTCGGTGATATCAGGAAAGAAGGAGAAAGAGGCCTCGGTTGGTTGGTTGAGGGAGAGGGTTGAAGGGTGAAGAGGAAGAGGTGCCTTGGTAGTGAACTCAAGGTTGATCTTTTGCACCTTGTCACGGAAGTAGTCAGCCAGTGATTGAGGTGAGAGTGGGGGGGGGGGGGGAGCGGAGGGCACTTTGAGGAGGGAGTTAAGGGTGGCGAAGAGACGACGAGGGTTGGCTCCTGAAAGTTAGTGCTCTTAGTATAGTAGAATTACTTTAAAGGTCCTGGCTGACTTTTGTAGGGTTTTGTATCACTTCACAAAATGCCTGGTACTGGATTTTGAATTTGGATTTAGCTCTCACCTTTCTCAATAGTAGTTCAATATGAGTTACATTCAGGTACTGTAGGTATTTCCCTGTCCCTGTACCTGATGCAATGAAGGGTTAAGTGACTAGCTCAAGATCTCAAGGAGCAGTAGTGGGATTTGAACCCTACCTCCCCTGGTTCTCAGCCTGCTGCTCTAACCATTAGATACAGCTAATACAGATAACGGGGCCAATATTCAGACCTTAGGAGTTAGACGGGCCACCTCCCATCATCAGCAATGACCCAAATGTTCAATGCCGGGGCATTTCCGGTGACCGGCATTGAATATCCGGTTCATTTTTGGCCAGTTTAAATTTAACCGGCCAAGCCAGTATTCAGCAATGGCCGGATAATTTTATAGCAGCCAAAGATAGGCCTGCCATTTGGGTGGCTCGATTTGTCCACCAAACATAGCTGGCAATGTGCTGAACATTCGCAGATAGCCAGGTATATCGTGCAATATAATGGGTTAGCCACTAAACGCTGACCCTGATTATTTAGCAGGAGATAACCGGCTATCTCTTGCTAAGTATTCACAGATAGCCAGTTAAGTGCTATTTAACCAGCCAGGAGCCATTCCCGGCTAGTTAAATAGCGCTGAATATCAGCAGGAATATATGCAGCTATATTCCAAACATGTTTTGTAACTCAGGGGCCCTTTCACTAAGCCATGTAGGCATGCATGTGCGTCCTACGCATGTCAGTTTTGAACTACCGCCCAGCTACCGCATTGCCCAGGCAGTAATTTCATTTTTTATGCACGTCCACTAAGCACGCTGGAAATTTTCCGGTGCGCGGCGCTAACCGGACGGTAATTGGCACTGTACTCACGTAGATCATTACTGCCCCATTAATGCATGAGACTTTACTGCTAGGTCAATGAGTGGTGGTAAGGTCTCAGGCCCAAAACGGACGCAAACCATTTGCGGCCAAAAAAAGACCTTTTTTGCATGTGCACTGAAAAATGGACCTGCGTGCGTCCAATACACGAATCTACACTAGCACAGGCCATTTTTTGGCTCACCTTAGTAAAAGGACCTCTCAGCAATTAACTAAAGGCCTACAGATCTTATATGGTCGCCAGTAACCTTGGGATTTCTGTTACAGTGCTTCTGAAAATCAATGTTCACATGGCCAATAGGAAGGTCCTAGGTTGGGGAGCTAGGACTGACTGGGAGGCAAGTAATGAAGTGCCTGCAGATAGTTCCAGAATTGTATTACCTTGGTGCATTATTTTGAATTTTTTTTTTTTGGCACATAGTTCGCTGGAGTGTATTCAGTGTGCATAATACCATCAGTAACAGAGGTACTAGCGGCAGGGTAGTGGGTGTCTCTGCACCAGAGACACATTAAAGGGATCCTTCCCTGATGTGTTCAAAATTGTCCCTACTATTTCTTTACTACTGACATAGGTGTTGCCTACCATCCCAAGGGTTTTAACTTGTCTCACCACGCTCCATCCCATCAATCCTAGTCCGACCCCACCCTACTTAAACCCCCTTAAACATCTGAGTTACCAAATACCTATGCTTGAGCTACTACTGTGAGTTAAAGGCATAAGGGCATAAGAATAGCCATACTGGGTCAGACCAATGGTCCATCTAGCCCAATATCCTCTTCCCAACAGTGGCCAATTCAGGTCACAAGTACCTGGCAGAAACCCAATTAATAGCAACATTCCATGCAGAATTCCAAACAATAGCAAGATTCCATACAGAATCCCAAAAAGTAGCAGGATTCTGGAATCCCAAAAAGTAGCAACATTCCATGCTACCAATCCCAGGGCAAGGAGTGGCTTCCTCATGTCTGTCTCAATAGCAGACTATGGACTTTTCCTCCAGGAACTTGTCCAAACCTTTTTAAAACTCAGATATGCTAAATGCTGTTACTACATCTTCTGACAAAAGCCAAATAAATATACAAGGCCAGATATACCAAGTATTTCCCCAAACTTCCTGAGTACAGCTGGCTGACAGTCTCGCTGAAAGATCAATTCCTCATCGTTTCCATTTCTATGAGTAATTAATGCATTCATTCTAAGAACATTATCAAATATTCTATAGCTCTGACTGCTGAAAGCTAACTGGCTCTGGTACAGACATCCTAATATTCAGCTAACTAGTTGTTATTAAGCATTTCTTGTGGCTTCAGTCCATTAACCTGAATGTAAGAGTAGGATGAATTACGGCACAGTTGGCAGCATCTAATTAAATAACTTTTGGTAAGGAACCATGGAGAACCTATGAGATCCCACTAGAAATCCAGCTGCCAGTTCCAGTGGTTGTCAGCATAGAAGTTAAAACTGAGTTTGGAAAACATAGTAAAAAAATATGAATTTTTGTATGATATAAATGTTTTATAGCACCTTTACTTTCTAGTCAACTTTTTTCGTGCCTATTAAATCTGCTCAGCTGCTGCAGAATATAAAGAATGTGAGAAAACTAAGGCTAAGAAACTGTAAGATACTTTTACAAGAAGTTGAAGGTTGCAGCTTTTCAAAATATAAACCATAAGCTACTAAATCAACATAAGTAGAGCAGGACCCACAATACCCCTCAATGTGTAACAGTGTGCCTACAGCAGTGGCGTAGCTAGGTGGGGAGCCAGAGGAGCTGATGCTCCCCCAAATACAGTTCTGCCGGTGCCAGCACCTATTTTTTTTTCGTTATGTTGCATAGAAAATGTGCGCCGGTGTCGGCGGAAGTCCGCTTTCGCTCCCCCCGCACCGTCAACCTGGCTCAGCTTCTGGCCTACAGTTAGACGTCATGGGCCAGATTTTATATATGATGCCTAGAAAATCTGTGCGGAAAACATTTCCACCTAAGCGTATTCCATAAGCAGCGTCTAGATATAGGAGAGGTATATTAAATATGCTTAATTGACATCTCAGCACCTAGAACTACGCAGACTCTATTTATACCAATGAAAACATGGTGTAAATCCCGACGCATACATTTTGGCGCAGACGGCCATATTCTAGAACAACGCGCGTAATTTTTGGAACTCCTATGAAATGCCCATTTCCCCACCCATAACCACGCCCCTTTTGCCTGCACACATTAGAATTTAGGGGCAGTGGGCCCAATTCCATCTACAGCGCTTAAAATTAACGCACATTAGGCAATCACGCCTAAGCATATTCTAAATACCGCATGTAAATCTATGCACAGTATTTAGAATACGCTTAGGTGTAGTTCATGTGACTAAATCTATGTGTGTCCATTTATGCCAAAGAAAAGCTGGTGTAAATCCCTGCATATAGATTTACACGCACTGGCCCATGTTTTATAATGCACATAGATTTTGGAATGCCCACAAAACGCCCATTTCCACGCCCCTTTTTGCCTGTGCACATTAGAATTTAATTTAGGTGCAGTATATTACAGAATACGCTTAGCAATGTACGCGTGTAAATTCTAATTTAGTGCTCGCTATTGCTTATTAAGAGCCGTTAACAATTCTTAACATTTTGTTAAAACAATTAATCTATGCATGTAGTTATAGAATATGCCTAGATTTATGCATGAAACCGTGCGTAACACTAGGCACGCTATATAGAATCTGGGAGAGTGCACTACAGAATACGCTTAGCATTGGGAAGTAAAAGGGAGGAATGTGCCCAGCACATGTGCACAAAAGCTGTGTGGTAAGTATGGTTCTTGCGCGTACGCCTAGTTGAAACAGGGGAGCACGTGCAAGAGATCCTCCCCCCAGCACAGCAACTGTGACTGTGGCCCAGCCTATAGTAAAACCTGGGAGCCCAGGCAAGTTTTATACTTCAGAGGAGAGGAGCACGTGAACTCCTGTTCAACTGCCGTTAGTTTTTGCCAATCTTCCACTGAATTGTAGCTTCTTTTTGGTAGTCCGGAATGGGCCCAGTTTTGAGATATTGCCTTATTTAGAGAAGAAGACTTGTTTTGGCACCATTATAATTTCATGCTTGTGAGGGCTGCATGCACGACAAGGCATTTTCTTTCAGTTTCTCCTCTTAAGTCCATGCACTTCGGACTTTTGGCTGTCTGAGGTCTGGGCTCAGGCTGTTTTTATATTAAAGTGGCTCCCAGGTTTTCTTGCATGTGAAACAATCACTTCGAAAGCAGGGTCTGCCAAGCGTGCACAGTCACTTGAAAATTACATGAGAATACTGAGAATGTCCTGTTATCACAACCCTAGCAACTGAGACAATATCCTTTTACATTTACCTAAATGGAAAGACATTCAAACCCAAGTATATCAAGTCTCTAATGCCATGACACTACAGAGCTGTCAAATCCTCTCCCATGGTGGCTTTCAGCCCAGTTATGGTCTACCAGCAGGCAATTACAGAGCAGCTAGAAGGAAAAGTGTGCCCCTAGTGGTGAGGACAGAAAGGAGGTCTGCTTCTTCTCTCTTTCTCAGCTCTGGAAGCAACAGCTACTCCTCAATACATGCTCTGATTAAAAGCATCAGCCACAAGGACAGAGATGAGGCTGGAAACCTGCTACTGGCCTACTGCCACAGTAGCCCCGGAAGGGGTAGAGCGGTGGAAGGAATGGAAAGAAAAGATGAAGAAAAGCACAAAGGTGAAGAGGAATGAAAGAGAAAGAGGAAGGGAAATTGAAATGGGAGGAAGAGATGAAAGGGGAAAGATGAAGAGAATGAAATACACAGAGAAAAGGGAGAGACATAGATGAATGAGGCTCGTATGTGTGACTAAAGTCACGCTAAGGTTACATTTTGTCCTTTTGTGTGGAGAAAAAGACAAAACAGACATACAAACTACAACAATACAAAGATAAGATGAAAAAGTGATAAAACAATAAAAAGACACATAAAATTCTGGAAAGGCTAAAATAAATTTGAAATAGAGTGGAAGAAGTACAAAATGGCAGTCATTGCAGTAAACCAGAAACAAATAAACCTGAATACAGTGAGGGGTCTAAAAAACACCCTTTAAGTGCATTCTATAGGATGTTCTTTTGCACACACTGTATGGTATGAACCGAGTGCATTTGAAATCCGGGAATTAGCTGCAGCCCTTGAGAATTTTATAAACCAGTAATTTCACCCCCTGCAGACAGAAACTAGGTCAGGGCATTCCAGAATTCTCCAGCTGAACCCACAGTACTTAGGCACAACAAATATACATGAGGCAAATTTGCATATACTGGGCCATAAATACACATAAATTTATCTCATCCCTATTCACCATGACTATCCTGAAAATTCAACTGGTTGTAAGGTCTCCAAGACAGGTTTTGGAAGCCCCGAGTTAGACCATCCCTGTCCTAGCGGTACAGCATAGCATCTAACGCTGTGATGGTGAAAGAACCATAGTTGCCATGTTAGACTCCTTGAGAAAAGCGCCAACAAATACATTATAGGTCATATGTATTTATGAGACTAACTTAATAGATGTGCGACTAGCATTTATCAGGTCAGTGACTCACTTCTGTCAACCCTCCCTCCCCCTCCTGTTTACTGAGCTTAATGGATTCATTTTCCCTGTATTAGCTAAACCTAGTGTAACTGCACTGATTTTTCACTCATCCGATAAAGGAGCAGTAATTGTTAGTCCAATGAAAAGGCCTCACCTTCATCTTTGATCCTTATTTCTACATTTGTTTAGGAAGCAAATTCTCTTGTTTTGCCAAGGGTGGCATAAACTCAAACAGAGCATTGACTGAAAGAGTAAATGTTGCAGCTACAGACAGTTTATCAAAACATGCTGGTGAGTTTGGCTAGCAGACAGTGACGTCCTGTATTCTCCAAGATACTGATATCAGTAGGACCCAGTGATTCCTTACAAGCATGGCTGCCCACCCTTCATATTCTAGCAGAAAAAATTTTGGAAGAAGGCAAGAACAGGCCTTAATTCCCTATCCAAATGGTTCAGCCTAGAACAACTTTTAAAAGAACAGGGAAAAATAATGGGAAGATTTGTTGACCCAAAATGAAGGACTCTCCAATCTCATAAGGGATGCACAACCACTCTGTACAGCACAGCAATACAGCATGGTATAGTAATGGGGTGGTATGTGTACATATAATAAGCACCTAGTTACACTGCTGGTTGGGTTAAAAGAAGTCTAACTTTCTTCTGATTGTCCTGTAGTTCATTCAGAAGCCAGTCTTCTTCAACCAACCCTGGTGACCCCACAGACAGTAGGGATTCAGGATACTCACCACGAATCTACATGGGATCATTTTCCATATTCTGGGTCTCCACTGTCAGTAATTTGATCTCATGCATATTCATGAAAATTATCTTGAGAACCCAATGGATTCTGATGTTGCCGGCACAGATTCAGGAAGTCCTGCTTAATAACCAAGGGAAAGCTCCAAAGAACACGGCCACAAATGACCCTGCTACCTTTGCAAGCTTATCTTTGGAAATAATGGCTTAAACCTGAATAATCCCTTAGTATGAAACTGTAACATGTGCCAAGCTATAAACATTTGAAATAGATTTTACCAGACAATTTCATATGACATGCTGCAAAATATTCTTGCATTTAATTGCACCAACTTGTGTCCTTGTGAAAATATGCAGTGCTGTGTCCTGATAAAGTTATTATTATTATTATTATTATTATTATTAATTACATTTGTACCCCGTGCTTTCCCACACATAGCAGGTTCAATGCAGCTTCAAAGTTGCAATTAACATGTCACTAAAGCAACTCCTGGGCAAACATGCAAGGAAGGCCTTTTACCAGTAATAGATGCAGGGACAAGGGGAAACAGGAAGAGAAAAAGACCTGTTTCTGGAAGACTATGCTGCCCTCTAGCTAAATCAGATTAATTTAGTCCAAGCAATATTGTAACAGTAGTTTGCCTGAAAAGCCCGAAGAGCCAAGGGAACTTGATTTACTAACCAAAATGCATCAGTTGAGTACATCAAATACACAATAACGAAGATTGGTCTTAGTATCTAGGCAGGATAGTATCAGACAGATATATAGAGAAAGTTTTCCACAGAGTTCCAATCGTGCTTGCGAAAGCACCTACCCAAATGCAAAAGAATTCATACTTACGATAGAAGACATATTCAGTGTAACTTGACCAAGTCTTGTCATCTGTATACTGATTGATGAAAGAAGCTGTCACTGAGGAATTGCAGGCCACCATGTGGAATCCACATTCTGACAACATGTCAAAAGCCCTTTCCAGGTGCTTGAACTTGAGGTAGAACCTGGAGGTGTATCTATCTGGAGCTCTGTCTGGGTCTCTACTTTCATTCAAAGTTTCACCAAAGACCTCTTTAGTGAGGGCAATCCTTCCACAAACCAGAATCCTTGGGACCCTCCTAAACTTGGCATCTGCTTGACTCTCTCTGCCCATGGTACACGAACCCCTGTACCCAACAGTGATAAAGCCCCATTTCCTGTCAGGCGGTAGCAGTGACGCTGGAGGGCACACTCTTGTGTCACTCCCTTGAGAGACCTCTTCGTAATCACTATGGCAGTGGTCATCGGGACTCTGCTTGACGTCATCAGGGGCCAGAAGCTTGACCAAGTCTGGTAACTGGAAATACTCAGCCTCACGCTTCAGTCTTCCTTTCTCTGGAAAGTGATCTGGGAGGACCACCTGCTTGTCTCGGAGAAAGTCTAGTACATAACGGAAAAGGAATCCATCACGGTCAATGAAGTACCTTCCCTTGGCATCCTTGACCAGATCATTAGCTGTATCTCTCTTTGGGGTGAACATTTTCCAGAGAAGGGAGTGGGGTACACCTATTAAGGTAGAATGTCGCGTGAAATAAACTTGACCGCCAACATTCAGTTCCACCACGTCAGGTAGAGAATGTGAAAGAGCACCTTGCTCCCTTGGAGGAGGAAAAGTTCTACAGTTGCCACTTAAAGCCATTGTGCTTTTCATTAAAAAAAAAAAAATGCAATTACCAGGGAGCTGCAGTCCTCACATGAAACAGCAAAAATAAGGTTCCAGAGCCACAACCCTGCAAAAAGATCCCAATATCTGAAGCCTGCAGCTTCCAAAGAAACGTCCAGGAGGAAAAGTGGGCTGTGATGCTAACCCACCAGCTCAACCGCAGAGAAGGAACTGCATTATCAAATTCATCATTTCTAACTCATCGCCAGCCTGCCCAGGCTAATCCCACACTGATTCAGGGATCTGTTGAAAGAAAAACAAGCTAAGGTTTATTTAGCCAGGCATCTCAGAAGTTACAAAGTACAACCTACTCTTTAGTCCCCATACCTTCTCATTTCTGGATGTGAATCAAAATGTCATATTGAATGATTTGCTTGCATTCTAAGTCAAAATTAAGACTGCAACATTTTTTGGGCAAATCTGAGTTCACCACAGCACAAGCCATAAAATTTAAGGTTTCCTAACAACCAGATTCGGAGTTGCAAATGCTGCTGTATCATTAACGATTCATTTTTAATTCTATCTAGAATCGAACTAGCAGCTGTTTCAGGTGAGGCTAAGTGGGACCTTGCAAAATAACTTTCACCCTAAAAACATCATTTGCTCTGCTGAATCCGACTCAGTTACTTGTTGAGGATGCAGGAAATCTCTTACCTGAGTTGCAGCATCATTAGGAAGAAGAAGAATTTTACCAAAAAGCCGGAACACCGAGTCCCATTCATGTAGCATCCAAAAAAAGAAGAGAAACGTATTTTCTAAAATGGGTTAAAAGGCAAAATCCTCTTTTGACAACCAAGCAGAGTCTCGTAAAGTTAACGGTACGGAAGGTAAATTCAAAGAAAAATCATTCCATGAAAGAGTAAAGACAAAGAAGTTGTCAGTGGGGTCGCTGGCTCAGATTGCATGCAGAAAGCCTATGATCTGAAGCATGCAAGGGACAAAATGCCAGACTGGCACCCTACACATGAAAAACAACGAGGTTCCCATGTCTCCAGGAAAGAGAGAGCGAGACAAGAGGGGAGGGGGGAGGGGACCAGTTTGCAGTGGCTTCCCAGTCTTGTGTCGGGAGCTAGGATGCTGGGCTGACCGTAGCTGCTGTGTTGGGTGGTTCCACAGCTCCCAGTGCAATTCAGAGATGCTGTTATTTGAGCAGTGCAGGGAAGGAACCATCCAGGGAAAAAACTATTACATCATCTTAAAGGAAAACCGCTTTGACAAGAACGTGGCTTTCTAGTTCATTAACCACTTAATGACAACATAAATGACAGCAGATAAAGACCAATTGACCTACTCAGTCTTGCTTTATTAAAAAAAAAAAAAAAAAAGAAAGGAGATGCTAGCACTTTAAGAAAAGATCGTACTAAGACATTTTTTCTCAGTTTTCGTCCTGGTGCTCCCTGTATCCTAGGGGTTGGTCCTTTAACCTATTACGTTTCTTTGTATGGCAAGATGAATATGCATCGTATTTTGGGCTGTAGACCAGACAATTAAGATCAGAATGGTTTCCCTTTGCTAATTGCTACTATAAATAAACTTAGACAGTATCAACAGTGCCATCCTTCAGTAGACATCAAGAGGCTTTTAAAAATGCCGTTCAGGTCTGGGGGATTCACTCGGGCTTTTTCCCAAAGCAGTAATCCTGGAAATAAAATCTGAATTTCGCTGACGAAACTAATCAAACCATTACACAATACTGTTTCCTTTTCTTGTTAAATGCCAATGAAATAGGGGAAGTCAAGTGGACATTGTATCAAGGTACAATTGACAAAATATAACAGGTTATCGGGGGGGAGGGGCAGTGGGGGGCATTCGATGAAGCTACAAAGTAGTACATTTAAAATGAATCGGCGAAAATGTTTCTTTGCTCAAAGTGTAACTAAACTCTGGAAAAAGGAAAAGTCCATAGACCATTATTAAAATGGACTTGGGGAAACGCCACTGCTTATTTCTGGCATAAGCTGCATACAATGTTTTCTACTTTTTTGGGATCT
Source organism: Microcaecilia unicolor (assembly GCF_901765095.1). Taxonomy (NCBI): domain Eukaryota; kingdom Metazoa; phylum Chordata; class Amphibia; order Gymnophiona; family Siphonopidae; genus Microcaecilia; species Microcaecilia unicolor. The sequence goes on along the minus strand of NC_044038.1, from coordinate 175,796,490 downwards.
TGCCAGGTATTTGTGACCTGGATTGGTCACTGTTGGAAACAGGATGCTGGGCTTGATGGACCTTTGGTCTTTCCCAGTGTTGCAATACTTATGTACTTATGAGGATCTCCCAAATATTTCTCCCAGATCGTCTTGTCATTTTTGAGTTATTCACAGTTTTCTCGTCTTTCTTTGTGTTTCCAGGTCAACTGAATCCAGGGCTGGGGATTTGGGACTATGAACCTCAGGGCTGGCCCAATCATTAAGCAAGTCTAGGCAGGTGCCTAGGGCAGCAGCTTCTAGGGGGCACAAAAAAAAAGCAACACAAAGCAAAACAAAAAAACCCAACGGAATAGATGTTATGGATGATAGAAGCAGCTACTTAAGTTTTTTTTTATTTTTTTTATTTGAAGGATCAGCTTAAGTGTTGAACATAGCTGTACCCCATGAAGGAGTGATGTTAGAGTGAGTTCATGGCTCTCAAAAGGCATTATTTTTTATGTGACTTGTTAGGGACCCACAGAAGCTCTGTGGGTTTGTTGTTTTTAGCCCATTCTTGGATTCAGGACTGTAGGTAGCTCTGGTTCAAAGGTTATGAGTAGCTGTGCATCATCCACATAGATGTAGAACTGAGTGTCCATCAACTGAATTAGCTGGCTAGTGACCTGAGGTGGATATTAAACAAAGAAGGCAACAGGGTGGAACCTTGTGGTACCCTGCAGGTCAGTGCTGAAGGTGGCAACGAGGTGCTGCCAAACAGTATGGGCTGCTGCCTATCTGATAGGATCTGAACGAGGCCAGTATTGTGCCAGTGATGCCTGTTTCTGCCAGTCAAGCTAAAATGACATTGTCCACAGTGTCCAATAACACGCCAAAAGGTGCTGGGAAATCCAGAAGTGCTAACATCAATCTATTATATACTTAACCATTAGGTAAACTGGGTGCTCACCCAGGGCAGCATTTTCTGGGTGAATGAAACAGCAGCTACAGTGAACGCAAACTAACAAGGAACTTAGGCACGGGTTTTCATCACGTGCAGAATCCTTTTTCAGCACACCTGTAAAAAACTCTTTTTTATATTTTTTGCCGAAAATGGACGTGCAGCAAAATGAAAATTGCCGCGCGCCCATTTTGGGTCTGAGACCTTACCGCCAGCCATTGACCTAGCGGTAAAGTCTCCCACAGTAACCGGGTGGAAATGACCTATGTGCACCAAATGAAACTTGGTGCGGGTCTGATACGCACGGCAGAAAATAAAAATTATTTTTCGCCCACGAATATCAGACGCATGGCAAAAATGAATTTACTACAAGAGCCATGTGGTAGCCATGCGGTAACTCCATTTTGGCGTGCGTTGGGCGTACATAGACGCTTACGCGGCTTAGTAAAATGCCCCCTTAAAGACGCATCAGCATGCACTTTTAGCTAGATAGAGGAGTGATGGTTAATTTTCAAACAGTCTAATTACCTGGGTTAAAAAGCAAACCTGGTTAAATGGCATTTGGAAATTGTGTGAAATCATAAGAAAAATGCCTTTTTGCTGGATTGTTGTGGGATAGTTGATACTGTGATCATCATGATCGCTGAGTTTAATTATGAAAATTTCAGAGGGGAGAGGGTTAGGGGAATGAAACATAACTGAGCGGGGCACAACGCTGACAGTTTGCCAGGGGTATCTAATGTAAACCACTTTGAATTTATGAAAGGCAGTATATTAAACATATAAATGGCAAGTGACCGACTCACCTGCAAATGCGCAGTAGAGACTTCCCGCTCTGTCCTGCCCTTGCGCCAAGACGTGATGACGTCAGAGGGCGGAACAGAAAGGGAAACGGAGTCGGACTGTTGGCCGCTGAAGCCTGGAAATGAACATCGCGCGCACCAACCTCCACCCTCCCCCATCCCCTCCGCCGCTCCCGCCCCCCTCCGTATCGAGCCCCCTGCACTGACCTAACAGCGCCTCTCACCTCCATGTAGAAGCGCTGCAGGTAGCAGCAGAGTGATCTGCTGCTACCTGCAGCGCTTTCACACGGAGGTGAGAGGCACTGTCAGGTCAGTGCAGGGGGCCCGGCACGGAGGGGGGAGGGAGCGGCGGCGAGGAGGGTAGCTGGACATGGGGGGAGGGCAGGGGGGAGACAGCATGGTTGCTGGACATGGGGTGAGAGCAGGGCAGAGAGGAGGGTTGCTGGACATGGGGGGAGGGCAGGGTTGGTGGATGGGGGAGGGGGAGGCCAAGGGAAAGAGGAGGGTTGCTGGATATGGGGGGGGGGGAGGATCGGTGGATAGGGTGAGGCCAGGGGAGAGCAGAGGGCTGCTGGACATGGGGGGAGGGCAGGGGAGAGAGGATGGTTGCTGGAGGGGGGGGAGGCCAGAGGATACAAGACGGCTGCTGGACATGGGGGGGAGGGCAGGGAAGAGAGCAGGCTTGCTGGACATGGATCGGGGGAGGGGAGGGCAGGCGAGAGAGGAGGTTTGCTGCACATGGATGGATGGAGGTGAGAATTATTACATTGTGCAAAACACAAATCTCGCCCGTTTTAACGGTCTTAACGGCTAGTCAAACAATAAACTAAACTTTACACCAGCCTTACGGTATATAGTTTTGATGTTTGTTTTTTTCCGTGTGATGTGTTTGTGAGTTAATGGATGAACTGTTTCATCTTAATTCACCCAATTCACAGTTATTAGGCAGACTTGAGAAAAGCCACTGTTTATCCCTGGGAATAAGCAGCATGGAATCTATCTACTTTTGGGGATTCCTCCAGGTACTCATGACCTAGATTGGCCACTTTTGAAACCTAAATGCACAACTCATAAGAATAAGATAGGTCAGTAAAAAAGCAGGTCTAACATGCATATGAGCAGTAATGTGGTCACCTCTTAAATTTATGTTCAGTAGTGCCCTGAATATAAGCATAAATTAAGCTCTCTTGCCAGCTGTTTTCAACATTAAGCCTGAGTTGATGGCTTACTCCCTACTCTCACTGGTCCAGTGGGTTTGATGGATCTTTGGTCTGACTCAACTTGGCAGTTTTTCTATATAATTTTAACCAAATTTGTTGGTCTGATTGGGGCCATGGAAGATACCATTGAAGCAAGGAAATCATTCTACCATAGGATCTTGAAGAGAAATTCTTCCCCCCTGCTTCTCAGGACCAGAAAAATAGGAGTAAAGGTCCTCTCCCTACCCCCTTCAAACTTAACTAGGTTGAAAAGCTGGGCTGTCCATGATAAAAATAGATAATAAACCGGATTTAATTAACTGCCTTTCAAACCTATGCAAAAGGCGATTTATACATCAAGTACAAGGGGACCTTATGCAAAGGGTTTTCAAGCTACTCATTGATGCTCCATGTGACCTTGAGGAGTGGAGCATGAATTTACTTGTTCAAGGTCATAGAATGTCATTGGGAGAAGGGGGTTTGAATCCTCACTTCCATGGGCCTCAACCTACTGCTCTACTAGCCGCACCCCCCCCCCCCCCCCCACACACACACACACATTTTCTTCTTAAATTCCACATTTGCATAATAGATTTCATCAAAATGTAGTTTTGGAGAGCACACTAGTGGATCCAAGATGGTGCTGTAGAGGCAGGATGTTGCTTTGCTTCGTCTCAACGGAGCATCCTCCTGCCCATTGGTAACATGGATAAGAAAAGGGACAAGGTTCAAGAGTTTCCCTCGACCCTCACAATCACTCCAGCTTTGAAACAGATGACACTCAATGGATTTGGGGTCCTGGCTTCCTCTCCCTCTGTCGAAACCAGCACAAAGGCATCGGCTAGCAGAGTTGATGTGGTTTCTCTTAGCCCCGTCAAGCAGGCAACGCCCCCACTCACACAGCCAGGAGATAGAGCTATTGCGGATGCTCCTGCATCCAGCGTCCAAATGGTTGAAAGACGAGTAGTGCATGGAGGGCACTTGTTTTCAGCAACAGAGGGGTTGGATCCTGAATCAGAGGCACTATTACAGGCTGCTACACGTAGCCTACCTATCCCAAATTATGAATACTCTCTCTCAGGTTAAGAACCCTGCTACTCCTGCTTGCCCATCTTGGGTTTTTTCTAAGCCAGTCATCATGACTTTGGAATCACTGTGGGACCTTGAATTTGATATGCATTCCTCTTTGCATTGCAATCAGTGACTTTGAAAAATCCAGAAGATGTAAAGGTTTTGTCTGAGGCTGTCTTGCTCCAGGCACAAGATTCTGTCCAGCAGTCCTCTAAGCTAGATTCATTAGAAACAAAAATTCAATCCCTGGAAGTGTTGGGGTCAGCCTCAGTTAAAGACAAGAATTTTTTTGCACTGTCTCATGGAGTACTTGGAGAATCAAATTCGGAGACATAATGAGACTGCTCAACTTTCCTAGGTCTCCTTTGATTGCGCCAGCAGACATGGTTAAGAAATATCTTGTGGAGGTCCTTATGATGCCAAATGACTCATTACCCCCTATGTTCTGAGTTTGGGAAGATCTGCTAATGGGACCCCTCAGGGACAAGTAGGGGATAATACAAATTTGCCATCTTTTCTTGTGTCCTCTCTAGAGGTTATTAGAGAACTACATTGGTGGATTCTTTTGCTCTGGAACAGGACCACAATGTAGTTTTGAAACTTTCTTTTAGACATTTACAAATGCTGTTATTCGGATCAAAAGTATGAGTTTTTCCTGATGCAAGGCCTTCCTGAACAGGCTTTCGGTGCTAGTTTTGTGCTTAAATTTCCTTGTTTATGCTTTATAATTTTCCAGGGTAAACAATTTTAAATTTTTAATCCAAAGTAGTTGGAAGAATTTCTTGTAGCTAAAGAGGAGGTAAATGTCATTGTATAGTCCTATATGCACGCTGTAGGGGCAGATTGGGAAAGGTCTCTCGGGTAAACAATATGCCAACTGATGTTTTCTTTTTCTTAAGATTTTTCTTTTTTCCTATTTCTTTGATCTATTTGCTTTCTTTTCTGGGTGAAGGTTAAATTTATTTTATTGTAATGATGTAATGATTTTCTTTTCCTTGCTTTGCAATTTCTTTATTTCTTGTTTATCTCAGAGTGTTGAGATATATTGTTGTAAACTTTAATAAATATAAAACAATTTTTAATGTAGTTTTCGAGGGTAGTGGGTATAAGTTCTCAATGTGTTTCTTCACTCCCTCCGACCTTCATGGTACCTGATACACAACTACCTCATTCGACCACAACATAACCTTGTATTTGTTATCAACCAACTGGTGAACGCCTTTATGGTATTATGTAAGCCAAATTGAGCCTGCAAATAGGTGGGGAAATGTGGGGTACAAATGTAACAAATAAAAAAAAAAATAAATATACAACTTTGTAAGGGAGCCAGATACTCATAAATGGACATTCCATTTCTAAATTTATCTCACAATCCAATCTGATTTTAAAAATTTCAGTTGAGTATATGAAGTTTGATATATGGGGCATTGATTCTCCCTAAGTCTGTAGACTTTGTTTATATAATATAGTTCTAGGTTCCCCCCCACCCCTTCTTGTTTGACTTAATATCTTCCAGTGCTCTTGGGGGCTGATAAAGTCGTAAATTTATCCACTCCTACCCTAGATGAGATAATATTTAACCCTCTTTCTGACCTCATATGCAACTTTCTTTAAATTAGTCACCTTATTTTCTAACTCCTCTTACTTTCTTACCTATCTAGATGTTTCATCTTTGCTTATAATATGAATTTGACATCCTTTCTTGTGTCCTCTCTAGAAGTCAAATGTTAATGTTAAATTGAAATGTTCTATTAAGTATTGTGTTGACGTTGTAAGCAGTATACTATGGCATATGTTGTATTGTTATTTGAATATTTTTACTGCTGTAATTGTCTATTGCTCATGTTTGATTTAGTCTTACTGTACATCACCTTGAGTGAATTCTTTCAAAAAGGCGGTAAATAAATCCTAATAGATCCAGCTCCTCTTTTGTGAAGAGAACTTCACCTCCTATACTGCACTGACCCTCCATTTGCTAGTATAAAAATCAGTTCTCCCTCCTATATTTTCCACACTGGGAACACGGCTTCAGACTTTGCTGCAAGTATTTGATTCCTGCTGTGCTCCATATTCCTCCAATGACATCAGAAGTCACATGTCCCCCACTGATGCAGTACAGGATTAAGAACATAAGACTTGCCATCTTGGGTCACAATAAAGTTCCATCAAGCCCAGTATCCTTTTCCTTAGGGTCTGGCAGCTAAGATTCTGGCATTAAATCTTAGCTTAATCCTAATAGGGGATATATATATAATAGGAGGTACCTAAAACATTAACAACAAACAGTACTCCTGTTCTATATAAATTACAAAATTTTTATTAGTGAAAACAAACCAGTGCATTAAAAGAATTACCAAATAGTATCCCTACAACTCACTCACACTGCCATCCACACCAGACTTATACCCTGATCACATATGTAAATCCCACAAAGAACATTGAACATAAACCCTAAATTGCTTCAGTCTCTGTGTATCATCAGAGCACAATCTCAACAGTCAGTGAGCCCTAAACTTGGAGGTGGGGCTGGGATTCCCTGCCTGGACCTTAGTCCTGTTGGTGATAAGGGGTGGTTCCCCCTGAGGAAGAGCTACGAAATGTGGTCTCGCATTGGGGAACTTTGGAGTATACCAACTATGTGGGTTTAATTTACCTATCCCTGGAAGCCTCCCACTTACCTGAAACATTCTTTGGCTGCCTTTAATTTAAAGGTTTGACTGTGTGCAGGAGGATCACAGAAGATTTGTGTGACTCTGCAATTTCCAGTGTTTCTCTGTGGTTTTTTTTTTATCACAGGGATAAGAACAGTGGCTTTATATTGCAGTGGAGTTTTTTTTTCTTTCTTCACTTGAGAACTTGTTGGATACAAAGATCAGCAATGTTCAATATCTGCTACAATTATTAAGAACTGAGTTTTGTGTGCCCTTGTGTTTTTTTAGGGTTCACTGACTGATCTTTATTGAGATTGTGCTCTGATGATACACAGAGACTGAAGAAACTGCAACTTAGGGTTTATGTTCAATGTCCTTTGTGGGATTTACATATGTGATCAGGGTATAAGTCTGGTGTGGATGGCAGTGTGAGTGAGTTGCAGGGATACTATTTGGTAATTCTTTTAATGTACTGGTTTGTTTTCACTAATAAAGATTTTGTAATTTATATAGAACAGGAATACTGTTTGTTATTAAATCTTAGCTGCCAAACACTAAGCATTCCTCAGGCTTCACTTCATATTTTCTACACCTTCCACATTGCAACCCTATTGCATATTTTGGTATCATCCATAAAATTAAATGTTGCACAGAATGAGATCTTAAGGGGTCCTTTTCCTAAGGTGCACTGAAAAATGGCATGCAGTAGTGTAGGCGCGTGTTTTGGGCACACGTAGAATCATTTTTCAGTGCACCTGGAAAAAATGCCTTTTTTAATTTTTTGCCAAAAATGAAAATTGCCAAGTGTCCATTTTGGGTCTGAGACCTTACCACCAGCCATTGACCTAGCGGTAAAGTCTCACGCGGTAACCGGGTGGTAATGACCTACGCGCATCAAATGCCACTTGGCGTGCATCAGATACATGCGTTCAAAAATAAAATTTTTCAGAAATGTGTATCGGACATGCATCAAAAATGAAATTGCCACAAGAGCCACGTGGTAACTCCATTTTGGTGCGCATTGGGTGCACGTAGATGCTTTTAACGGTTTAGTGAAAGGGCCCCTGTTAGGTGTCTAAATCCTTTGAGCATCCAACCACAAGCATTTCTTTCCTACATGCAGCTTTCTTCCAAGCAAAACAATAGGTTCTTACAGCCACACAAACTCTTAAGAATATCAGCGCATTTTCAATTAGCCCATTGACCCAAGTAAGTAACCATTTACCAAAGAAAATGGCTTTTGAAATTGCCCTCATTACATACATAGAAACAAACTGAAGTGTGCAATTGTACAGGATTGTTCTGAGAGGGTTGCTGTTGGGATCTCTATGATTCTTGAGTTTAGGGGCCCTTTTACTAAGCAACGTAGGTGCCACGCATGCCCAACGCGTGTCAATTTGGAGTTACTACCCAGCTACCACATAGCTCTTGCAATAATTTCATTTTTGACGTGTATCCGCTACGCGTGCTGGAAAATAATTTTTATTTTCGGGCACATGGCAGAAACCAGGCGGTAATCGTCATTCTATGTGCGTAGACGATTACCGCATGGTTAAGGCGTGAGACCTTACCGCTAAGTCAACGGCTGATGGTAAGGTCTCAGACCCAAAATGGACGTGCACCAGTTTTTATTTTGCCACATGTCCATTTTCGGCAAAAATTTTAAAAAGGCCTTTATTGCAGGTGCGCTGAAAAATGGATCTGAGCAGGCCCAAGACACGGGGCTACACTAGCGCAGGTCATTTTTGGGAGAGGTAGGGTTTTGAAAGTTAATTGAGAAGGGGGTTCAAGATTGTGGGCTGGCCTAGCACCCTTACACTCTCACACTGGCCCTGAATAAAAGCCTCAGAAAACCAGGTGCATGAAAACTCCAAAAATCTAGTCACAGAAAACAGTCAAAAAGTAACAGCACCAGCCTTTGCTTCCACTACCGGGTCTTTCCTGTTTAGCAGGCTTACTGCACCACCTAGTGGCTCCAGTGTATATATCCCAAAGCACAGAGCGAACTGGAGAATAACACATTTTTACATTGTTCAGTTGTTATTCTTTAAGGGGTCCTTTTACTGAGGTGCACTGAAAAATGGCCTGCGGTAGTGTAGGCACATGTTTTGGGCAAGCGCAGCATTATTTTTCAGCGCACCTACAAAAAATGCCTTCATAAAGTTTTGCTGAAAATGGACGTGCGGCAAAATGAAAATTGCTGCTCGTCCATTTTGGGTCCGAGACCTTACTGCCAGCCATTGACCTAGCGGTAAAGTCTCATGCGGTAGCCGGGCAGTAATGACCTACACGCGCCAAATGCCACTTGGTGTGCGTCCAATACGCGCAGCAGAAATGAAATTACCGCAAGAGCCACGCGGTAGCAGTGTGGTAACTCCAATTTTGCGTGTGTTGGGCGCGCGATGATGCTTATGCGGCTTAGTAAAAGGGCCCCTAAATACTCTGAGGTCAATATTCAAACTGCATTTTGCACCATGCTAAACTTGTGGAACCCTGTTTCAGAAAGGACAAGGAGAGGGAATTCCAAACATTAGGTTGGGACATGGAAAATTCCAATAGTATTTTACAAGAGGCTCTAACAAACATAAAAGCCTCTTGTAAAATGTGTGTAAGGACATGCAAGAGTGCAGGTCTAGGCCTCTCCACAGTGAGTGAAAGGAGTGATTTCAAAAGGCTACACATAGGAAAAACACAACCTCCCTCCCCCCAAATGTGCATGGGAGCAGCTTTTTGAAACTGATGCTCCCATGCTCTCAGTTGCCATGACTCACCCCCAGCATCAGAAGAAGAAGATTAGTCTCTGTTTATAAACAGAACAATAAAAGCAGTGGTGAGGACCCAGGCAGAGAGAAGTGAGCAGCATGATTTAGTGAGCGCCATTCACATAATATCCTGTGCTGACTTAATTTCTCTTCCATTTCTTTGAAGATGTGGATAAAGGTCAGCCGGCTGATGCAGTGTATCTAGATTTTCAGAAATCTTAGTAGGGCTTAAGAAAGGTTTGGATAATTTCCTAAAAGTCCATAAGCCATTACTAAAATGGACTTGGGAAAATCCACTGTTTATTTCTAGGATAAGCAGAATAAAATCTGTTTTACTGTTCTTGGATCTTTCCGGGTACTTATGACCTGGATTGGCCACTGTTGGAAATAGGATACTGGGCTTGCTGGACCTTTGGTCTGTCCCAATATGGCAATGCTTATGCTTATGTTATGATCTTATGACAAAGCTCCTCATGAGAGACTCCTGAGAAAATCAAAGAGTCATGGGATAGAAGGCAATGTTCTGTTGTGGATTAGGAATTGGTTATTGGACAGAAAACGGAGGGTATGGTTAAATGGCCATTTCTCTCTATGGAGGAGGGTGAAAAATGGAGTGTCAGAGGGATCTGTACAGGGACCAGTGCTATTTAACATATTTATAAATGATCTGGAAATCAGAATGACGAGTGAGGTGATTAAATTTGCAGATCATACAAAACTATTCAAGGTTGTTAAATGCAAAGTGACGCACATCCGAATCATAGATACCTGATGCTATGGCGGCTAAAAAAACAAACAGGATGCTAGGCATTATTAGGGAAGGAGTAGTAAATAAGACTAAGAATACCATAATGCCTCTGTATTGCTCCATGATGTGACCTCATCTTGAGCATTGTGTTCAATTTTGGTCGCCCTACCTCAAAAAAGATATTGCAGAATTAGAAAAGTTTCAAAGAAGAGCAACCAAAATTTTAAAGGGGATTGAACTCCTCTCATATAAGGAAAGACTAAAGAGGTTAGTGCTCTTCAGCTTGGAAAAGAGATGGCTGAGGGGAGATATGATTGAGGTCAACAAAATCCAGAGTGGTGTAGAATGAGTAGAAGTGAATCAATTTTTTACCCTTCCAAAAAGTACAAAGACTAAGGGACACTCAACGAAGTTACATGGAAATACTTTTAAAACAAATAGGAGGAAATATTTTTTCACTCAACGAATAGTTAAATTCTGGAACTCATTGCCGGAGGATGCGGTAACAGCAGTTAGTGTATCTGGGTTTTAAAAAAGTATTATTCAAGTTCCTGGAGGAAAGGTCCATAGTCTGCTATTGAGACAGACATGGGGAAGCCACTGCTTGCCCTGGGATTGGTAGCGTGGAATGTTACTACTCTTTGGGATTCTGTATGAAATCTTTTTACTCTTTGGGATTCCGGAATCTTGCTATTCTTTGGGATTCTGCATGGAATGTTGCTACTATTGTAACCTAGGGTTAGGGGAAGAAAAGAAAAAAAAACTTACCCGGGGTCCGGTCTGGGGCCTCCGAGGGGCTCCCGGAGAGGCTTTCCGGGTCGTTCTGGGGGGCAGCGGTGTTGTCTCGAACCCGGGGACAATTGGGTACGTCCCTGGGTGTGGAGAGATGAGGACGGGCTTTTTCGGGGCCCGAATCAGCTGCAGCAGGCAGCGCGACAAATTTGGTGGGTTTTCGGGCCCTGTTTTAGGGCCGTTTTGCTCCGGGGTTCGGGGGCCGAGTTGGTGCCAGGAGGGGCGCTGCAGGAGGCAGCGCGTCTGTTTTGTAGGTCCGGGGACGATTGAGCACGTCCCCGGACGTGTAGTCACGAACCGGGCATTCCCAGTGTCTTCGGGCTCTGCTGGCCGCTTGTGAGGGGAAGCAGCGCTGCGGAGGGTTTTTTTTTAAGAAAAAGATGGCCGACGAGGAGAGGACGTCGGCGCGAGTGTGCATGAGGCGGCGCGCCTCATGCACATATCGGGATCGCGCGTTTTTACGAGTAGGCTGAAGCCGGGGCCTAAATTTTGGGCCGGCTTCGGAGTTTTTTTATTTTTGGTTCCGATTTTGATCCAGGACAATGAGGACCGGAACCGAGGGCAGGGTTCGAGTGAGCAGAAAATCCCGGTACAGGTAAGGGTTTTTTTTTACCCGAGATTGTAATGTATTTATTTTTTAAATGTGTAAATATGGTTTTTGATTTTTAAAAATTTAGGGATTGGTTCAATTTAAATTTGGTTTACATATTTGTGATCGGGGAATTTTTCTGGATTTTTGGGGTGAGTTAGTTTTTTAATTTAAATATTTTTAGGGGGTATTTTGGAGGGGTGCTAGTTTGAAGGGGTTAGGAAAGGGTTAACAAATTGAATTCGATGTAGCAGGTAGAGGGGAAGGTAAGGAAATTTTTAAGGTGGGTTTAAAATAATTTTGGGAATTTTGGGGGATTTTAGGGGCAAATATTGTGGGGCGGGTATTAAAAAGGGTTAAATTTGAAAAATAAATTCATAGATCAGGAATATAAGTAGTGCTTGGTGGTGGGTGTAAATTTGGAACATTTTGATGGAAATTTAGGGGTTAAATTTTTATTTTTAGTAATTCTCCATTAAAGTCTATGGGAAAAATAAAAGTAAAATGGGGCTACAGTTGGGCTTCTCAGAATTCCGTTTGCTACTGGAAAAAAATGGAATTCTGACGGTGAGTCTGATTGGCTGAGGGGGAGCGGAATTCTGCGTTGGGGTTCCGTTACCTAGGAGACGGTGCGCTGGCTGTGGTCAGAGGAGGCTGAAGACAGCGAGGCGAGAGGGTGTGTGTGAGCAGTGCTGGCGGAGCTTGTGAGAAAAGGGAAGGCATTAAAGGAAAATTTAAGAAATGAATGTGGGAGAATGGGAATGTTAAAGGGTGAATGAAGGGTAAGTGAGAGGAATAGGGAAATTGTGAATGTGTACCTAAAGTGTCTGAAAGGGGTGTTCCAAAGGATTGAGAAAAAGAGTGAATGGGGTGTTAACCTGTCAGGGAAGGGGAAAATAGCAGTGGGAAAGGTTTGAGTTGAATGAGGATGCATGGGTTCCTGAAGAGTTGGGTGCGCCTCCTTTATAGATAGGGAACCAGTAATGGAGCTTAGGTTAAAAGGATATAGGGAAAATTAATTTGATTTTATTCTAGTGAAACCGGCCACAGTTTTATTGTCCAAAATTTAAAACCATCTAGGACAGGGAAAAATTCATATGAGGTTAGGGAGTGAGGGTTTTATTCCCATTTAAGTTTTTAAGGGAGAGGTTCAGGGTGAATACGAGCTGAAAGAACCGGACATCGGAGGAATCAGTTCCAGGGCCCCTACGCAAGACAGATTTCCAGAGAAAAAAATACAAAATTGACAACGACAGTTAAGTGATGTTTGTTCTGTGAAAAAAAAACATTCTTACATATACTTACCCGATGAGACGGTTGATCCGTGGTACCTGAAAAAGAAAGAAAGAAAAAGACACAAAGAATCATTTTCTCACAAGGGAAATCTTACACTTAATAGTTTGAAAGAGTGAAAAGAAACTGTCTATTTTGGCTAAGGAATTTAGAAAAAAAACTTTAAATACTTATCTGATATTCTTTCTGTATGAAGCAAGTGCTCCTGCAGGGAGAAAGAAAGGTGACGTAAGAACACTGAGCATTTCTTCAAACAACATAAAGTTTGGTTAGGTTTTAGGAGTTATTTAATGTTACAGTAGTTGATTTTATAATTAAAGCATGTTTTAAATAAATCTTTTAAATTGTTTACATTATAATTGAGAAGTTGTGTTTTGTTGTCCACAAAAGGGGTAAAATCCTGAATTTAGTTTACATTCCTCGCTTATCCTTTGAGGGTTAGCGACGAGGTCAGTTTTTGTAGCTTGGCCCTCATGCCTGTGAGCTGGTAACTGGGAAGTCGCCACGACTATCAACATCTGGCTTCCCAGTTTCCTGCTCTATTTACGTCATCCACAAGTATAGGTGGGGTAACTCGCTTACACTATTTGGGATTCTGCCAGGTAATTGTGACCTGGATTGGCCTGCTTCCAACAGGATACTGGGCTAGATGGACTATTGGTCTGACCCAGTATGGCTATTCTTATGTTCTCAGTTTTGCTGAGGTCCTGACATCATGATTAGCTCATTGTGTACAAGACACCAGGATGCAGGAAAGATGCAAATAGATCTATCTGGAACCAAAGAATTTAAATGTAATTACAAGCAATTCTGTATATAAAAATACTGATAAAAGGTTATTTTATGCTATTAATACTATCTGTTTGTTGTTTGGTTGATACATATTACATTTTAGCATAATCTGGCATCATTCTTAGTACAAACTGTCAAAACACACTTGTAAAGGTTTTAGCAAAGTTACCAAATGCAAAAGGAAGTATATTTTACAGCACGTTTTAGAAAGAGTCAGCATGGGCATGTTTCCCTCTTTTATGACATGAAACAAAATGGAATAATCAAGCAAAATGAAAACCATTTCAATTCCTACCTCCTTGGGACTCACAGCTAGTAAAAGTCAAGGTTTTCCCACCTTGCTATATTGGCTGTTTGGAAAGGTGGTTCTGTAGCTTTGTAAGTTGATAGGCTTTCTGGATAATAGTTTTGCTGCTTTTTTTCCTCTTTATCTGTCTGATTAAGAGATACAGTAACATTTTAGAAGGAAACAAAAATGTTCCACACAAAACTAAAGGGTCACAGACATATCCATGGTCCACGCATTTGCGTGGATTAAAAAAAAGAAAAAGAAAAGGCATCCTTGTGAGAGACATTAAATTACTTTACAATACAAATATTCTTATTTTACGCAAACACCTTGTAAAGTTTGATGTGGATTGCATATTAAGAAAACCAGTCAATCACTGGGAATCACAAATCAGTATGAACAAACCAACTAACAATGAATCAGGGCACATTACTTAAGCAAATACTTCCTAAACAAATAAGCTTTTAACATTTTTGTATATATATTTAATAATTCCATATGATTCTAATATTTCTAGGAATAGAAGGCGTCTGATACCAGAAATTAGAATAAAAGAAAATATTTATATTTAACCCCTTTTGGTGAGGGAAAATGCAATGCCATAAAATCACATAATCTTCTATTCTGAGAAGGCAGCTCTACTAGTTCTGCCAAATACATTGACACCAGACCATAAAATATTGTAAAATTAATGTACAAAGAAAAAAATTTGGGTTTTGATCAGCAATCAGTGCTGGGAGGTGACTCTTGGGCTCAGTTTCAAAACAGAAAAATGTCTAAAAAAGTAGCATAAAGCAGCATTTGGACGTTTTTCTCTCAAAAATGTCCAAATCAGTATTTTCAAAGCCTATTTTTAGATGTTTTTCTTTGAAGTCCATCAGAAGTGCATCCAAATCTCAAGGGGGCGTATCAGGGCGTATTCAGGGTGGGACTTGGGCGTTCCTGAGACTTAGACATGTTTCAGCCATAATGGAACAAAACAAAAACATCCAGGACTAAAACTAAGACGTTCTGAGCTAGACCTGTTTTTATAACGAATAAGGCACAAAAAGGTGCTCTAGATAACCAGATGACCATTGGAGGGAATCAGGGATGACCTCCTCTTAATCCCTCAGTGGTCATTAACCTCCTCCCAGCCCTCAAAACTGTGATGAAAAACATTACTTGCCAGCCTGTCGGGGACAGGATGCTGGGCTTGATGGGCCTTTGGTCTTTTCCCAGTATGGCATTACTTATGTACTTAATGCATGCTTACTGCTGGATACAAAGCACTACTGTGTGGTGCACTCAAGTGTCCTGCAGTAGTTTTGGGATCGGCGCGAGCTTCCTAACTGCTAAAAAATATAATTTATTTTTTAGTGCCTAGGGGCAGAGTGAAGGTGTGTCCTGCTTTAATCAGCGCAGCTTACCACTCCGTGCACTAACTGATCAGCACGTGACCCCTTACTGCCTAGAAAATAGGTGTCGGAAAGTGTAATTAACGCACAGCTCTTGTAAGCATGCCCAGGCACAATCCTCCCGCAGAAGTCCCTAATGCTCAATGCTAAAAATGTGCATAAATTTGCATATCATTAGCATTGACCATTAGAGAGTTCCTTTGCCGTGCTGTTGTGACGGTATTTTTCCGGAGCTGTTTAGTACAGTGCCAGAGTTTTGAGCATCTGGACATGAGTGAAGAGAGGAAGAGTCTGGGTTAAAATAAATGTTCTATGGGGCCCGAAGTATGAAACCACTTGTGGACTGCCCTGAGCCAAGGGAATCTCCCCCCTCTTACATATACGCATCCATTAAATTACTATTGTTACTTATTATTTCTATAGCACTGCTAGATGTGAGCAGCTCTGCTTTGCACATGAAAAGAAATGTACCATCCAAGTACATTCTAAAAAAACATGTCTTAAAATTACATTTAAAAAAATTTGAAAGCAATCATCAGCTTAACTGAACGCTATCAAGCCCTTTCAGACTAGATGTGTGGCTGTCATTCAGCTGTGAACCCCATTTAGATTCACCAGAAAACAGTGAACCAATACATCTGCTTGAATAGGTTTTGCTCTTTTTCTTTTTAGCACACAAAATGGAGATGCTTTGGTCACACACTAGCCGTGTAAGCAGACAGAATCAGCCCATATGTCAAGCTTACCGAGTTTAAACCCAACAACTACAATAACGAATAGACACATAATTTGATGTTCTACAGTCTCAAGGCTCCTGCTGAAGAGGGTAATACAATAACAGACTCGTTCAATACAGGATCCCACATAGGTTTTCATTTAGGTTTCTGGTTCTGTTGTTCCTCCTTTTATTTTCAGCTCAATTCTGAATCGCTGCTAATATTTTTGTAGCATGAGGGCTTCATTTGCAACTACTTGGGTGTTATTTTTTCCATGTTTTTAGTAGCTTCATCTTTGTACTCTTCCTAGTCTAGTCCTTGCAACAATATTCCTAAGTCCAGGAACCATGCATCAGGACTCCTACTGGGACCCTGTATCACCTTTTACAAGGACTATGCCCTTCCCTCCCCCCCCCCCCCCCCCAGGAGCCTAACCCATTACAGAATACAAAGACAAAGGGGGTCTTTTACTAAGGCACGCTCATGTTTTTGGTATGCGCTAAAATTGTAGAGACGCCGATGCATGCCTATGGGTGTCTCTAACGTTTAGCGCGCTAAAAACGTGAGCGTGCCTTAGTAAAATATGCCGTAAGCCACGTAGGTGGCTGGTATAAGGTGCCACACTTAAATGCACTACGCAGTGTGTGCAATCAAGTTGTGCCCATCACATGATGACAAACCCATGCTCTGCTATTATCAGTTACACACTAGGGGCCCCTTTACAAAGTGGAGATCCTTAAAGCCTGACTGGCTGGGGTGCCTGCAGGACCAGAGGGTATGTTTACTAAGGTGCGTTAGCGTTTCTAACGTACCCTTAAATTTAACGCGCATTAAAACGCTAACGCGTCTATACATTTCTATGGACGCGTTAGCATTTAATGCGCGTAAACCATTTACATGTGTTAAAAATAAAGCGCCCATAGCACGCCTTAGTAAACACAGTCGCAGGTTTTGGAACTACTGCCTTAGAAATGTCCAAGATTATGACAATTCCACACAATCAATAACGGTCAGAAACTCTGTTTCAATCAAAGAACAAAGAGCTGGCGATTCTAAGACAGCAGAGGGTTTTGTTTTGGTTTGTTTTTTTTTGCATGCAAAGTCTTGTATTTAGGACACAGGTGGCACTTCTTCATTAACAAATAGGCTGTCACCCGGTAACCACAGCAACTTCAAGGCATAGACAGAAGCCCATAATTTCTTAACATGCCTGATGATGGATGGGGTATGGTCATCCCACAGTACTGGAATAAATATTATAAAAATCCTTTCCAGCTGAAGAATAAATCAATTGGTACAGCATGCACTGCCTGTCCATCTTTGTGTTGACTCCTGAGAGGCAGTAAATTATTTACTTCTCTGATAAGAGAAAAACGAGGGTCTAAACTATGTGGATTCTGCAGAAAGTAATTTTCTCCTGAAGGTTTCAGTCAGCCACCACACAAGTGAACATAAGACCAACGAACATTATAATTAGGGCTTCAGATATGAGCTGTGTAGGTGCACAGTCATTTTATAACAAGCCCTACCGATATTAAACTGCTTTTATAAAAACATGTAAAGAGCAATTCCATAAAATGGTACCTAAAGATAGATGCCAACTCCTAAAATCTATAAATGATGCTAAAAAAATAACGCGTGCAAATTAGAGAATGAGCCCAATTTGTGCAGGCAATTAATTGAATAATGAGCCAATTAGCACCGATAACTGGGCCCTAACAATTATCAGTGTTAATTGGCATTATTTAAAATTTTATGCACAGAAATTTACATGGCCGGATCTGCGTGCAAAATTTACATATGGATCCAAAAATGGGGCACGGCCACGGGTGGATCAGGAGCGTTCCTTTAATTTATGCACGTTGTTATAGAATAAAGGGGATCTGTGCTTAATTTAGGCGCAGAGATTTACAGCAAGGTTTCATTGGTGTAAACAGTCGCACCTAAATGTAGTCACAGTTCCAGGTGTTAAACACTACTCTATAAGCAGTGTCCAACTTTGCCTGCCGTTTAAAGAATAGCGCTTAGCATTATTTTTTTGCCGCTGATTATTGTCCCCGTCTCATCTGCCCGCAACCTCGGTGTCATCTTCAATTCCTCCCTCTCCTTTGCTGCGCATATCCAGCAGATAGCCAAGACCTGTCTCTTCTTCCTCTTTAACATTAACAAAATTTGCCCTTTCCTCTCAGAGCACACCACCCAAACTCTCATCCACTCTCTCATTACCTCTCGCCTTGACTACTGCAACCTACTCCTCACTGGTCTCCCACTTAGCCATCTATCCCCCCTTCAGTCCGTTCAGAACTCTGCTGCACGCCTTATCTTCCACCTGGACCGATACACTCATATCACCCCTCTCCTCAAGTCACTTCATTGGCTTCCGATCAAGTACCGCATTCAGTTCAAGCTTCTGCTTCTAACCTACAAATGCACTCGATCTGCAGCCCCTCCTTACCTCTCAACCCTCATCTCCCCTTACGTTCCTACCTGTAACCTCCGCTCTCAGGACAAATCCCTCCTTTCAGTACCCTTCTCCACCACCGCCAACTCCAGGCTCCGCCCTTTCTGCCTCGCCTCACCCCATGCGTGGAACGGACTCCCTGAGCCCATACGCCAGGCCCCCTCCCTGCCCATCTTCAAATCATTGCTCAAAGCCCACCTCTTCAATGTTGCCTTTGGCACCTAACCACTACACCTCTACTCAGGAAATCTAGACTGCCCCAACTTGACATTTTGTTCTTTTAGATTGTAAGCTCCTTTGAGCAGGGACCGTCCTTCTTTGTTAATTTGTACAGCGCTGCGTAACCCTAGTAGCGCTCTAGAAATGTTAAGTAGTAGTAGTAGTAGTAGTAGTATTGAATTTAGGCCTAATTATGCACACAAGTAATAGAATAATAGTGCTTACAGACATGATTGGCACCACTAATCGACAATTATATGCATAAGTGCCAGATGCTGTTCTATAACACACGCCAAAATTGCTTAGCACGCAAGTACAAAGGGACTTAAACTTGGTTGCAGTGTGGGTGGGTCACGGGTGTGTGTCTGAGATACATGCATAACTTATAGAATATTACAAGTTAAGCGCACTTCAGGGCACAATTAGGCACCAGCAGTTACAACTGCCACTGACTTGATGTAACTGTTGACATATAACTTCAGGTGTGCTAATGCCAACTTACATAGCGTCCAACTTACAAAGGCATGTAAGGACCTAAGAGCATCCAGTATGTGCCAAATTGGCATTACCGCCTGTCTACCATGTGCCCTTGGTGGTAATTCCAAATATGGCATGCACCAAAAACGCACCATGGGGTGTTCCCGGCAGTAATTGGCAGTTGGTGTGTGCTGGATGGTTACTGCAGGGGTAACGCTTGAGCCCTTACCGCTAAGTCAATGGATGGCGTTAAGGGCTCAGGTCTACAGCTGCTGGCCCAGGGCTGTGACTGTAATGACTGGAGAGAGACACACAAAAAATAGGATCTCAACATGGGGCCTTTTACTAAGCTGCTGTAAAAAGTGGCCTGCGTGAAATCCAGGCCATTTTTTCCATGGCGGGTAAAAAGACCTTTTTTTTAACTGGCTGTGCGCTAATATTAAAAGTAGCTTGTGTCTATTTACTGCTTTCGTCCTTAATGCCACCTGTTTACTTGGCAGTAAGGGCTCACAGCACACGACAATGTGGCCACGCTGCCGATTACCACTGGGAACACCCCCCCCCCCCCCCACCCGCAGTACAAAATGGAGAATTATTTTCTACAGCGCTGCGTAACCCTAGTAGCGCTCTAGAAATGTTAAGTAGTAGTAGTAGTACTGCAGGAAATGGTGCATGCTAACTTCGAAACTACCACCCTGGTGGTACCGTCAATATAGCGTGCGTTAAGCGAGTGTTAGCCCTAGCACAGCTTAGTAAAAAGGCCTCTATGTTTTTCAAATAAAGGGTCCTATTAGAGTCCCTACTGGCCCTTTCAATGCCTAATCACACCTGAGTCCACTGAGATAATGGAAGAACATTACTGAGTGCCATAAATGGCCAAATATTTGGCCCAATGCCTTGTTTTCTCAGCCAGCATGAGAAAATGTTCAGAACTTGTCACAGGCTTTCAGCTCTGTCTTGCACAGAATTACAATTGCACAGGATTTTACAAAACACGGTTCTGTGTGGGTGTACACTCTTTCAGTCCTGACTTGCTATGTAGTACAGCTGCTATTGTTAACATCACTCAAAGATTTTTTTTAATGAAAGAAAATGGACCCATCTGTCTCAGAACAATGCAATGGCAGTATTGGTTTATTCTCACTGTCTGAGAATTAGAACTCCATAACCTAGACGGCAGCAGAGGACTTGAATGCAAAGATGCTATTATGACTTCAAAGCTCCCTACAATAATGAAAATCTGTGTCCACCTCCCTCCCCAAAAGTTACGTGTTTCGGGGAAAATTACAGCCTGCAACTCTTCATTTTCCCTGCTGCGAAGGCCACTCTGTCAGAGAACTGTAATCAAATATGGCTTTCTAGACTGAAAGTTCTGAAATGAAATGGAAAGATTACTAAAGCTCTTTGAATTCACAGACGTGCTGAGAGACTGGTATGACCACAGGCCAGCAAAGCTAATGGGTCTTCTTAGCCACCTTGCAGTCCTTCCCACCTGCAGACTTTTCTAATCCATTCAAAAAATGAAAATTAATGTTTCAGTAAAGGGTCAAGCACCCGGGGCATGGCATCCAAACACCAATCAACAGCAAACATTGAAAGCACATAATTGAAGCTATTTTTTCAGGGTATGTATGAATCTTGGCACCTCTCCCTGTCTCACTTACACACATAAGAGGCAGATTCTATTACAGGGCACTAACAGTTAAGCACTATGAGGCCCTTTTACAAAGGCACATAATGGCCTACGCATGTCCAGCACGCACCAAATCAGCATTACTGCCCGGCTACCACATGCCCTGGGTGGTAATGCCGAATTTGGCATGCATCAAAAACACATGGTAGAAAATATTTTCTATTTTCTACAGCAGGTCACCTACATGGCGGTAAACAGCAGTTGGTGCATATCTGCATGCTTACTGCCTGGGTAGCACGTGAGACTTTACCGCTAAGTCAATGAGTGGCGGTAAGATCTCAGGCCAAAAATGGATGTGCGCTGGTTTTCATTTTGCCGCACATCCATTTTCTGGCCCATTAAAAAAGCCCTTTTTTCCAGACGCGGTACAATAAGGGTCCAGCGTACATCAAAAACAGGCACCCACACTGCCGCAGGCCAGTTTTTGGCACACCTTTATAAAAGGGCCCCTATATCCACCCAATATTCAATATTTTGTAGGTCCTTACGTGCCTTTGGGAACGAGAGGCTACTGCCTGGTTAAACCCCGCTAAGCACTTGATACTCATTTGCAGTTAACCGGTTAGTGCAGCAGCTGAATATCACGCACTGGCCATCTCCTAACTGGTTAGGTTGGGCATGGGTCAGGGGCGGAGCATGGATCAATCATCTACTAATTATCACCAACAGTTAGCGTTTTAACAAGCAAATTATTGGCACATTAGACTTAATTGGAACTTATGTGCATAAATTTAGGAATAGGATCCATGCCTAAATTTTACATGCATTTTTTAAAAAGGGGACGCAGAAATGGGAGGGTCATGGGCTGAATGGGGACGTTTCCAGTACTTACACGCATTGTAACAGAATACGGAGGATATGTGATCAATCTAGGCACATACATGTTTCAGTTGATGCAAATGGCTGTGCCTAACATTAGGTGTCAGTCCCAGGTGTAAGCACTATTCCATAAACCAGACCTAACTTTAAGCGCAAGGCTTTTTTTCAGTGCCATATATAGAATTCACCCCTTAGCGACAATTTTCAGTCTGCTAACTGGCTAAGCAACTGCATAAAGTTAGAACCACAAAAAGTTTTTTCTAACTTTGGGGGTATTTTACAAAGGAGCGCTAGCGTTTTTAGCACACGCTAAATGCTAGAGACACCCGTATATTCCTATGGGTGCCTCTAGCATTTAGAACATGCTGAAAATGCTAGCATGCCTTTGTAAAAGGACCCCTTTATGTGTTAAAGTTAACCGGGCACCTGCCTGAATATCAGCCAGTGCCTGGTTATCTTTCGGGTGACCAGTCAGGCCCAGATATCCAGGCTCAGTTCAACCCATGTTGTGAGCGGTTCTGATGTCGCATACCGCCATGGGCTGAATATTTGTGCAAGTAGTGAGGCCATCCAATAAGAACCGTTACACGCATAAGCATTCTAACAAAATACGAGCGTAAACTGGCCTTTGCATGCCTAAATACAGGCATGCACGTCTATGCCAGGTCTGTGGCTGATGTAAATGGGCATGCCTAAATGTGATATTTAAGTGCCTAACTCAGCCCTGCCTCGGCCCATGCCTCTCCCCTGTGAATGCCTCTTAGCAATTATACATCATGGTGCCATTGTATAAACTGGTGCCAAGATGTAGACGCTCCAGTGGATAAATCTGATAGAATTTCTATATGCTATGAAAAGCTCTCAGTTGCCGATAGAGGCTAGAGTTTTTTTATAAACTTTGTTGTCTGGTTCATAAGATATTGGAGGGTTTAGCGCGAGTTTGCCTTGATTACTACACGCTTTTCAAAACATGATACTCGTGGCAGATTTAATATATCTACTCCCTTCTTTAAAAGATTGCATTTTATTCTCTTACCAGTCACCTCAAATCTGGAATTCTTTAACAACTTTATTGAAATGTCAATGTAATTATTTACTTTTTTTGTAAAATGTTGAAGACAAGCTTATTTAGAAGATATGTACTTTCCAATTAGTTATTGAGTTGTAATTGTATTCATTTTTGCTGGACATTGTAAGATCCCAGTTTGGTCAACTGGTTTTATTCTATATTGTAATCCACTCTGAACCTAATTAAGGTGTTGAGGGGAGTATAACATTAACATAACTGCCTATGCGTGATTCTATAAAGAACCATGCCTACATCTTCTCATGTACAACCAAAAAAGGGATGTGGCCATGGGAGGAACATGGGTAGGTCAGGGGCGTTCCCAACAATTGGGCACACTTACAGAACATTGCCATTTCTGCACCTAAGTTGGGTGCCAGAATTACATCAGGTTTCAGCTGGCTTAAGTCTGGCACCAAAGTTAGATCTGGGAATTGGGGTTAGGCACTACTCAATAAGGGGTGTAATTTACTGAATCTGGACCTAAGTTTGTACCTGAGGCAACGGAGGGTTAAGGAGATAATTCAATAAGTAAGCACCCCTTGCACATGTACAAGCAGAGAAAATGAGCACATATGCATGTAAGCTCCTTAAGCACTATTCTTTAAGAATGTAAATAAGTGTGATTGCGAGTAACGATTGGACAATGAATAAAATACGAATGAATAAATAATTATATCAATACTTTTAAGCGACTATTAAGACTCAATTTCCTAGAAATAAAGAAAAAGTAGCGCATCAAGCATACTAGGTATGGCATGCTTTGACCTGGGTGGATGGCTGTTTAGTGGTGGCATTGCGGGACGGAGGCATGTCGGTGTTGTGGAGCGCAGTTTTCTCTTTCAGATGGTGCTGTTCACGGGCTGATTCAGGCAGACTCTTTTTTAATGCAAAGGCAGTAGAACGAGAGGACATGAAATGAGATTGAAGGGGGGCAGACTCAAGAAAAATGTCAGGAAGTATTTTTTCACCGAGAGATTAGTGGATGCTTGGAATGCCCTCCCGCGGGAGGTGGTGGAGATGAAAACAGTAACGGAATTCAAACATGCGTGGGATAAACATAAAGGAATCCTGTTCAGAAGGAATGGATCCTCAGGAGCTTAGCCGAGATTGGGTGGCAGAGCCGGTAGTGGGAGGCGGGGATAGTGCTGGGCAGACTTATACGGTCTGTGCCAGAGCCAGTGGTGGGAGGCGGGGCTGGTGGTTGGGAGGCGGGGATAGTTCTGGACAGACTTTTACGGTCTGTGCCAGAGCTGGTGGTGGGAGGCGGGGCTGGTGGTTGGGGGGCGGGGATAGTGCTGGGCAGACTTATACCTGAAAAAGACAGGTACAAATCAAGGTAAGGTATACACAAAAAGTGGCACATATAAGTTTATCTTGTTGGGCAGACTGGATGGACCATGCAGGTCTTTTTCTGTCACCATCTACTATGTTACTATGCAACTGCATGGGAGAGCATGCATGTGGGACGGCGTTCCAACTTTCTTTGAATTAGTCACCTTATTTTCTAACTCCTCTTACTCTCTTACCTATCTAGATGTTCCATCTTTGCTTATACCCTACACTGTCAATTAAAATGTTCTATTATGTATTGTGTTGACATTGTAAGTAGTATACTATGCCATACTTTGTATTGTTATTTGAATATTTTTTTACTGCTGTAATTGTCTATTGCTCATGTTTGATTTATTTTTACTATACACCGCCTTGAGTGAATTCCTTCAAAAAGGCGGTAAATAAATCCTAATAAATAAATAACTTACAGAATACTGTACATTACGTGCATTCCCATAGGGATCGGCAACCAGAAAATGTTAATTTTGTATCATTTCCCATGTTGTTTCCAGGAATGTTCCTTTTATTCGTTTTTGTTTGGCCATTTTTCATTGCGAGATGAAAGTCATTGAGTGTGCACTCTTTTGAAAGAGGGTGCACTATGTATTAAGAAGGCAAACTCTTTGCAAATAATCTGCACTCTCTCAAATAAAATGTTAATTTTCATGTTTCTTTCTACTTATTTTTGATAATGACATGCAAAGACATGGGATATATTGTTGACATTTCCCATATCATTGCAAACAAATGCTAATCCCAACTGCATTTAGATGCCCAAAGTTATGCCAAGTCTAAGACTGGTCTGTGGACACCTAAATGTTACGTGTGCCGATATCAGTTTATGTTAGCATTCTATAATGACATTTGGGTGCCCAGGTTTGGTTATAGAATACACTGATATTGCACGTTATCAGGGCATCTACCTGGAGCACCATGTTCTAGATTTGCCCGCTTTCAGTGACTTGCAGAAGGTTACAAGGAGCTGCAGTGGGATTTGAACCAGACTTCCCTGGTTCTCAGTCTGTGCTCTTACCGTTAGGCTACTCCTGCTCTATACTGGAGTGTACAGCATTGCAATATTGAAAATTCTAGTAGATAGTAAAATTTGTTCCTACCAAATGGGTGTAAATGTGAGTGCATAGTTTCTCAGGCTTGTCTCATTTTAGGTATGCCTCTCATGAAAGCTGTGATCAAGATCAATGCACTGGCACAGAGGCTCTGATGAGTGAAAGGAGCTCAGAGTGTGAGAATGAAATAGTCTTCAATGAGTGTGACATATCCATAAAGAGTGAGAGTTAGCATCAGTGGCGTAGCCAAGGGTGGGCCTGGGTGGGCCCAGGCCCACTCACTTTGGGCTCAGGCCCACCCAGTAGCAGCACACCTATGATGTGGCTGGCAGGGATTCCCAAGCCCCACCAGCCGAAAACTCCCAACAACTGTTCCTCCTGCATGCCTTGTAAATAGCAGATCTTCCCCTGCAGCGAGCAGCAACAGATATATAGTTCTCGCACCGGCCACACAGCCTTCCCTCTGATGTATTCCCGCCTATGCAGAAACAGGAAGTTGTATCAGTGGGAAGGCTGTGGGCCAACTTAAGTAGTGTATATTATTTGCTGCTTGCTGCCAGTGAAAATCTGCTTTTTAAAGGGTATGCGGAAGAGGGGGGATATTTTAGAGACCATATGGCATACAGATGAGAGGAGGAGAGACCAAATCACCTGTGGGATGAGGCAGGGTTCTTCTGTCCACCCATCTTGGGTCCAGGCCCACCCAAAATTGGGTATCTGGCTACACCCCTGGTTAGCATCTCTGACATTTCTACCTGGGCTTTATCCAAGTTTTGCAAATGTGACAAAAGTAAGATATTTTGCATGTAGTTTCTGTGTAGGAATTTGTAGTCCAGCTCATTCTCTTTTTTTTCCAAGAAATGTGTTCTAAGAGGGAGGGAGAGAAATGCCGAGGGAGGCGGGGAGGAATGACTGGTATAATATCAGCAATGCTGCCTTCTCACAGACTGTATGACCACCAGTTGCAGGGAACAGCATGGCTACTGAGGGGGAGGATCCTTCCTCAGTCATCACCCTTCCCCTTCAGAACGGTCCTGCATGTTTTTTCCTAGATAGAACGCATTGTTCAAGTGGGGGTTGGATTAGTTCTGCCTATCTATGTCGTTGTATGGTAGCTGCTTTTATAAAGCTTTGTACTATTATGTGTGTTGATTCTTGTTTTTCATCAGTGAGGAGTTCCTAAAGAAATGGAACAATAAAGCAACCTATCTTTTACACTACTTAAGAAAACTCTTTTCTCAAGCCAGGGGGACACGCTGCAACGACTAATTAAAGGAGTGATGGTCACAAATACATTAGGCAAGAAGCTCAATAAAAGAAATGATTACAATTTATTTGCTAAGCTTTGTTTCTAGGTGTTTAAAGTGGGCTAACATAGTTAACTTCGCCTCTTAATTTTGCTGCCACTCAGCCACACACATAACCCGGAGTCCGAGAACTAGAAGGGAAAATACCGCTACCTCTATCATTGCGCACACTGGCACTTCTCCAGTCCTAAGCCAATCAAACCCCGCCTCCTGTCAGCACCTGCGCAGTAGTTCCACCGGGGTAAAGTGCATGCGCACACGGCGGGTTCTCCGTGGTGCTTGTTGCGACCCGGAAGTGGAACTTGTTCCAGGTCTGACACGTAGCAACGAGGTGAAGCAGCGGGGGGACGTGTTGCTTCTTCTCCGCTGTGAGAGCGGGTGGGAGTTGTTTTCTATTCTCCGGTGTTGTGTTAGCCGCCTGCCGTGCGGGGACGGTAACTAACCCTCTTTTCCTTTGGGTTTTTTTGAGGTTGGGGGGGAGGTGAAATGGTGGAACTCCCTCAGGATCCGTTTGGGGCGGGACGGCTTCTTGTTTCGCTCCCCCGTCCTCGCTGCAACCTGCGCTTTCTTTCAGCCTAGAGGTGGCCTCGCTTTGGGGCCTTCACTTGGAGGCTGTTTCCAGGGCTAGCGAAGGGTTTATAGGGAGTAGGGCCACATTTTTATGGAGTAGGATAGTCTTATGCTTACATTTATTAGATGTATTTATTTAGATTTTGTTCACACCTTTTTCAGTAGTAGCGCAAGGTGAGTTACATTCAGGTACACTGGATATTTCTCTGTATCAGGAGGGCTCAAAATCTAAGTTTGTACCTGCTGTTTAATCCCAAAAATTCAGGGTCATGCACTTGGGTCGCAAAAATCCAAAGGACCGGTACAGTATAGGGGCTGTAGTGCTTCAGTGTGCGAAGGAAGAGCAGGACTTTGGGGTGATCGTGTCTGACGACCTTAAAGCTTTCAAACAGGTAGAAAAAACGATTGCAAAAGCCAGAAGGATGCTTGGGTGCATAAAGAGAGGCATGACCAGCAGCAAAAAGGAGGTGATAGTGCCGTTGTATAAGTCTCTGGTGAGGCCTCATTTGGAGTACTACGTGCAGTTCTGGAGACCGCAGCTACGGAAAGATATAAACAGGATGGAGTGGGTGCAGAGGGCGGCTACAAAATTAGTAAGCGGTCTTGAATGCAAAAATTATAGGGACAGGCTTATGAACCTCAACATGTATACGACAGGAGAGAGGAGACATGATAGAAACATTTAAATATTTCAAGGGCATTTATGTACAGGAAGAGCACACCACCCGAATTCTCGTCCACGCTCTCATTACCTCTCGTCTCGACTACTGCAACTTGCTTCTCACTGGCCTCCCACTCAGCAATCTATCCCCCCTTCAATCCATTCAGAACTCTGCCGCACGTCTCATATTCCGCCAGAACCGATATACTCATATCACTCCTCTCCTCAAGTCGCTTCACTGGCTTCCGATCAGATACCGCATCCAATTCAAGCTTCTCCTCCTTACTTACAAATGCACTCACTCTGCTGCTCCACCCTACCTCTCTACCCTCATCTCCCCCTACGTTCCTGCCCGTAACCTCTGCTCACATGACAAATCCCTCCTCTCAGTACCCTTCTCCACCATTGCCAATTCCAGGCTCCGCTCATTTTCCCTTGCCTCACCCTATGCCTGGAACAGTCTTCCTGAATCCCTACGCCAAGCCCCCTCCCTACCCATCTTCAAATCCTTGCTTAAAGCTCACCTCTTCAATGCTGCATTCGGAACCTAACCTTTCGAACATATAGGTTGCCCCAATCTGTCTGACCTATATGATTAACTGTACATTTGTCTTTTTAGATTGTAAGCTCTTCGAGCAGGGACCGTCCTTCCATGTTAAACTGTACAGCGCTGCGTAACCCTAGTAGCGCTTTAGAAATGTTAAGTAGTAGTAGTAGTAGTAAGAGAGCCTTTTTCAAATGAAGGAGAGCTCTGGAATGAGGGGGGCATACAGCAAAGTTAAGAGGGAATAGGCTTAGGAGTAACTTAAGGAAGTATTATTTCACAGTAAGGGTGGTGGAGGCATGGAATAGCCTCCCACTGGAGTCGAGGACTGTTCCAGAATTTAAAAAGGATTGGGATAAGCATGTGGGATCGCTTAGGAACAGGAGGAATTAGGGGTTACAGAGAATGGGCAGACTGGATGGGACATATGGCCTTTATCTGCTGTCATGTTTCTATGTTACTATGTGTTGCTCTACTGGGACAGACCAAAGGTCCAACAAGCCCAGCATCCTACTTCCAACAGTGGCCAGTCCAGGTCACAAGTACCTGGCAAGATCCCAAAACAGTACAGTACATTTTATGCTTATTCTAGAAATAAGCAGTGGGTTGTCTCTAAGTCCGTTTTAATAATGGTCTATGGCCTTTTCCTTTAGGAAGCCGGCCAAACCTTTTTTAAACCCTGCTAAGCTAACCACTTTTACTACGTTCTCTGACAACGAATTTCAAAGTTTAATTACATGTTGAGTGAAGGAATATTTTCTCCAGTTCGTTTTAAATTTACTACTTTTTAGCTTCATTGCATGCCCCCTAGTCCTAGTATTTTTGGAAAGAGTAAACAAGCGATTCATGTCTACCTATTCCACTCCACTCTTATTTTATAGACCTCTATCATATCTCCCCTCAACCATCCTTTCTCCAAGCTGAAAAGCCCTAGCCGCTTTAGCCTTTCCTCATAGGGAAGTTGTCCCATCCCGTTTATCATTTTCATCGCCCTTCTCTGTACCTTTTCTAATTCCACTATATCTTTTTTGAGATGCACTGACCAGAATATGAACACGATATTCAAGGTGCGGTCGCACCATGGAGCGATACAAAGGCATTATAACGTCCTCATTTTTGTTTTCCATTCCTTTCCTAATTATTCCTAACGTTCTATTTGCTTTCTTAGCCGCCGCTGCACACTGAGCAGAGGGTTTCAACGTATCAACAATGACGCCTAGATCCCTTTCACGGTCTGTAAAAATTCAGTCACGGGCACTTTAAACATTAATGTCTTACATAGTCCCTCAGTCTGCAAGCCTCATAAAGGTGCTGTTTTAATGAAAAATTAGGAAAAATGGTGACTAAAAATGTATTGGGCATGAGTGGAAAGGTAGACTTTTTTTTTTTTTTTTACATCAGAAGGTGGTCTAAAATGGTAGCAACATTGCTAACTTTACTCCTGTTTTTACTTTCAGTGGTTACAAGTGAAAGTTAGGGTAAAACTTAAACCTCTAACCACTGATTAAAAAAATTAGAGTCCCTGTTCCAGCCCGGGACCCCCACATTCTAACTAGGCCACCTGTTCTGTAATCCAGCTGATGCCTTATCTTTCATTCCAGACTTTGAGTATCACCAATGGGTCAGGTTTTCAAACTGATACTTATCCATTCCTATCCTAGCTGAGATAATGTTCAGGGACCCTTGATTAAATTAGTCCCCCATTTTCTAGTTCTTGTTACTTTATCTGTCTATGTGATCCATCTTTGCTTACAACTCTACTGGCTGTCAAAATGTTTTGTTTTGTATTGTGTTGACATTGCATTCTAGCATACTATGCCATAACTTGTACTGTTGTTTGAGTATTTTTACTGCTTTAATTGTCTATTGTCTGACTATTTCTACTGTACACCACCTTAAGTGAATGCCTTCAAAAAGGCAATAAATAAATCCTAAGAAATAATGAGCATGTATTGGAAAATTTTTGAATACAGTAGAGGTAAAACGTCTCCCACTGACAGCCCTTGAGAACTGGGAGTGACGACCAAGTCATTAGTTAGTAGTGGTTGTTGGGAGGGGGGGTCTCTTTGATTGAGAAGGAGGGGGTTCCTGACTCTGTTATTCCTGTTGTTTTAGGTTTCAAAATCTCACTTTTAATTCAGAAGTAGAGTAAAAGCTCATCTTTCTGGATTATGGTATTGTGCCAGCATGGGCTCTGAACCAGGGGTTCCTAGGTATGACTGCCTACTCTGTACCCTCTGTGCAGTTCCCTTCACTCAGGAACTAGATTTTATTTTGAAGGATGATGATTATTGATATTTTTAAAAGATCATTGTGTTAAATTAAATGATCAAATCATATATTAAGAATGGATATCCTTTTCCTTGTCATCCATATCGTTTTATCAAGCATGTTCTCACATTCGTTAATGGTGAGAAAAAGTTTTGCTGCATTTAACGGGATGGACACTGCCATCTGGCTTGCCTTTGCTTTTTCTGTGCAACCTGTGCTTTATTATTTCACATTTTGACACCCCCATATTTGTGAATCTGGAAAAGAGAGATCCTACTGAACAGCAGATATGGCTCCACCCAAGCAGGAAGGGTTCTTTAGGTAGCTTTACATAGGACATACATAGCTACTAACATGGTCTAGCCATACATGTGTACTTTTTAAGTGTTAGATTACAGCTGCCCAACCTGGCCCATTGATCCCACAGTTCATCAGGCTTTCAAGGTATTCACAGTAAATGTGACTGAGAGAAGTGTGCAGATCTAGCTTATTCATTGTGGATATCCTAAAACCCAGCTGTTTGGAGTGGGGGAGAGATCAGGTCAGGTTTGGGGAGCCCTATGCTAGCTGAATGTCACGAGAAGACTATGTAGTGTTTAGGCAGTAATAAACCTAATATTAAACTTTTATTTTAATAGGTTTGCAATGTCGGGCTTTGACGGTTTTAACACAGATTTCTACCAAACGAGTTACAGCATTGATGACCAGGCACAGTCTCATGACTACAATGCAGGAACAGGTGGACCGTACAGAAAGTAATTTCACATTTTGTGCTTTTGATAAAACAAATCTTGTGATTTTGCAGTCTAAACAAAAAGGTGTAGGATGACCAGAAAGGATCTCTAATTAGAAAATGAATGGTATAAAAAACAAAACTTAAAAGGGTTGCATATGTGTTTGCATGTCAAGCGGTGCTAGATGGCAACTCTGGCTCTATCAGCTAAGGCCGATGCTGGGCTGGCTTGTACGGTCTATGTCCCGCATATAGCAATCCAGTTTAGGGTGAGCTGGAGAGGGTTTAGACGGAGACACCAATAATTTGGAATGTGAGGACAGTGCCGGGCAGACTTTTATGGCGTGTGTCCCGCAAATGACACGACAGATTCGGATAGTTTGGAGTGGGTTTTAACGGCAACTCCAGTAGTTGTTAACATGAGGACAGAGCCAGGTGAACTTCTGCGGTCTATGTCCCAAAAACACCAAAGAAAGACAATGATCAAGTATATAATGTCACATTCATTGTTGATTCAATCTTGAATTGATAACGAAGGTGACTGTTGGGCAGACTGGATGGACCATTCAGGTCTTATCTGCTGTCACTTACTACACTACATATGTTAAAATGTAAACAAATGCAAGGAAGCTTTTGCATAGACATTGTAGATTTGCATACACAGATTGTCAGTTTTCTTCATGCATGGATGTGCTGTGGGAGAGTTTGAGCATTAATAAGCCTCCAATACCAAACATTTTAATTTATAAATGTAGATTTGTTTTTTTAAATTGGGATAGGTCTGGCATCACTCTAGTGACTTTGCTGAGAATACATGTTTCTCTCTCCTACTTTGAGCATTTTGCCAACTTAAGGGCAATATTTGTGAATGTAAGTCATATTAATGCTCATTAACACAAGCCCCATTATTGTCATTGAGGCCCATTTACTAAATGCATAACTCAACTCACATTAGAGTTAGTAAATCTAACTGTAAATTCTTTGCAGAGGAAGTTTTGAAGTCATTAACTTTCATACCACTGTGAAAATATCCATAGTATATTTAGGGGTTCATGATCAAAATTGGGTGCTCTGGTGCATACTACATGGGTCTTTTACCTTCAGGGCAAAACACCAGCAGATTCATGTTCATTATTGCCTAAGGGAAGAAAATGATGCACTGAGGATTTGCTCCTGCTTTCTTCATGCCTAACCTTTATTTGAGGGGTTTTGTTTTTTTCTTGCATGCTTAACTACACTTTTCCGTTTCCTGCCCTCTTCTTGGTCTGGGATGCCTCTGTTGAGAAACCTTACATAAAGTTAATGTTACCAGTTACAGAGTGGTCAGTAATCCAAGAGCTTATTTTGTGCATGTAAAGCACTGTTTACTTTGTTGCTGTCTGAGGGCAGGGGGTAACTTTTATAAGCACATGGACACATAAGTAGCACTCCTACTTAAGCTATGTGAATTTTCAGAATGAAAATATACATGTACTTCTGCTTTAAAGATTACCGTAGGAATTTCTGTATATATATTTACACATTGCCTTTGTATTGCTCCATGAAATGTGGAGTGCATTTTTTTGTGTTTGTATTTGTATTGGATCATGTGACAGAATTTTGTTCTTTGCAGGCAGTATGGTGCTTATGAGTATCCCCAGCAAGGTGGGTTTGTCCCTCCTGAGATGATGCATCAACAGCAGCCTTATACAGGACAAATTTATCAGCCAACACAGACATACACTCCTACCGCATCCCCATCTGTGTATGGGAGCAGCTTTGAGGATGAACCACCTTTATTGGAAGGTACAATTTTTATTTTGAATAAATAAGCAAATACCATATTTCTCATTCTTTACTGTAACCTGCCAATTCAGGTAATAAACCTGTAGGGTGCCAAAACAACTTTGCATGTGTGCACTGGTTTGCTTGAATATAGAATGCTATATGATAGCATATCCATCAGTTGGTCTTCTTTTAAACAGATGTGGCCAAAAGTCTTTTTTTTAAATACAAAATTCATAAATAAGGTCATCCACCACCCCCCCCCCTTTTTTTTTACACATTTTTCTTCAGTCTGCTTTCCCTCCCCTCTTAAAATTTTGATTCCTCTGGTTCCGCTTTTTTGAGTTTCTTGTGACTTGCCAGATCCTCCATTTCCTTGCAGGGAGAACGAGAGCATATATAAACACTTTATATACACACACATGCTGCCTTGTGCCAATGCTGGTGCTCCATTATGTTAGGAAAACAAAAAGGAGAAGGAAAACCCTCACGTGCAACAAAAGCAATGGATAAAAAAGTGAGGACTGCACAAAAAGGATCTCAGGAAGTCTTTAATATCAACAGCTAAAAAACGACCCATTTTTTAGCTGTTGATATTAAAGATTTCCTGAGATCCTTTATGCGCAGTCCTCACCTTTTTTATCCATTGCTCCATTATGTTATCCACACAACTCAACCAACAGATTAAACTGACTGATTCTGCTGTTCCCAGAGAGTATTGCTTAGATGTTGGTAATGTAAGTTGTAAGCATCTGGCTGCATTGATATTTTGTTTACTTGGGAAGGTATCATAAACACAAGCTTAATTCTACGTAGACTAAGAGCCTCTTTCTTTTCTTTCTCATCTTCTGTTTTTGATCAACATCTCCCTTGTTGACATGCCTGTGCAAACCCAGGAAACAAATGCTTGTGGCTCCCAGGATAGAGTGATACTTCCTTCAAGGTGCATAACAGCACCTCCTTTTTGACCAGCAAGTGTTCATGGTAGTGGCAACTATCTTCCTTCCTTCATCCTTCCACAAATCACCTAAACTGGCCAGTTCTGAATCTCTTCTTTACAGAATCACATTCAACCTTGAAATAATCCTCTTCTGATGATTATTAGTCAACTTTTTAAGTTTTTTTTTTTTTTTTTTTTTAAACCTTATCAATTTTTCTTCTAGTTTTACTAAAAACGGGAGGAAAAGCCTCAACTGACTCCTTCTTGGCAACAAAGCCAATCGGATCTAGGAGCTCATATAGTCCTCATTGGCTAAAAAACAGGCTCTTAGCTTTTACAGATGCATTGACTACTCATATCTCTAGTCCATGGCCGATAATGGCCAAAGTTTTGACAACTTCATCAGGGCCCGTGGAACATAAGCTCACTCCACTCCGTGGCTGTTCAGCTGAGCTTTGGAGGTTTTTTAGCCAGTGATGACTATATGAACTCCTAGATTAGATCGGCTTTGTTGCCAAGAAGGAGTCAGTTGAGGCTTTTCCTCCCATTTTTTTTAGTAAAACTAACAGAAAAATTGATAAAAATTTGATAAGGTTTTATAAAAATTAAAAAGTTGACTAATACTCATCTGAAGAGGATTATTTCAAGGTTGCTTATGATTTGTTATCCTCGGAAATTATATATATAATTTTGTAGAGAACCACATTCAAGGCCAGGGAGCCCGACTTTACTTTTTTTCTTTTCTTTATTAATGAAGCTTGCATAAACTTTGTGTATTAAAACAAGGATTACTTTCCCAAATCCACTTTATACCATTATTTAAAAACCTGTCTATCTCATCAGTCGCTGAAAGTTCTAGGTGGCTCACAAACATGAAATAATAAATCATCGCATAAAACAGAGCAACATTCACTTAATTAGAATAAAATTATATATATATATATATATATATATATATATATATATATAATAAGTTTGCTGTTATATGTTCGTTAATAATATCTTTGGCTCTGGCAATAACATTAAGAAATCAGACCTCCTGGGACAAAATAACGTGCTTTTGCTTGCTTCTGAAAATCAAGTAGATCAGTTGGTAATCTAATGTCAGCTGATAATTGATTCCAAATGCCTGGGCCTGTTACAGACAGCATTCTGTTTTCAGCTCTCAATCCCTGTGTCTATATAATAAGTTTGCTGTTATATGTTCGTTAATAATATCTTTGGCTCTGGCAATAACATTAAGAAGTCAGACCTCCTGGGACAAAATAACGTGCTTTTGCTTGCTTCTGAAAATCAAGTAGATCAGTTGGTAATCTAATGTCAGCTGATAATTGATTCCAAATGCCTGGGCCTGTTACAGACAGCATTCTGTTTTCAGCTCTCAATCCCTGTGTCTGCAATCTTGACAAAGTGGATTTATAGTACCCAACAGGAACATATACTGGAAGAAACGTGCCCAACTTTGTCTTAAAAAGGCAGCATAATGACTGTCAACTGAATTTGTCTCTCACACAAGCCAGTGAAGCACTTGTAGTTTTTATTTTGTTACATTTGTACCCCGCGCTTTCCCACTCATGACAGGCTCAATGCGGTTATAGAACACACCTGGTCTGCACGTACTATGTCAGCATTTACAACAAGTTATACTTGGCGTAACTGCCCGTGACTAATTTTAGTCGTGCAGATGGACACTCAGCATATTCTGACACTCGGCATATTCTATAAACCTGAATTTGGGTGTATTTTGTTTTGGTGCCGATTTTTTAGGTGTGATATATAGAATCTAGTCCTTACTGTCCTTTACAGAATACACTTCAAGTAGGTTCCTAAAAATAGATGCCTCTTTATGAATTCTCCCCTGAGTTTCCAGCATTTGCGAGTGGAGACACAGCCGAGGTACCAGAGGTAAAACGAGAGCATAGTGAACATGTTCTTCTAACAAGGTCTAGCCCCGTCTTTGGACGTTTTCAAATCTAGGCTAAAAGCCCACCTCTTTAATGCTGCTTTTGACTCCTAACCACTACTCACTTGCCCTGTACCCTTTTATCCCCACCTCTTTAATTCCCTTACCTCTTAGTTGTTCTGTCTGTTTGCCTGTCCTATTTAGATTGTGAGCTCTTTGAGCAGGGACTGTCTTTTCATGTATGGTGTACAGCGCTGCGTATGCCTTGTAGCGCTACAGAAGTAAGAAGTAGTAGTAGTATCATGAGAAATATGTCTCACTGCTTAGTACTAGTTGCAGTGTTCTGACCAATCTGTAGTTCTCGTAGTGGCAGTAATAATTCTCTTGTCACGGGTATAGAACTTTTGCATTTGTATTATGATTGTAATGTTGCAGAACTAGGAGTAAACTTTGACCACATCTGGCAGAAGACATTAACAGTGTTGCACCCGCTAAAAGCAGCAGATGGCAGTATAATGAATGAAACAGATTTGACAGGACCAATGGTTTTCTGCTTAGCCTTTGGAGCCACCTTATTGCTGGTAAGTTTGGGGTTTTTGACATTCATGTTAAATTTCTTTCTCATTTTGGAGGCAATGCCTTACCAATGTGAGTTACAATCCAACATTAATATAAAACAGTACAATTCCTACCCACCTCCTCCCCTCAATGCACAAAAGAAGGGAAAATAATCCAATATTCATAGCTCTTAGTATTTCAGATCCAAAAAATGTCTATAATGAATACCCCTTTACTGTCCCCTGATTTAACAAACGCCTTGCCAAATAACCAAACCCAAACCTTTTTCCAGAATTGAAGGTTGATTCTCACCTTGAGAGTGATTATGGGAATCATGTTCCACAGCATAGGCTCCATGATACCAAAAGCATGCCAGCAGGGTAAATTGTAAATAGACTTTTTCCTTGTCATCAAGCAGATGAAGCCATTACGTATGGGTTATGTCCATCAACCAGCAGGGGAGATAGAGAGCACTCAAACTTTCACAGTGCCCTCTTGGCCAGCTAGCTCCACTGTCTCTTCAGTATTCTCTATCTCCCCTAGCAGGGTGGCTGCAGCTTGTTCGAGCTCCAGAAAAATCTGCCGGGAGGTGGTTCCTGGCTTGCCAGTTGTTAACCGGGGTGTTGGAGGCTATAGCAGCTTCACTTTAAAGGCACATAGGTTAGCCCTTTCCCTGCCTTACCCATACCTCTGTGGATGTGGACATATTGCCTTGCTTTCCCTGTCCTTACCCACCAACAGTGGATGCAGGCATATAGGTTCGCCCTTTCCCTGCCTTTCCCACTCATCTGAGCCTCCGGAGTCTTCAATACCTCTGCTTTCCTCACAGCTTAAAAAAAAAAAAAAAGTCACGTCGCGTTTTTAAACACAGAGACGCTGGAACAGAGGTTTTTGACCTGATTTTCAGCAGGATCGTAGTTGTACACTAGATCCTTTGAGGTAAGAGTGTTTTCCAACTCCTCCGGGGTGGGCCCGCGATCGGGGCGATTTTGGCGCGAAACCGCCATTTTGGATTTTACCACCGTTTTTCGGCGATGGCTGCGGACAATGTAAAGCGCTGTTCCACTTGTGGCAAGCGCAAATCAGCAGCAGGGCTCTGTAAATCATGCTGTATTGACGTAGGAGCCAGCCCGAGCGTGGCGAGCGATGTTTCTTCCCGCTCTGAGCTGGCAGCGGGCGCCATTTTGCTTACACCACATGGCGCGGCCTCCGTGGACACGGAGAGACCTGAGCCGGGTGGGGCACCTCGAGATGAGGTTATTTCAGGAGTGGCTAGCACCGGACAGGATTTGGGTGTCCAGGGTGAGATTTTCTCCCCGGATTTTGTGCTTTTGCTGCATAAAGCATACATGATGAAAAGAGCCCTTCCTCAAGGGTCGCCTGAGGCTCCTCTGCCCCCCCCCCGATGGATTCTGGCCTGGGACTGCCCAGTGAGGCTTTTTTCCCGGATGCTTGGCCTAAAGAGAAGCGCAGAAGGGTTAATTCCCCTTCAGATTGTGGTGCACCTTTTTCCCCCCCTTGGTCGGGGTGTGAGGATTCGGAGAACTCTGACAGACGTTCTTGGTCTGAGGAACCAGAGTCAGGTGCGGATTTACCACAGGATCTGGATGATCCCTCCGGGGTGAGGATTTTCCACCGTGATGAGCTGCCAGCGCTTATTTCAGATACCCTGCAGGCCCTCTCGATTGAAGATCCTGACAGTGGCATGGCCTCCTCGGGTAATCCCAGGATGGCTAGTACCAAGAAAGCTGCTCGGGCCTTCCCTTTGCATGACTCCATCCTAGAGCTTGTTTCGGCTCAGTGGGCTGACCCCGAGGGACCTTTGAGAGTTTCCAGGGCTATGGGGCAGTTATACCCTCTGCGTGAGGGACATATGGCTCGTTTTCAAATGCCTACAAGTGGATGCCCTAGTCACTGCGGTGACAAAGAGAACTACCCTCCCTGTTGAAGGAGGTGTTGCCCTGAAGGATGTTCAAGACCGTAGGCTGGAAACAGCATTGAAACGGTCCTTTGAAATTGCAGGTCTCACTGTTCGGGCGTCTGCATGCAGCTGTTATGCTGTTAGAGCCTGCCTAGCTTGGCTGCAACAGGCAGTGGCTCAGCCCGGAGATGGAGCGGAGCCCTTCTTGGATGTGGCTCCGCGGATGGAGGTGGCCTTGTCCTTTCTGGCTGATGCCCTTTATGACCTTGTCAGAGCTTCGGCTAAACAAATGGCAGTAGCAGTGGCGGCTCGCCGTCGTCTGTGGCTACGACACTGGGCAGCGGACATGGCCTCTAAGCAAAGGTTGGTGAAGTTGCCTTTTCAAGGACTTCTCCTATTTGGTGAGGAGTTGGAGAAAATTGTGAAAGGCCTGGGTGATCCAAAACCCCAGCGCTTGCCCGAAGATAGGCAGAGGCCTTCCTCTAAGGGCCAGGCGGTCCACTTCTCGTACAGACCTCGCTTCCGTGAAGCTAGAAGGTACTGCCCGGGGCGTTCTGCTGGGTTCACTTCACGTGCCCGTGGTCAGCAGAGGAACTCCTTTCGCTCGGACAAGCGTTCAGCAGCCGGTGGCTCAAGACCAGGAGTTCAGGGGCGACCCTCTCGATGGTGCGCCGGCCCTCTCGATGCCTGTCATCGGAGGACGGCTTTCCCTCTTTGTCGAGGAGGGGCCAAGATTTCCTC
This sequence comes from Microcaecilia unicolor, assembly GCF_901765095.1. Lineage (NCBI taxonomy): Eukaryota > Metazoa > Chordata > Amphibia > Gymnophiona > Siphonopidae > Microcaecilia > Microcaecilia unicolor. The sequence continues at coordinate 175,757,419 of NC_044038.1, read as the reverse complement.
AGATCAGTGGGTTCTGGACCTGATCAGAGATGGATACAGAATAGAATTCAACGCCCCAGTAAGAGACGTGTTTGTGGAGTCCCGATGCGGTTCTGCCGTCAAACGGGTGGCGGTGGAGGAGACTTTACAAGGTCTGATTCAGTTAGGGGCAGTGACCCCGGTGCCTCCCGCCGAGCAAGGCTGCGGCCAATACTCCATCTACTTTGTGGTGCCGCGAAAAGATGGGTACTTTCGCCCTATTCTGGACTTAAAAGAAGTGAACAAGTCCCTGAGAGTGCGGCATTTCCACATGGAATCCCTGCGCTCCGTCATTGCGGCGGTATAGCCAGGAGAGTTTCTCACGTCTCTAGACCTGAAAGAAGCTTACTTGCACAGATTTGGCCCCCGCACCAGAAGTTTCTGAGGTTTGCGGTGTTGGGAAAACATTTCCAGTTCAGGGCCTTGCCTTTTGGCCTCGCCACAGCTCCCCGAACCTTTTCGAAGGTAATGGTGGTAGTAGCTGCTTTTCTCAGGCGAGAAGGTATCAGGGTTCACCCATACCTAGACGACTGGCTCATCAGAGCAGACTCTGCAACAGAGAGCTTACAAGCTACAGCCAGAGTGGTCTCAGTACTGCAATCTCTAGGCTGGGTCGTCAATATGGCCAAAAGTCACCTGTCCCCTTCTCAATCTCTAGAGTTTTTGGGGGCCAGGTTCGACACAGTCTCGGGCTATGTGTTCCTATCCGAGCTAAGGCGGTGCAAGCTTCAGAATCAGGTCCGTCTGCTCCTGAGGATGCCCCGCCCGCAAGCTTGGGACATTGTCCAGCTGCTGGGATCGATGACAGCCACGATGGAAGTGGTACCCTGGGCGAGAGCGCACCTGAGACCTCTACAGTATTCCCTACTCCGGAGATGGTCTCCTATTTCTCAGGATTACCAATGCAGACTTACTTGGCTCCCTGCGGCCCGTCTCAGCATGGAGTGGTGGCTCTCGGACAGCATGCTGCGGCGAGGAATGCTGCTGACGCTCCCCGTTTGGTGCCTAGTGGTAACAGATGCCAGCCTGAAGGGCTGGGGCGCACACTGCAAGGGGAAGCATGCCCAGGGTCTATGGACACCCGAGGAGTCGGAGTGGTCCATCAACCGCCTAGAGTTGAAAGCGGTGTTTCAGGCGCTTCTGGCCTTTCAAGTGACCCTGGAAGGATTGGCTGTCAGAGTGATGTCGGACAACACGACAACGGTGGCCTATATAAATCGACAAGGCGGAACAAGGTGCAGAGCACTAGCCGCGCAGGCCGAACTGATTTGCCACTGGGCCGAGCTGCATCTTCAGTGTCTGTCGGCAGCTCATATTGCAGGTCAGAGCAATGTGCAGGCCGATTATCTGAGCAGGCATCAGATCGATCCAGCAGAATGGAATCTGGCAGACGAAGTATTCCTGCAGATCTGTGCCAAATGGGGCAAGCCCGTGATGGATCTAATGGCGACAAGTGCCAATACCAAAGTCCCGTGCTTCTTCAGCAGACGGAGAGATCCTCGCTCGGCGGGGTTGGATGCCTTGGCTCAACCCTGGCCTCCGGGTCTACTTTATGTGTTTCCCCCATGGCCCTTGATAGGGCGCCTGCTCTTGCGGATTCGGCTGCACCCAGAAGTGGTCCTCATCGCCCCGGATTGGCCAAGGAGACCTTGGTATGCAGACCTCCGACAGATGCTCCTGGAGGCTCCTCTGCCGTTACCTCTGGTACCGAACCTGTTGACTCAGGGACTGGTAGCCATGGAGGACGCCGGCCGCTTTGGTCTTACGGCATGGCTATTGAGAGGGCGCAATTGAGGGATAAAGGTTATTCCAATAAAGTTATTTCCACTCTCCTGCAAGCCCGCAAGCGGTCCACTTCCGTGGCTTATGCCAGGATTTGGTGCCTGTTTGAGTCTTGGTGTGCTTCCAGAGCCATTGCTCCAATGCGGGCTCCTGTCTCGCCGATTCTGGACTTTTTTCAGGAAGGTGTACAAAAAGGCTTGGCCTATAATTCCCTGCGGGTGCAGGTGGCAGCGTTGGCCTCCCTTCGTGGTAAGGTGGAAGGCGTGCCTTTGGCTGCTCACCCAGATGTGGCACGGTTTCTTAGAGGGGTGCTTCGGCTCCGACCTCCAGTGCGAGCACCCTGTCCAGCTTGGAACCTGAGGCTAATTTTGAAAACCCTGCAGGCATCTCCTTTTGAGCCGCTTCGGCGAGCATCGGAGAAAGATTTGACACTGAAGGCCGTTTTTCTGGTGGCCATTACCTCGGCGAGACGGGTGTCAGAGTTCCAGGCGCTGTCCTGTAGAGACCCATTTCTGCAATTTTCAGAGTCCGGAGTCACGGTTCGGACCGTGCCTTCCTTTATGCCTAAGGTGGTTTTAGCCTTTCACCTAAACCAGGCTATTTTCTTGCCCTCTTTTTCAGAGGAAGAGTTTCCAGAATCTTTTGGGCAGCTGCACCTTTTGGATGTGCGCAGGACTCTGCTGCAGTATCTGCGAGTTACTAACTCTTTCATGACTTCTGATCATCTGTTTGTTTTGCTATCCGGTTCTCACAGAGGGTCTCCAGCGTCTAAAACCACTATTGCCCGCTGGCTCAAAGAAACTATCTTTTCAGCTTATCTGCTGGCCGGCAGGGTTCCGCATGTAGCCTTTAAGGCACATTCTACTAGAGCGATTTCTTCCTCTTGGGCTGAAACTGGAGCACTCTCTCTTCAAGATATGCAGTGCAGCAACATGGGCTTCTAAGCTCTCCTTTGCCCGACATTACAGGCTGGATGTGGCTGCCAGGAGGGATGCGCGTTTTGGTGCACAAGTGCTAGCGCGTGGTGTGGCTTGTTCCCACCCTATCTAGGGATTGCTTTGTTACATCCCATACGTAATGGCTTCATCTGCTTGATGACAAGGAAGGGAAAATTAGGTTCTTACCTTGGTAATTTTCTTTCCTTTAGTCATAGCAGATGAAGCCTGTATGATTGTCTGTATGCTGTGAATCTGTTTTTCAGGTTCTGTTCTAATTTCCTGAAGTTCCTTCCTTGGGAGAAAGTTGGAAAACAATCTTCAGGATTCATGTTCAGTTTAAATTTAGGAGGATGTGTTCATTCCCTCCAGCATGTTTTTTTTGGAGGATGTGTTGATTCTCTCCAGGAGGCGCGTGTGTTCCCCTCCAGTTCTATAAATAGGAGGATGACTTCATTCCCTCCAGTGTGTTGGGAGGATGTGTGATTCCCTCCAGGAGGCGCGTGTGTTCCCCTCCACTTATACAATAAGGAGGATGAGTTTATTCCCTCCAGGAGGATGTGCATTCCCTCCTTTATGAGTTCATGCCCTTGTGATGGGCCATCGTTTGCTGTGAGGAAAGCTCTTGTGATTCCCATTGCGGTTTGCCATACTGCTTTGGAAGCTTCAAATACTGAAGAGGCAGTGGAGCTAGCTGGCCAAGAGGGCACTGTGAAAGTTTGAGTGCTCTCTATCTCCCCTGCTGGTTGATGGACATAACCCATACGTAATGGCTTCATCTGCTATGACTAAAGGAAAGAAAATTACCAAGGTAAGAACCTAATTTTCCCATCTGGGATTCGTAATACTTATTGCTGTGAAGATCTATGGGGTCGTTTTAGGATACATGGGCTGCAATAACCACACAGCATGCTTAAACTTCAGCCAGCTGTAATGTAGCTACAGTCGCTGCTCAGTGGCTTTTCGTTCAATGTAAACGGGGTCTTTTCAATCATTTCACAGCATCACCAGGTATAATTAGTGGATAATTATTGGAAATTGTTGAGTGTTTTTAAAAATAACTTGTTTCTTTGCTTACTTTTGCAGGCTGGTAAAATCCAGTTTGGCTATGTGTATGGGATCAGTGCAATCGGATGTTTGGGGATGTTTTGTCTTCTCAACTTAATGAGCATGACTGGTGTGTCATTTGGCTGTGTTTCTAGTGTCTTGGGCTACTGTCTCCTTCCTATGATCATACTTTCTAGCTTTGCAGCCATTTTTTCTTTACAGTAAGTATCATAATTTGCCATCACCCTGTTTTAAATATTCCAGACTTTTTTTCCTTCTATTTCTTTGTAGTTAAGTGTACTTAGTGTTTTGATGATGACTAAAATACACATCTGATTTGAGGATTAAGCAGGTAGTTCACTGTTCAAATTTACTTTTCCAAGATCTAATACAGAACTTGAAATCACATGGTTCTGAAAACTTATGGTTTTTAGCTCTTACAATTAGTGGTTCCCAAATCTGTTCTGTTAAGTTATTGTATCCATAATCATTATGTATATGAGAGATTTGTCAAATCACAAATGAAAAGAAGTGAAGTTCTCACAATATAAGTTCAAAATACACTTCACTAAAATTGTGTTCAGTTCTTAGGGCAAGAATTATTATTTTTTTTATTTTTATATCCCTCTATCAATCACGTGATCTCTAAATTTTCAATTCAAAATCCTCTAGCTACTTAGCTTGAGTGTAAAACTGGTTGTCCAGAACTTTTTAGCTTTTTGATGTAGTCTTAACCAAGCACATTGCCCATTCCAGTGGTTCCAAACCTGGTCTTGGAGGCACCCCAGCCAGTCAGGTTTTCAGGATCTCTACAATGAATATTCATGAGAGATTTGCATACACTATCATGAATATTCATTGTGGATATCCTGAAAACCTGACTGGCTGGGGTGCCTTCAGGACCAGGTTTAGGAACTACTGGCCCATTCTGTTCTCCAAAGCCTAAGCTCCAACAAGCAGTTAACTGGCATATGTGACCTAGAGCAGGTATAAATATCAATGGGTAAATTTTTATTTTATTTTTTTAGTATGTGTATATTGCTGATGTCACACTTTTCAGGCCAGCTTAGAACACACTCCCTTCAAAATTATGCTTGCTGCAGATTCACACATTCAGGAGTAATTTTAGGAATGCTAGTCCTTACAACTCATTTGTTCACAATCCTAGGACCGATAGTGATTTTTAAAGAAAACGGTGTGTTAACATAAAACACAAATGAAAATTCTTAATGTAGCTACTACGACTGTTCATATTATCTTGCAGATGTTCAACTGCCTTTTAATTTTTTTTTCCCTTACAGAGGAATGATGGGAGTTATTCTTACCGCAGTTATTATTGGGTGGTGTAGTTTTTCTGCTTCCAAGATCTTCATCTCTGCCTTGGCCATGGAAGGACAGCAGCTCCTGGTTGCTTACCCCTGTGCTCTATTATACGGAGTCTTTGCCCTTATTTCTGTGTTTTGAACTGGGTAGTGTTGACGTTGGACTTCAGTGGGCCAAACAAAGGAGAGAGACCTTTGAATAATTAAAATGGACCTGCACTGAGCATTACCACCACTATCATGCAGACTTATCTTGTGACTGTGTGAGGGAGCAGTGGATATAAACATGTATATCTGTGTTCATATTGTATAGACCTTTTAAATATCTAATTGACAGGATTGTCCATAGCTTTAATAAAGACTTACGTAGAGTAAAACAAGGAGCATTTAGTGTTTCCAACCTCCAGCAGGTTGCCTTTGTTTCTTGCTTTTCTGATGTATTTGGTCTAAGATGAAGCCAAGAATAAATGAATCCATTTACTTTGCAAATTGTCATAAGGCACAGAAGAGAGTAATTATTGGATCTTAAACCTGCGATGATGAATTTCAAAATCCCAGTAAATTGGTCTATTCTGCTTTACAGGCACCTGTCTTGTGATAGTGAACAAATCGAGCCAAAACTTCTGGATTATATCTAGATGTTGGCTCTCTATGTCAAGTGGAAAGCATAGAATTCTTGCCATATGTGCAGATACTTACAAACAGTATTTATCGAACAGTGTTATAATTACTGATTAAATGTATTTGTACAACATCATGTGATTTGAAATGTACCAGAATAATATTTTTGAACCCATTTTTATTGAGATGGCAGCTTGTATTTCTCGCAGACTTTTCTCAGTGTAGTCAATTATTCTAATTAGAATAACAGGAGGGCGTTTTCATTTGAGTTTTAATTACATTTCATTACTTTCTGAGAAGCAAACAATAAATCACGCACTGTACCATATAATCTTAAGGCTCTTTCTATTAGTCTAATGTCCCTAGTTTTAATTAATTAACTTGATAATACTAAAATGCAGACAGCAGTCTAGCAGCGAGGGGTGCTATCCAGTCTTTTGCATTGAGTGTCGCGTGTATGATTATCTCCCAGTTGGCGAGAGGTTATATGTGTATGCTTGATGCAAAGAGCCCCTTCTCTTACAGAGTGAGTCAATTCTCTTGTGGCTACAGAAGTAGACTTGGAGGAGCAGAGGAAGAGAGAGGTACATAAGAGACCTACCTCCATTCTGGCAGCCCCTGTGCTACCTTGGAAGAGGGAGGTCTCCTAAAAGGAGAACATCAACCTGTACCTGGGATGCAATATCTTCTTGCACTAAGGATGTGTCTCCAGGAACTTCCGCCCAGGGCAGAAGGGGTTAGGACAGCTGTTGTACTTAGTAATCCTACATAGATAGGCGGCTGATGGATGTGAGGATCTCTTGAGCCACTTGCCTGCCACATGTTACCCAGATAGGATTTTACATAGTGCTGAGGAGGGTCTGGCTGTCTTGGTACATGTGGGTACAAATGACACAGGAAAATGTGGCAGGGAGGTTCTGGAAACCAAATTTAGGCTCTTAGGTAGAAAGCTGAAATCCAGATCCGGCAGGGTAGCATTTTCAGAAATGCTTCCTAATCCACACTCGGGACCCAAGAGGCAGGAAGAGTTCTGAAGTCTCAATGTGTGGTTGAGATGATGGTGCAGGGATGAGGGATTTAAGATTTCTTAGGAAATGGGCAGCATTCTGCGGAATGGGGAGCCTATTCTACAAGGATGGACTCCACCTTAACCGGGATGGAAACAGGCTGCTGGGACTAACATTTAAAAAGGAGATAGAGCAGCTTTTAAACTGAAATGGAGGGAGGGGGGAGCTGACGGTGACCTAGGGCTGCGTGGTTCGGTGTGGCATATCCTTGAAGGATAAAATTGAAACAGGACATATAGGGAAGCCCAAGAGAGGTTTCAGCAATGATGAAAGGAAGCCTGGAGTGTTTAAGGAGAGAGCAGAGTAAAGGATCACATTATTCCCATCAACTTCTAAGCGGCTTGTAGAGGCAAGAATTTTTTGAAGTGTCTGTATGCAAATGCTAGAACCCTAAAAGATAAGATGGGAGAGTTTGAATATATAACACTAAATGAAGAGGTAAGAATATAAGAATAGTCATACTGGGTCAGATCAGTGGTCCAGGCGTGGCCAATTCGGGTCACAAGTACCTGGCAGAAACCTAGTAACACCATTACATGCTACTCAGTCCCAGGGCACACAGTGGCTTCTCCCATCTCAATAACAGACTATGGACTTTTCCTCCAGGACCCCTTGTCCAAACCTTTTTTAAACCCAGATACACTAACTGCCATTATCACATCCTCCGGCAATGAGTGTCAGAGCTTAATTATTCTTTGTATGAAAATTATATTTCCTCCTATTTGTTTTTAAAGTATTTCCGTGCACTTTCATTGAGTGACCCCTGGTGTTTGTATTTTTTGAATGAGTGAAAAATTAGTTCACCTCCACACCACTCAGAATTTTTTTGTAGACCTCAGTCATATCCCCCTCCGTTGTCTTTTTTCCCTAACTTCTTTAGCCGTTCCTCATATGTGAGCACTTCCATCCCCTCTATCATTTTGCTCACTCTTTGAACCTTTTCTAATTCTGCTATATCATTTTTTGAGATACGGTGACCAGAATTGAATGCAATACTTAAGGTGAGGTTGCACCATGGAGCGATACAGAGGTATAATATTTTTGGCCTTATTGTGCATCCCTCCTAATTAGTCCTAGCATCCTGTTTGCTTTTTTGGCTGCCACTGCACACTAACCATCTCAGAGACCTGGTGGAAGGAGGACAATCAGTGGGACACTGTTAACAGGGGTACAAATTGTATCACAGTTATAATGGATCAAATTGGAGGGGAGGGGTTGTGCTATATGTTAAAGAGGGAATTGAGTGGAGGAGTGGCCTAGTGGTTAGGGTGGTGGACTTTGGTCCTGGGGAACTGAGGAACCGAGTTCAATTCCCACTTCAGGCACAGGCAGCTCCTTGTGACTCTGGGCAAGTCACTTAACCCTCCATTGCCCCATGTACAAATAAGTACCTGTATACAATATGTAAGCCGCATTGAGCCTGCCATGAGTGGGAAAGCGCGGAGTACAAATGTAACAAAAAAAAATTGTTATGGCTAGAAATTCCATGTGTGAAGGGAAGGAGTATTCTGGTAGGGCTGGTTGACTGCCAGGACAGAATGAACAGATAGAGAAAGAAATGTTTACAGAAATTAGGAAAGCTGGCAAATTAGGCAACATAATGGGTGATTTCAATTACCATTTGTATAATAAAAAAAATATATATCATGAAAATGATGGAGGAAAAAAAGAAAATAAAATCTGCCTGGCAATCAATATATAAAGAAAATATTACCAGCACTTATTCATCTTTGGTCAAAAAACCCCTCCATGTTGTGAGCCATGGATATTGCAAGGAGGTGAGCTCTGGTGTCTCTCCCTGAAGTAGCAAATGGTAATTTGTGAAACAGGGAACCCCTGTTGGGATTTGGATTATAAACTCTGGACAAATGTTTGGCTTCTACTATTCAGATGTCATGTTTGAGACTGGTGTTATGTACTGTTCGTGAATATTTATGACTATAGGAATGGATTGGCGTGTTAGCATTTAACACGCCTTAACTTTATAGGCACGTTAAAAACGCTAATGCGCCTTAGTAAACATACCCCTAAGTTACTGTGTGAAGGTTTCTATTTTTTTGACCAATGATTGATAAATGCTGGCAATATTTTCTTTATATGTGGATTGAAAATTCATTTTTTACTGAGGTATTTTTTTTCTCCATCATTTTTTCATTGTAAAGTTATAGCTGAATGTCCTCTGTGATGTGCTACATTGATGAGACAGTATATTTGATATGTTGATTGATTATACCCATCTATCTCTTATATTGTGATTGAGTGGAGGTAAAATTCCTAGACGTAATAAATGACTGCTTCTTGGACCAAATGTTCCAGGAACAGAGGGGGAGCTATTTTAGATTTAGTCCTTAGTGGAATGCAGGGCATAGTAAGGGGCCCTTTTACTAAGCCGTGTAAGGGCCTATGCGTGCCCAACATGTGCCAAAATAAAGTTACCACGTGGCTCTTACAGTAATTTCATTTTTGCTGCACATATCTACTGCATGCCAAGTAGCTTTTGGCGCGCTTAGGTCATTACCACCCGGTTACTGCATGAGACCTTACTGCTAGGTCAGTGGCTTGCGGTAAGGTTTCAAACCCAAAATGAAATGCACAGCAAGTTTCATTTTGCCGCACGTCCATTTTTGGCAAACGTTTTAAAGTGATTCAGTGCACCTTAGTAAAAAGAGAGGTAATGATGTTGGGTCTGCTGGGAAATAGTGAACATAACATAATCAAATTTGAGCTAATATCTGGAGTGAAGTTGCAAAGGAAATTACTGTAGCAGCATTTAATTTTCAAATGGGTAACTGTAGTAAAAAGAGGAAAATGATTAAGAAGAAGCTAAAAGGATTGGCTGCAAAGGTTTAAAGTACCATCTTGGAAGCCCAGACCAGATGCATTCCATGTATTTATAAAGGTGGAAAGAAGAACAAATGATAGCCAGCATGGTTAAAAGGTGAAGTGAAAAAGGCTATTAGAGCCAAAAGAATATTCTTCAAAGAATGAAAAAATGACCCATGTGGGATACAAATGCAACAAACAAATAAATAAAATTAGAAGCAAATTAGTTTACTGGCAAGTTAGTTTATTGTGATTTAATATACTGCCTTTCATAGAATCAAAGTGGTTTGCAATCAATTAAAAATATAAAAACAATGGAAAGAACTACAACTCAAAAGATTAAAGGGAATTTTTAAAAAAAAAGCATTGATAATGAAGGATAAAAGAGAATATGAAGAGAAGCTTGCTGCAGAGGCAAAAACTCACAGTAACAACTTTTTCGGGTATATCAGAAGCAGAAAGTCTGTGAGGGAATCTGTGGGACCATTACATCATGAAGGAGCAACTGTGGCATTTGAGAGACTGAATGCTTTGGTCTTTACGGAAGATGTAAGAGATCTACCTGTACCAGAAATGGTTTTCAGGGGTGACGATACGGAGGAACCTGAAAGATGAACTGAGCCAAGTCAGCAAATTAAAGAGTAGTAAATCACCTGGACTGGATAGTGTGCACCCTAGGGTACTGAAAGAACTCAAACATGAAATTGCTGATATGCTGTTAGTGATCTGAAATCACCCGTAGTACCTGAAGATTGGAGGGTGGGCAATGTAACACCAATTTTTAAAAAGGGTTCCAGGGGTGATCTGAAAAATGAAAGGTCAGTAAGCCTGAAATGGGCCGGGCAAAATAGTGGAAACTATTATAAAGAATAAAATTATGGAATAGATAAACATGGTTTAATGGGTGAGCATGGATTTAGCCAAGGGAAGTCTTACCTCACCAATTTGCTTCATTTCCTTGAAGCTTGAATAAGCATGTTGAGCAGGTTGATGTGGAGGGGCATAATCGAACGTCGCCGGCCAAATAGATTGCCGGCGGCGCTACAGCTGGCGCCATCTTTTTTTCCGATAATACGGTTTAGCCCGGCCAAATGCCTTGGAGTTCGCCGGGTTTGAGATGGCCGGGTTTGTTTTTCAGCGATAATGGAAAGTTATGTCGGCCATCTCAAACCCCGGACAAATTCAAGGCATTTGGCCGTGGGAGGAGCCAGCATTTTTAGTGCACTGGCCCCCCTGACATGCCAGGACACCAACCAGCCACCCTAGGGGTCACTGTGGTGGACTTCAGAAAAGCTCCCACGTGCATAGCTCCCTTACTTTGGGAGCTGAGCCCTCCAAACCCACTACCCACAAATGTACTGCACCCACTAAAACTGCTCCAGGGACCTGCATACAGCCTCTAGGACTTATTGCTGCTGTATAACTTTGGCACACCAGTTCACACCTGAAGACTAATCTCTCTGAAAAAGTCCTTTCTTGAAATAAGCACGTTTACTCACAGTTAACTGCAGATCAGAGGTTGTGCCCCACTGGCAAAGAGTCCCCTGGTACTAAGATTAGCAGTAGGTCAGAGCTGGCACAATGGTGTACAATGCCCTCTTTCAGCACCATTCAAGGTAAGAACTACGTTCTCTAATGTGGGTAACACAGGAAAGGGAACTAAAACTGGCTTACAAAAATGGCCACTACCGCATGGACTACAACAGGAAACAAAACAGGGCACACTCTGACCCAGTTAGCAGGGGGGGAAAAGCACCATGGGAGTAGAGCCCAGTACCCTACACCCACCACAATGCATTGCTAATGTGACTCTGCAGGGCACCTAACAGAAAAGGTGTCACACTCACCTGAGAGCCACATCACAACCAGGGAAAGGCTGTCGGAGGATACAACACATTCTGCTGTCATGGAGGTGGGTACGGCATTTGAGGCTGGCATACAGGCTGGCAAAAAAGGTTTTTAGTTTTATTTTTTTAGTATGGAAGGGGGTTGGTGACCACTGGGGGAGTATGGGGAGGTCATCCCCCATTCCCTCCAGTGGTCATCTGGTCAGTTGGGGCACCTTTTTGAGGCTTGGTCGTGAAAATAAAAGGACCAAGTAAACCCGGCGAAATACTGCTTAACGCCGCTTTTTTTTTTCATTATCAGCGAAAGCCGGCCATCTGGTAGCCACGCCCATGCCCGCCCATGTCCCGCCTTCGCTAATCTACTGACACGCCCCCTTGAACTTTCACCGGCGAAGCGACAGGAAAGCGGCAATGCTGTCTAAAATGCCACTTTCGATTATACCGATTTTGCCGCTTTTAAGAAATCGCCGGCCATCTCCCGATTTGTGTTGGAAGATGGCCGGTGATCACTTTCGATTATAAGCTGGATAGTGTATCTAGATTTTCAGAATGTTTTTGGCAAAGTCCCTCATACGAGACTCCTGAGAAAATTAAAGTCATGGGATAGGAGGCAATGTTCTGTTGCGGATTAGGAATTGGTTATTGGACAGAAAACAGAGAGTAGGGTTAAATGGCCATTTTGCTCAATGAAGTTGAGTGAATAGTGGAGTGCTACAGGGATCTGTACTGGGACCAGTGCTATTTAACATATTTATAAATGATCTGGGAAATCAGAACGATAACAGTTGATTAAATTTGCAGATGACACAAAACTATTGAAGGTTGTTAAAACACACGCAGACTGTGAAAAATTGCAGGGAGACCTTAGGAAATTGGAAGACTGGGCATCCAAATGGCAGCTGAAATTTAATGTGGACAAATGCAACGTGATACACATTGGGAAGAATAATCCAAATCATCGTTACGTGATGCTAGGGTCCACCCTGGGAGTCTGCACCGCAGAAAAGATCTAGGTGGCATTGTAGACAATATGCTGAAATCTGCCCAAGGTGTGGCAGTGGGCAAAAAAGCAAACGTCCTAGGAATTATTAGGAAAGAGTTAGTAAATAAGACCAAGAATAATATAATGCCTCTGTATTGGTACATTGTGCGACCTCACCTTGACTATAGCTTTCAATACTGGACACCATATCTCAAAAAAGATATAGCAGAATCAGAAAAGGTTGAAATAAGAGTGATAAAGGGGATGGAACTCCTCTCATGAGGAAATGCTAAAGAGGTTAGGACGCTTCAGCTTGGAAAAGAGATGGCTGAGGGGAGATATGATTATCGTTTATTGGTTTTTCTATACTGACAATATTTGCATAGCAAATCAAATCGGTTTCCAATATAAAGGTTTGACTGAGGTCTATAAAATCCTGAGTGGTGCAGAACGAGTAGAAGTGCTTAAGTACATAAGTAATGCCACACTGGGAAAAGACCAAGGGTCCATCGAGCCCAGCATCCTGTCCACAACAGCGGCTAATCCAGGCCAAGGGCACCTGGCGAGCTTCCCAAACGTACAAACATTTTATGCATGTTATTCCTGAAATTGTGGGGTTTTCCCAAGTCCATTTAGTAGTGGTTTATGGATTTGTCCTTTAGGAAACCGTCTAACCCCTTTTAAAACTCTGCTAAGCTAACCGCCTTCACTACGTTCTCCGGCAACAAATTCCAGATTTTAATTATGCGTTGGGTGAAGAAAAATTTTCTCCGATTTGTTTTAAATTTACTACACTGTAGTTTCATCGTATGCCCCCTAGTCCTAGTATTTTTGGAAAGCGTGAACAGACGCTTCACATCCACCTGTTCCACTCCACTCATTATTTTATATACCTCTATCATGTCTCCCCTCAGCCGTCTCTTCTCCAAACTGAAAAGCCCTAGCCTCCTTAGTCTTTCTTCATAGGGAAGTCGTCCCATCCCCGCTATCATTTTAGTCGCCCTTTGCTGCACCTTTTCCAGTTCTACTATATCTTTCTTGAGATGCAGCAACCAGAATTGAACACAATACTCAAGGTGCGGTCGCACCATGGAGTGATACAATGGCATTATAACATCCTCACACCTGTTTTCCATACCTTTCCTAATAATACCCAACATTCTATTCGCTTTCCTAGCCGCAGCAGCACACTGAGCAGAAGGTTTTAGTGTATTATCGACGACGACGACACCCAGATCCCTTTCTTGGTCCGTAACTCCTACCGTGGAAATGAATGTTTTACTCTTTCATCAAGTACAAAGACTAGGGGACACTCAGTGAAGTTACATTGAAATACTTTTAAAACAAATAGGAGGAAATATATTTTCACTCAGGGGTTCTTTTACAAAGGTGTGCTAGCATTTTTAGCACGTGCATTAAACACTAGAGGCATCTATTCCTATGAGTGTTTCTCGCATGTAGCACACATTAATCAGTGCATGCTAAAAGTGCTAGCACACCTTTGTAAAAGATCCCCTCAGTGAATAGTTAAGCTGTGGAACTCGTTGCCAGAGGATGTAGTAAAAGCAGTTAATGTATTTTGGCTTTAAAAAGGTTTGGACAAGTTGCTGCAGGAAAAGTCCATAGTCCGCTATTGAAATAGACATGGGAAAGCCATTGCTTACCCTGGAATTGGTAATATAGAATTTCAGTATTATCTGGGTTTCTGTTACATGCTTGTGACTTAGATTGGCCGTTGTTGGAAACAGGATATTGGGCTAGATGGGCCATTGGTCTGACCCAATATGGTTATTCTTATGTTCTTATTTCAAGCAACTGGGGCCAATATAGACCAAATTTTGAGGCAATAAAAATTAATATATAATTTTTTATCACCCATGTAGGATGAACTGGCCATGACCAGAGATTTAAGTCTAGAGAAGGTCAAATTGTGATATTATTGAGATGATAATATGATGGGCCTTCTTACAAATATAGTTCAATAATTTCCACGATGTGCAGAGCTATAGCTGTTTGTTCTGATTTAGCTAGTTACTGGCCCCCACATCAAAGCCAGACACCTTGGCTTGGTTCTGTGTCTTAAGTGATACGACTTGGCCCGCTTCATGTTCTTCATCATGCATCTATTTCTCATGTGTGTCTCTTCACATTCCAGAAATAAAGCATATCTAAGACAATTAGAGCAAAATTCTATTTATAGTGCCTATAAAATTGGTGCTGAAAAAGTCCTTAGTGCAATTCCATAAAGGGTATGCTTCCTTAATAGAATCACAGTTAGCGCAAACCACGCCTAATTGTAGGTGTCTGGACTTAGGCCTGCTAAAGACGCGATTCTCGATTTATGCGTGCAAATCCTGGGAATGTCCCTGCAACACCCCCCCTAACCACGCCCCTATACAATTACATGGGATTGAAGTTAGGCACATGTTAGATGTGCCTGTAACATCATAGGTGCATATCCGATGTGCGCCTAACTTCCAATCAAACCCAATCAGTGCTGGTAATTGATTGCTACCATCCAGTTATCAGTGCCGATTGACTATTCAATTAAGTTGTGCATATAAATTGTGCACATGCCCAGTTTAATTAGCGCAACTATAGGTAACATATACAGGATTTGAGGATTAGTAACTATAAAAGGAATGCAGAATTATTTAAGTGTATGCTGAGATGTGAAAGAGAGTTTAAACCTTCACAGCAAGGGCTGTTCGCATTTAAACATTTTTGTAGGTCAGGGGTTATGAACCCAATCCTTGGGACACAACTAGCTAATCAGGTTTTCAGGATACCCACAATAAATATGCATGAGATGAATTTGTATGTGCTACCTCTTTTTGTTCTATGCAAATCTATCTCAAGCATATTCATGGAGAGTATCCTGAAAAACTGACTGGCTAGTTGTGTCCCAAGGATTGGGTTAAGAACCCCTGACCTGGATTAATTGAAATGGGCTAATAGAGATAATTATAGAATGCGTGAATATTTTTTACTAGTTTAAGAGGCAAGTTCCATGCAGTTTGGCTGAGAGCATTAAAGTGACATCACTCTGCTCCCCTTTTTACAAAGATAGTGGAGCAGTCCAAGGCTTGTGCTATTCTAAATAGGAGAGGCATGTTCATTCCTAGGGTGACATATCTTCATGGAATAAGAGGTATTGGAATTCTTGACCACAACGGTGTCAATATTCAGCTGGTGTGGCAACTGTATTCATTTACTCAATGTATGTATTATCAGTGGTGGGAGCATCACACTTTGTTTATAGCTATTTTGAAATTTTTTTGTTTGTTTGTTTTGGTGCTCCCTCTGCCCCTTCTTGATTAGATAATATCAGGCCATTCAGTTGTATTTTTGTAAAATTCTAAAAATCTACAGATAAAGAAATTATATGATATGATCAAAGATCACTTTTTGATACTTCAATTACTAAAATGTAGCAAATGTTACTGGCAAACTGGAAAAAATTCTCTTTATTAAATGAATATTTTTGGTGGCAGTCTTACTATACCATAAATATGAATTAGCATCAGCTCATCTATCAGGATCAGCAATTTAAAAATATGGTCCCCTCTTAATGACTATATACTCACTAGAGATTTCTGGAAAGTCATCGTCTTACCAGCTTTTTACTTAATTTAGTCATAATGTACTTAATTTTATGATTCTTCCTCTTATACATAATATATTGCATTTGTACTTATTTACCTTGTTTGTATGTTTTTATTGTTTTACTATGTTTTTGAAAATTCAATTCAATAAAATTTCTGGAAAAAAAATTATATGTTCACATAACTTTTGAACATCAGGCCAAATATGCTTTATAACGTTTAAAATAATGCACATGACAGCAAACCTTCAGTAAGGTAAGTTGAAAAATATATTTTTTTGTTCTGCTTTTCTCAGAACATTGTAGTTAACAATGAAAAATAACTAAAAAAAAATGTTTTGACTTCTTAAATTATAGGAGTTTTTATTGTATACAGAGTACATTGCAGAATGTTTTCCAAGAAATAATTAGCACTTTCAGAATGACTAGAAGAAGCTTGAGCATTTAAATTACATGGAGTTGGGTGTTACAGTTGTTAGTCTGTTTCTATTTCGAGTTAAGCTTCTGTGCTTTATAGCTGGCAGTGGGTCAGATAGGTAGAAATTTTACAGTTAAAAGAAAATATCTCTCTTGAAACTTCTCTTCCTACTACTCCTAATCGTTTCTGTAGTGCTACAAGATGTATGCATTGCAGTACAAGATCATCATGAGCCTCACCACTGGGATAGGATTTGGCTCACTAGTCATAATTTTGAATTGAAGCCCTAATAGCAAACACTAGAAGGTCCTCTGTAAGTCTGAAGCCATTTTCAAAAGCCCTTTATCCAAATTCATGGGATATCTGAGCATTACCAACCTGTGGGGCCCTTTTACTAAGCCGCATAAGCATCTATGCGCAACCAACGCGCGCCAAAATGGAGTTACTGCGTGGCTCATGTGGTAATTTCATTTTTGGTGCGCGGCCAAAAACATTTTCCATCGCGAGTATCGTACGCGCGCCAAGTGGCATTTGGTGCACGTAGTTCATTACCACGTGAGACTTTACCACTAAGTCAATGGCTGGCGGTAAGGTCTCAGACCCAAAATGGACGCATAGCAATTTTCATTTTGCCACACGTCCATTTTCTGCAAAAATTTTTAAAAAGGCCTTTTTTACAGGTGCGCTGAAAAATGATTCTGCATGCACCCAAAAATCCACGCCTACACTACCCAGGCCACTTTTCAGCGTACCTTAGTAAAAGGACCCCTGTATGAGGATAAGTTCTGCAGGACCATCATCGAATGTACATCAGCTGGGTAAGACATAGGAGGAGACGGAAATAATTAATGGACTCCATTTTCAAACATCTGTGCTCTGTTTTCAAGGGAGGTGTGCCTTCAAGAAAAGTCATTTGGCAAATCTCTGGAAGTATTTTATCCCAGGGCAGTTTGAAAGGAGAAAGTTCTCTCATACTTTGAGTGCTTTGCAAAGCCTATAGGTACAAGTACCTGTGACTTTTTCAACTTTCTGGGCAGACATAAAAAATGCACCACAAAAGATGTATTTTTGGTTTGAAGCCAGAGTGCAATTTAAACTTTGCACTCTAATATTTAGACCATTTTTCCAACTTTTAAATGGAAACTCTTTAGGTATTTCTCAGAACCAGATGTTGTTACGTTTTCCCACAGTAAAAAAGGAGTGACACAAGCTGCACATACTGCAACAGGACATGTTTATCCATTCCTACCCTAGCTGAGATAATATTTAACCATCACTCTGACCTCATGTACACCTTTAAATTACTTACCTTATCTTCTAACTCCTCTTACTCTCTTTCTTATCTATATATGTTCCATCTTTGCTTTACCCTTCACTGTCAATTAAAATGTTCTATTACATATTGTGTTAACATTGTTAAGTAGTATACTATCCAGCTTATTTTCGAAAGAGATCGCTGGCCATCTTCTGACACAAATCGGGAGTTGGCCGGCGATCTCCTGAAGCCGGCCAAATCGGAATAATCGAAAGCCGATTTTGGCCAGCGCCAACTGTGTTCCATCGCGGAGCCAGCCAAACTTCAAGGGGGCGTTTCGGCGGGGCATGGTTACGAGATGGCCGGCTTCGCCTGATAATGGAAAAAAGATGGCCGGCTCTGACAAGCATTTCGCCGACTTCACTTGGTACATTTATTTTCAGGACTAAGTCTCAAAAAAGTGCCCCAATTGACCAGATGACCACTGGAGGGAATCGGGGATCACCTCCCCTTACTCCCCCAGTGGTCACCAACCCCCTCCAACCCCCCCCCCAAAAAAAAAAAAAAATTTTTCCAGCCTCTAGGCCAGCCTGAAATGTCATACCCAGCTCCATCACAGCAGTATGCAAGTCCCTGGAGCAGTTTTTAGTGGGTGCAGTGCACTTCAGGCAGGTGGACCCAGGCCCATCCCCCCCTACCTGTTACACTTGTGGTAAATGGGAGCCCTCCAAACCCTCCCCAAAACCCACTGTACCCATATCTAGGTGCCCCCTTCACCCATAAGGGCTATGGTAATGGTGTAGAGTTGGGGGGAGTGGGTTTTGGGGGGGATTTGGGGGGCTCAGTAACCAAGGTAAGGGAGCTATGCACCTGGGAGCTATTTTTATTTTTTTTTTTTTTACTTTTTAGAAGTGCCCCCTAGGGTGCCCGGTTGGTGTCCTGGCATGTGAGGGAGGCCAGTGCACTACAAATGCTGGCTCCTCCCACAACCAAATGCCTTGGATTTGGCCGGGTTTGAGATCGCCAGCATTAGTTTCCATTACCGGCAAAAAACGATGCCGGCCATCTGAAACCCAGCTATTTCTGACATTTGGCCGGCCTGAACCGTATTATTGAAACAAAAGATGACTGCCATATTTTTTGATAATATGGTGCAGGACTGCTCTTTGCGGCGCCGGCCAAATAGATGACCGGCCATCTATTTGGCCGGCGCTGTTCAATTATGCCCCTCCATGCCATACTTTGTATTATTATTTGAATATTTTTACTGCTGTAATTGTCTATTGCTCATGTTTAATTTATTCTTGCTGTACACCGCTTTGAGTGAATTCCTTCACAAAGGTGGTAAAGAAATCCTAATAAATAAATAAATCTTGTAAATTGTTAAAGTCATCTTTACCTTACCAAGTTGCTCTGGTTTGGAATTTTCTGCCATCCTCAATTTGTTTTCAAGGAAGTTATATCTTACTTAGGAAAGCCTGGAAAACGTTTTTTATTTGAAAAGTATATCCTGTCTAAATAACAGGCAACAGTATTCCTTGTGAATCAGAACTAATGGATTGTCTAGAAGTGTCATGACTCTTGGAGCTTGGTAATTAGAAGCCCCAATATCATGGAGCATAACCCTGGCGCAGCAATCACCTGAAGTCTCTATTATTTTATGAAGTCTCTTTTATTGAATAAATCACAGATAATTTACTCACAGATAGATGTTCAGGATACAGAGACTTCTTAATCTGGAGGCTGTGGGAGGTGGAGATCTGAAGAGAGGTAGTTGTATTGCAGGGGGAGGGGAAGGTAGTTGAACAGGTAGAAATAGTCCAAAGCTGGGTGACTGCAATGTGCGATATCTCATTTGGAAGAAGATATTTACAGGGTAAAAAATCCAGGTTCGTTACAGGGATTTTCAGCAGGACAGAGCTGTCTGGAGCGAGATGGGGTCATCTCCATGCCCCTGGCTGGATGGTGTTAGCATACCTCATGGCTGATAGGACAAAGAGGTGATGGGGCTTTTTACAGGCTGGGGGGGGGGGGGGGTGCAGATAGAGGCCAATGGGAACAGAGCTTGCCATCGGGTGGCAAGGGGTGGTCCTAGAGATATGAAGGAAAGGTCATACCTGGCTGACTTCTTAGGACAGAGATAGTAAGGCTGAACAGGAAATGGTAGCAGGGAGACAGAGGAGCCAAGTTTGGCAGAGAGAGAGAGAGGGGAGGTCCAGGCAGCCTTACAACCAGTGGTAACAACTCTTGCACAACCAAGCAAGTGTGCCTGCACTGCCTGTGAACTACATTAACCACAGTGCCTTGCTCATATATCTTTACAATGAGAGACTGCAGCAGCGAAAGTTCTTAGAAATGAGAATAACAGTAAAGACATTACACACATTTTAGGATCACGTTATGAACTAGTGCAAGGCTGTCAGGGAACAGAACAAGAAGTGATATTATGTATTTCTGATGTTAACCCCCTTGAACTTTGAAGGTAATGGCAATGAAATGTAATGTGAAATCCTTCTGAAGGCTTACCATTTTGCCAAAGTGTTTAATTCCAGCAACTGATATTTTAATTTAACTAGACTTGCTTTTTAAGTCTTAGAATTAGTTCTCGTTGCCCTGGGTGAAACTCTCACACTTTGTCTATGTTTCGCTGCTTCACCTCCTCCCTTCCTTTTGTATCTTACGTCTCTCTTTCCTGTCCCAATATTAACCCTTACCCCTTAATACTATTATATGAATTATCGTAACCTAGGCCTCGTATTCATATATCTTTTCCCCTTTACTCATTTATTTTGATTTTATTGTAAACCGCTTAAATATTTTTTTATTGGTTGAATATCAAATAAATTTGAACCTGTGAGTCTTACAAGTAGAATTTTCAGTTTTCCTGCTGCGTGAACATCACCATGTATATGAAGATGCCTTCACTTGAGATGCACAGTAGTTTATCAGCTGACAAAGGATTAACAATAGATCATTTAGTGGATCTGTTTCAGTTGCCTTTGTTTTGCTTTCTTTTGTTCAATGATAACTTTAGAGTCAAATTATGCCCCAGATTTATTCACTTTTAAATAGTGGCAAACGTGTAGCATAAACCTGTTGACTCGTGTGCCATCAAGCCCTGGAACTGAACAATAGCTTCCATTTCATGCTGTTTAGAAATTTAGACAAGGTATTACTGGCAAATTGTTTAATTAAATCTGGTTTATATAATGCAAGGCTTAATAACTTCTGTCATACAATTGTTTAGCAGTGCACTACTTGTCAAAGGGGGTAAAGGATTTTAATCAACTGAGTAGTATTTTTGGTTTTCTTTCAGTCTTTTGTAGGTCTACTTTTCATTTGTACCTTGAAATGCACTTCACAATTATTGGCTTAATAATGTTGACTTTTGCTTATATTAGAATTTCAGCCTAGGTGATCAAAAGTTAAATGTTGATGCAATATGTGCTCTTTGCCTTTCAAGGAAAAATATCTTGAGGTGGTGTATTCTATTTCTACATGCATTCTTTTGTGTCCCCTAAGCAACTGCTGGATATAATCAAGAGACTAAGGGCCAGATGCACTAAACCTAATGAGCCAGCAATGTGGTTTTTAAACTAGTTCTATCCAGTTTAGCGAGCAAGGAGTTAATCGCAGCATGCAGAAAAGGGCTCTCTCCTATCATGGTAGTAGCTAATGAAAACGGAATGCAAAGCTATTATAATGAGCTGATTACTATACAAATGTTCTAGCAAGGCAATGCACAGCCGTTTTCCGACCAGATGCACAGAAGCAAACCCTACCTTCAGCACTGAAATCTTAACGTGAGGTCTGGAGCTATCGGTCCTGACAGTTCCACATCCACCTTTGCCACTCTGCAGGAGGAGAAGGACACTGGTTAGAGGAGACAGGATGGAACAGGGATGACAGTGAAGTGTTTGGAGCCCGGAGGGATAAAAATGCCTGCTAAAGACTGCCTTCCACGTGTGTGTAGCAAGCATTTCTGTTTGCTGCCCCTCAACCACATTAGTTTAAAAAAAAAGTTTTGCACGTCTCAGCTACAAATCCCCCTCCGGAGCTCTCCTTCGTGTTCCGCCTCCTCGTGTTCCAGCAGCCAATCACAGCGAGTTCAGCTTCTCTGGTGTCAGCTAAACTCGCTGTGATTGGCTGGCAGCAGGATCTTCTCATAGTAACTGGAGTAGTGATTTGCTGCCTCGTCTGTTTGCTGTGTGCTGCTCGGCACAGTTTTCAAGAACAAAGAAGGAAAAAAGAAGTTTTATACGGCTTTTATATACGCAGCTTCTGTGCCTGTATGAAAGACGCTCTGAGCATGCGCAGATCAGCTGCGCTTAGCGATTGGCTGATCTGCACATACTCAGCTGACTGACTGGCTTCCCCTCCAAAGAAGGAAATCACATTCAAATGAGCTTACAGCGAGCAGTTCATTTGCATGTGATTTCCTTCATGCATGCCCTGCTTTTTGAAAATCAGTTCGCAGCAACGAGGCTTGCTAAAGTAAGAGCTTTTTGCGGGGGTTTTAGTGCATCTGGCTCTGAGGAGATGAGAACCACCACAGCCTATGTGCATTCAGCTCAAACTTATGAATACCACTTAACATTTTTGTATAATCTTTTAAACTTCTGGAAAGGTGTGTAACACTACTGACCAAATAGTCAAAGAAAACAGGGGCCTGTTTACCAAAGTGCATTAAGTAATGTAGGATTTAACCCAAGCTAACCATTAGCATGGGCCTATGGTAATGGCTGCTGCACACTTAAAAATAGCCAGCATTCTAAATCATGGAGAAATGGCCTAATGGTTAGTGTAGCAAGTTGTGAACCTGGTGATCTGGGTTCAATTCCCACTGCTGCTTGATGGTCAGCAGTGGGTTGAGATCCTGGGAAACCAGGTTTAATTCCCTCTGCAGCTCCGTGTGACCCTGGGCAAGTCACTTAACCCTCCATTGCCCCAGGTACTACAATAGTAGAATGTACTACTTAGATTATGAGCCCACTAGGGGCAGACCCAATGAAACAAGCTTAAGTGGTATTTAAATACTTAAATGAATGAATATGCTCAGTGGGAACAGGAACTGGATGGGTTATGGTAAGAACGGATGTGGACTGTACATTGCACTTAATGCACGGTACATTTATCAACTTAAGTGCATCTCTGCAAATTGCAAATAAACATGCAGTAAAGAGCGTGTCTGTGTGGTAAGTGCAGGGGCCATGTTGGGCACATCCCTACAGTTACCACATAGCCTTTGCGCTTACTGCTTATTAATTTGTGCTGTTAAAACAATTTAAAAGCTTACAGCACTTTAATAAACAGATCCCTTAATGTCATTGACACAGGCTGTCAGTCCTTTTTTATGTATATTCCCCAGATTCTATATATCGCACCTTAATTTCCGCATGGAAATCGAAGCATATTCTATAACAGTGCATGTAACTTAATTGGTTAACTAGCTAATCAGCACTGTCAATTAGATATTAAGCAATTATCAGCACTAATTGTATTAATCAAGATTTACTTGCACAACTGGCTAAGTGTATTCTGTAACGTGTGCACTTAAATTCGAAGTTGAATTGTTGAAAAGTGGGCGGGTATGTGGGCGTTTCTAAAATCTATACACTTTGTTGTACGATACACTCATTCTGCGTCTAATTTAGGCATCGGGATTTACACCAAGTAAAACATGGCATAAATTTGGGCATGTGGAGGCACTTGGCGTATTCTATATAATGCGCAGAAATTTAAGTCTTTTGTATAAAATATTGGCATGCTTTAGAGAATACGCCTAGGTGTATATTTTTTCCATGCAGAAATTTCAGGCGCTATATGTAGAATCTAGCCCATTACGTTTATGATCAGCAAACTGCAAGCAATCTACCACCATTGTGCTTCCATTAAAAACAAAATGTCAGGTAACAATTTTTAAGTCCTAGTGTTGTTTCATTTTAGTTTTACTTCTTCATCTGCCCCTATGCACAAAGTTCTTACTCTGTTTAATGAGGAACATTATCTGCTGATGGAGCACAATGTCCTGTGTTTATACAAGTAAATTAAAATGATTACCTACTCAAATGAGAACTAATTAAATACAAAACTGTTTCCCTAATATGTTTAAAAGCTTAGATCTTTTCTTTAGCACATTAGGTTCTAAAAATCGGATATTGCATTTTTGTGTGCTGGACTAATTAGGCTTACCTTGCAGATATATAAATTTGGTTCGTTCATTTTTGAAAACCAGCATAGAGACTAACTCAGCTGATAGCTTGCAGAGTGATTAATTATTCAGCTGTTTTAAAATTGCTTTTCTGACAACTTTTTATTAAGATGTATTGAAAGTTTTTTTTTAACAACATCAATTATATTATGATATCTAGTTGGTTTATTCCATACCTAATTTTGTCATGTTAATGTATTGATTTTGACCTGTACCCGGCAACTAAAACTACAGTGTTATTAAAAAGATAAGGTTTCACCCTCAAAATTTAAGGACACAAAACTGCTACATGAGACCTACTCAACCACGTCATGCAATTCCAATTGGGATCTGATTGGTTAATTCGTCTGTCTGTGAAGTACAAGGTGCATACTGTCCTAATGCTGGTGCCATCTGCATTTTGAAGTCATTAATGAATTAGGAAAAGCAATATAAAGCAGATGGATGGGAAGGTGCTGCCATTTAGTAGAGGTTTGGGGAAATTGCTGGGCTGCATGGGTTTGATTTGTTAAAGTGTCTTCCAATGGAAGAATAATCCAGTCTTAGTGAATCAACTCTTCAAAACTGACCAAATAGCATTTCTGGTCTCAATTATGTTGTTTGCTCTAATGTATCCCATCTATTATTGTCTTGGTTTTTGCACTGAGTACTTGGCTCTTTTTCATGACTAATATGGACCTCTATCCATTTGGCATCTTGTCATATGTTATCTGAGGTATATTTTCCATTCTTTGACATCTTGGGATTATTTATTTATTTATTTATTTATTAGGATTTATCGCCTTTTTGAAGGAATTCACTCAAGGCGGTGTACAGTAAGAATAGACCAAACATGAGCAATAGGCAATTACAGCAGTTCAAAAACAATACAAAGTATGGCGTGGAGGGGCATTTTCGAAAGAAGTGTCCAAGTTGTCATTTGGATGTCGTTGCAAAACGGCGAAATCTAGGGACGGGGAAACCCGTATTTTTGAAACAAGATGGACATCCATCTTTCATTTTGAAAATACCATCAGGGATGTCTAAATCTTTAAATTTCGCCATCCCTAGATTTGGACATGGTCGTTCCTGATTTTTGGCGATTTTTAAAACCAAAGATGTCCATGTCAGAAATGACCAAATGCAAGCCATTTGGTTGTGGGAGGAGTCAGCATTTGTAGTGCACTGGTCCCCCTGACATGCCAGGACACCAACCGGGCAACCTATGGGACATTGCAGTGGACTTCATAAATTGCTCCCAGGTACATAGCTCCTTTACCTTGTGTGCTGAGCCCCCTAACCCCCCCCCCCAAACCCACTACCCCCAACCCACTACCCCCAACTGTACACCACTACCATAGCCCTTACGGGTGAAGGAGGGCACCTATATATGGGTACAGTGGGTTTGTGGTGAGTTTTGGAGAGCTCGCTGTTTCCTCCACAAATGTAACAGGTAATGGGGGTATGGGCCTGGGTCCGCCTGTCTGAAGTGCACTGCAGTACCCATTAAAACTACTCCAGGGACCTGCATGCACTGTCATGGACCTGAGTATGACATCTGAGGCTGGCACGACATATTTTGAAAGATGTTTTTTGAAGGTAGGAGGGGGTTAGTGACCACTGGGGGAGTGGTCATCTGGTCATTTCAAGCACCTTTTTGTGCCTTAGTCGTAATAAAAACAGGTCCGGGTGAAAACGTCCAAGTGTTCGTCAGGGACATCCGATTGTGGGTCAAGGACGTCCAAGTATTAGACACATCCAAGTCCCGCCTTCGCTATACTTCTGACACGCCCCCTTGAACTTTGGCCGTCCTTGCGACGGACTGCAGTTGGGGACGTCCTAAATCTGGTTTCGATTATACTGATTTGGACATCCCTGGGAGAAGGACGTCCATCTTCCAATTTATGTCAAAAGATGGACGTCCTTCTCTTTCAAAAATGAGACCAATAGTATACTACTTACAACGCCAACACAATACGTAATAGAACATTATAATTGATAGTGAAGTGTAAAGCAAAGATGTAACATATAGATAGGTAAGAAGTAGGAAGAGTTAGAAAGTAAGGTGATTGATTTAAAGAAAGTTGCTCATGAGGTCAGAGAAATGGTTAAATATTATCTCAGCTAGGGTAGGAATGGATAAACATGTCCTGCTGCAGTATGTGCAGCCCGAGTCACTCCTTGTGTGTGTGAGTGAGACTAACAATTTATTTTGTTTATTTATTTTATTTTAGTGCATTTCTATCCCACGTTTTCCCACAAGTGCAGGCACAATGTGGCTTACAGTAATTCTTCCTCTGCGAGCCTCGAATGCACAGGTGGGTGAGTCTCTTTCAATTGAAAAGAAGCTCTGAAATGAGGGGGCGGTCTCAGGAGTAACCTGAGGAAATGTGAAGAGACTGGTGAATGCCTGGAACAGCCTCCTAGGGGGGTGCTGAAGACTTATCTGAATTCAAGAATTAGTGATCTTTAAGGAAGAAGAAAGGAGAGTAGTTGGCATGGGTGGGCCATATGATCTTTCTGCATTCATTTTTGTCTGTTTTGCAATATTGTTGCCATGTATTAATTTTATTTGGTTTCATTATGTATGTCTTATTGTGATTTGCTTAGGATGTAGGTGGAATTTAGTTTAAATTCGTATCTCAAGAAAAGTTACTTTCAGGTACTGTAGGTCTCTCTCCAGTGTGCTTATAATCTATGGGATAGACCCACTAACATACATTAATGTTTTTTTATGAAAGTCCTATCGTTATCAGTAGGGTATATTTTCTAATTACATGCATATTTTGTATTAATGGGCAATTCTGAGCATTATTAAATCTAACCCTAAATTTGTACTTGAGGCAATGACTCAAGGTCACAAGGTGCATTAGTAGGATTTGAAACCTCACTTCCATGGTTAGTCTGCAGCTCTAACCACTAGATCACCACTTGTTAGTAATGTTTTGGGTCTACAATATTTTCCTCTGTGCTGTTAACCAAGGAATTCACAATTACTCTTAGTCTCAAGTTCTGCACATTTCCTCACATCTTCACTGTTTTCAAGACTGAATTCCACAGATGTGACTTTGCTAGGCCTCTCCTTTTGGCTTTTATTCTCTCGCCAGCGGTTTGCAAAGTGGCTCCAAGCAGTGCTTAGAAGGCTGAGGTAGTTACATAGTTAATCAACTAGACTCCTGGATGCTATTTTTTTAAATAATTAATTGACAGTGTATCATTGTTAAAAATAAAGTGTCTGACAGTTTGCCTACTGCTTGCAGTGTCAATTTATAAAACTTGTGTTAAACTGTGTCATTTTGTTTCCTTTGTTCTAGTATTAACCAATCAGATCTCAACTGGATTGTATTGGGTCCTATCCAATGGTCAGGTAGGTTTCGCTTGAACAGTTTTTTTCTTTTTAGATTCTGAGAGAGAAATATTAGTCCCAATATTCAGCCAGTAGCAATCAGCGTTGTGCAGACTGTTGCTGGTGTTAACCCCGGAATTGGCTCTGGCATTGAATTTCTGAGTCTATGGGGGCAGCGAAAACATAGCCAGTTAAATATAATGTTTAGCACTTAACCGACTATGGTGAACCGCATAACAATAGGACTGACTTTTTTGCGGTCCTATTTATGCGGTTACCTTGGCCTGTTAAGTGCTGAAAATCGTCCCTTAACTGGCCAAATGCTAACTCTGCCCCGTAACTCCCCCCAAAGGAATTGATTTCAACATGGGCACTAACCGCACATTTTCAACTGTATTAAGTAGTTAAGTGTCACCGAATATTCATTTATTTATTTATCGGGATTTATAAACCACCTTTACGAAGAGATTCACCCAAGGTGGTGTTCATCACTTTTGTGAACAGCATAGCAATAGTAAAATGACGAAATGTAAACACAAATACAATAAGGACACTTTTTACAAAGACACACTAGTGTTTTAGTGCATGCTAAAAATAAGTATGTGCTAAACGCTAGAGAAGCCCATATATTCCTATGGGTGTCTTTAGCATTTAGTGTGCACTAATTATTAGCGTACGCTAAAAATGCTAACGCGCCTTTGTAAAAGACCCCCTAAATGAGGTAAACTTGAAACCAGCAAATTGAAACCTAATTGAGTATGCTGGTTTAGCCCCAGACAGGGGACTTAAACCATCAGGATCCTCTCCTGGCCATTTACATCATTTTAAGCATCACGCTCCTTGTCTTTTTTTTCTGCTGGGCATAGGACAAAATCAGTACATCGGGCAGAGAAAATTAGGTGTGGAACAACTGACCAGCTACCATGACAAATCTGATTTTCTGTAAAAAAAAAAACCCTTTCAATACATCATAATAATTTTCCTCCTCTTGGAATTTTCTTCTTGTGGAACGTCAAGTATCAGAAAAGCAGTTTTATTGTGTGCTCTAATATTTTATGGAATAGACTTCACTGCTCATTTTTCACAGAATACAGCCGGTATTTTATTTATTTATTAGGATTTATTTACTGCCTTTTTGAAGGAATTCAGTCAAGGCGGTGTACAGCAAGAATAAGTCAAACATAAGTGATGGACAATTACAGCAGTAAAAATATTCAAATAACAATACAAAGTATGGCATAGTATACTACTTACAATGTCAACACAACATGCAATAAAACATTTTAATAGACAGCACAGGGTGTAAGCAAAGATGGAACAATATAGATTGATAAAACAGAGTAAGAGAAGTAAGAAAATAAGGGGTCCTTTTACTAAGATGCAGTAAACCTGCAGTCACTTAGAAGGTCTATCTCCAGCACAGCTCAAGTCCGCCTGCACCTGCCACTTCTGCTGTACACTAGCACCCTCCTCCCACCGACTAGATCCCAACCGCCTCTGGAGAAGTCTCTCGTTCTCAAATTATCTTCAGGGATTCCTAGGTTACTAGGGCCACACTCCCAGTAGTCGCACAGTTCCTTGAAAGCACCCACAGACCCAACACAGAAACCACCGGGATTGTTAGTCCAGACAAGCAGAGGCAATATACTAAAAATGTTTATTGTCATGAAAAATTAGAACAATGAACAGAAAAGGTGCAATCAGCAAAACAATCACAGGTAACTGAAATATGGATCAATTATAAAACTATCTAAACATGTGTTTACTATCTAAATAGTACCTGGGGAGTTCAGGACATATAACTGCTCACAGGTTTTCAAATATAACTGTTCACAGGGCCTCAGCAAAGAGATCTTTCTCTCTCTTCTCCATGGCTGACTGGGGAAAAAAGCCAGTAAATCCTAGATGAATTGAGCTCCTGGGTCAATCAGAGCCCAGAACAACATTTTTTTTCAAACGTATACTGCATCTTATTTCCTATCTGTGTTAGACTAAAGAAAAAACAGTCATTTCTTTGTAACAGCTTTAAACATAAACATGCACCACCTGCTGGCCAAACTAGAGAAATACACTTCAGGCATAAAACAAACCGTCACAGGAGTGAATAAACATATCCTCCTGTAGTATGTGCAGCCGGTGTCACTCATGTGTATGTGTGACTAGCAGTTAGTTACTTCTTCTATTAAAGGATTCTGAAAAAGTACTGGATGAATTCTGAAGAAGGGCAGCTAGTGTGGCGAAAGTGTTGTGCAGGGCTCAACAAAGTTGGAGAAAAGCATTTCCGGTTGTTTATTCTTGTCCCTGGCACAGAAGTTTCTTATCTTTCAAGTGTTGTGCTTCCCCTACAATGCCTTATTTAAATTGTGGCATTCTTCATTCCCCCTCCCCCCCCCCCCCCCCCCCCCCCCACTCACCTCACATACATTTTTATGACAACACATTGGAAGGTCTGCTTTGCAGTTCCTAAATGACACAACATTTTCATTCATTATCAAACTATCAACTTGAAGGACAAGAATTTCCACTAGAGTCCATGCGTACTGCGTCGTTTTAAAGCATGTGGTACATGTGCTGTCAGTATGGCTTTTACCATTGGTGATCGATTCATGTTCTGTGCCTGAATTACTAAGGAATACTGTTTGATGATTACTGCATAAGAATATGAGCCCCAAGGAGGGAGACCGTCCCTTAAAATAATTTTGAGCATTTATGGCAGCAATATAGAAAACTAAACTGAGAAGCTTATTATGGGGAAATAGAATTTAGTGCTAGATTCTATATATGGCACCTGAAAATTCAGCATGGAAAAAAATCATTTGCCTAGGCATATTCTGTAAAGTTCATCTAAATTTTGTAGAATAGGCTTAAATTTCTGCATGGTATATAGAATAACGCCAAATGTCTCTCCACGCAACCAAATGTAGTCACAGCCATTTATGCCAGGGGCATAGCTAAGGGGGCCTAGGCCCCCGCAAATTTCATCTGGGCCCCTGGTTTAGCTAGTGGGGGTCCCTAACCCCCGCCAGCCGAAGCCTTCTTTAGTGCCGGTCTCTGGCGCAGCTGCATTCCTGCCCCGCTCTTCTTTCTTTTGCTCCTCCTGTCCTGTGCACGCTGACGCTCCTTTATGTGAAGAAAGAAGAGCAGGGCAGGAACGCAGCTGCGCCGGAGAACGGCGCTGAAGAAGGCTTCGGCTGGCAGGGGTTGGGGACTCCTGCCAGTAAAGGTATTTGTTTGCGAGGTGAGGGGGGTGCGAGGAGGCACGAGGAGGTGGCAGGGGGAGGTGAGGCGAAGCGAAGTGGTGGGGGGTGGCGGGCGGCACTCAAAATGTGCCCCCAACCTCGGGCTCTGGCCCCTTCCCACCTTAAGGTCTGGCTATGCCCCTGATTTACACCATATTTTACTTGGTGTAAATCCTGATGCCTAAGGGGTCCTTTTACTAAGGTGCATTGAAAAATGGCTTGCGGTAGTGTAGGCATGGGTTTTGGGCGCAAGCCGATCCATTTTTCAGCTTGCTTGTAAAAAAAGTCCTTTTTAAAAATTTTTGTTGAAAATGGACGTGTGGCAAAATCAAAATTGCAGCGTGTCCATTTTGGGTCTGTGACCTTACTGCCAGCCATTGACCTAGTGGTAAAGTCTCACGCGGTAACCAGGTGGTAATGACCTATGCACATCAGATGCCACTTGGCGCACGTACGATATGCGCGTCTGAAAATAAAAATTATTTTTCAACTGTGTGTATCGGACAAGCGCAAAAGATGAAATTACCGCAAGAGCCATGCAGTAGCCGGGCGGTAACTCTATTTTGGTACACATTAGGCATGCGTAGACGCTTACATGGCTCAGTAAAAGGGCCCCTAAATTAGTTGCAGAGTGGGTGTATTCTATAGCTAAATGTATGGATTTTAGAAATGCCCATACCCCACTCATGGCCACAACCCCTTTTCAACTAAGTGACTTAGAATTTAGGCGCACACGTTACAGAGTACACTTAGCTGTGCACATAAATTTTAATGCTAATTAGTGCTGATAATTGCTTGTTAACCAATTAAGTTACCGCATTGTTATAGAATACGCTTTGATATCCCCACAGAAATGAAGATGCCATATATAGAATCCCAGAGTTAATGTCTTATCATGTATAGTTTTATCTGCTTGAGTTCCTCTTTAAATGAATTACTGTGGTTATTGTTTTCTGTTTCTCCAGTGCATAATGCCTGCAGTTTATTTGATTTATTGCCACTTGAAGGGCTGAAGCTCAGCTATCGTTATCAAAGCTACCCACAGGAAAGATTCCTTTCTGTACCTTACCTCAGTTACATCAATAGGAATTCAATTACAGAATGGTTAAACTCACAGCTTCAACCAGTTCTGACTTCTGTTCCCTGCAGAAGATTGGGAATTCATTTCAATCATGTCTTTTCAAATTAGCACAGGACCTGTTGTAAGCCTGGGTACGCCATGTAACCCTGGTGATGAGCCAGAAAGCTCTGCCACCTCCTGCTGTGAGCTCAATGCTCTTAGGTTTGGGAAGTTTGCTAAGCTCCTTCTGCAGCAGCAAGGTTAACCTAGTTTTGAATTTTTGTATGTTAAAAAAAATAAATATATTGCTGATAAAACTTCAAAAAAATGTTGGTCAACTACAATCTAGATTACAATAAATATAATATTTTGCAGTGAAATAAATTACTTTTTATAGAGACTCATATATAGGATGGAAACGACTGTACAGTTCTCAAAACTTCCCCATTTCCTTCCTGTCAAAACCATAAAACCTGCTTTATCTGCCTCATTGTATCCCCTGTGGCTCCCTAGACTAGGGTGGGCAACCTGCTAATCGCTGTTGAATTTTGTGCTGCCTATAAGACCATGGGAAGTATTTACAGAAAACGGCCCATATAAATCTGAACCATAATTTTGCTGATTTTTCAGAATAGTGACAGAGCTCTCATTAAGGACTCCTTTTACAAAGTGGTAGTAAGCAGTGGCTTACCGAGGGCGAGGCGGGGCGGTGGGGGCAGTCCGCCCCAGGTGCACGCTGCTGAAGGGGTGCAGAAAGCAGCCGCGCGGCTATTGGCTCCGCTGGTTCCATGCTCCCTCTGTCCCGGAACAGGTTACTTCCTGTTCTGGGGCAGAGGCGGAACCGACAGCCGGGCGGCTGCTCCCAGCAGGTAAGATTGCGCTGGGGGGGGGGGGGGGGCGACACCACTGCACCCGGTGGAGGGGGGGTGCGCAGCTGACCAAGGATCACCACTGGTGGTAAGCCCAACACAAGCTTACTGCTCGCTAAAAGGGAAGTACCACCAGGTTACCACAACAGCCCAGTGGTAGTGCCCACCCCCAGTGCACGTCATATCCATGCTATCCGGCAGTAATTGGGCAGTGCTGCATGCTGCCCAGTTACTGCTGGGTTAGCATGGGAGCCCTTACTGCCACCATTAAGGTGGTAGTAAGTGCTCCCCCAAAAAATAGCCGTGTGGCAATTTCCTGAAAAAAAAGAAAGACTTGCCTTTTACCCACTGCGGTAAAAGGGGGCCTCGGCGTGCATCAAAAACACATGCCAATGCTAGTACAGGCCCCCTTTTGCTGCAGCTTCGTAAAAGGGGCCCTAAACTTTTAAAGTATACAGTAATGGACCATTCTGGTAATAATTTATGTTCATTCAGTTATCACATTGAGTTTTGTTGACATTTGTTAATTTTCTGAGTGCGGCCTGCTAGGGATGGTAGTGAAATTCACGCGGCCCTCTGTGTGTTAAGGTTTTCCACCCCTGGATTTTAGTTATACTTCTTCCATCATTTATGCCTCTGAGGGATTCCAGGAGTCTCTATCATATATCCTTCTCCCTTCTCTTCTGTAGGTCTCTTGGTACAAACTCTGCACTATTTTGGTTGCCCTTCCCTGGCCTCTTTCTGTTCTATCTATATCCTTTTGGAAATTTGACTTCTAGTGACCTTTATGGAGATGTCTTTTATTTTCTGTTGATTTTTCTGGCCCTGTTTATCGCATTTTTGCTGTGGTTGTGCATTTGGTTCATATGGGGTTGTTACAAATTTAAAGTGTATGCAAATTGATCATGTGTGCATACGTATACCTAGAGAGTAATGTGTGTGTAATTGATATATGCAAGCACAGAAGCCGGCTCTGTGGGTGCTTGAGCAAAATAGCCCCCTAGAAAAAAATGCAGTGCCTTATTCTGGGCAGCCTGATCGGGCCCTTTTGTCGGGGTGGGGGGGGGGGGGGGGCTAATTTGCCAAGGGCTATATTGTGGGCAGGCTGTTTTGACAGTGGCTGTTATGTCAGGGGTATTATGTCTGGAACTTTTTTGTTTGGAGCTTTTTTGTTGGGGCCATTTTGACTGGGTACCCCCCCGACTGGTTGGGGGTGTGCCAAGCAGTGGCGTAGGAAGGGGGGGCAGTAGGGCGGTCCGCCCCGGGTGTACGCCGCTGGGGAGGTGTCGGCTCGCTGGTTCCCTGCTCTTTCTGCCCCGGAACAGGTTACTTCCTGTTCCGGGGCAGAGAAAGCAGGGAAGCAGCAGAGCCGACGCAGCTCCCAGTGACGTGCTCTGGGGGCGGATCGGCCCTCCTGCCTGCCCTCCGCTGCAAGGTAAGGGTGCATTTCGGGGGGGAGAGTGCGTTTCGGGGGGGGGGGGTGCGCTCTGGAGGGGGGGTGCGCCATGCCCTGCACCCGGGGGGAGTGCGCAGCGGCGACCCGCCCTGGGTGTCAGGCACCCTCGCTACGGCACTGGTGCCAAGGACTGGGTTGAAAACCTGTGTGCTAAAGTGTAACAGTTACATGCTAATATTTGCATGGTGTGATAGCAATGAAATGTTGACACACAAATGCCAACTTATGCTGTATTCTATTAGGGACCCTTTTACTAAGCTGTGGTAAAAAGGACCCTGGGTTGGCGGTGGGGGCCGTGTTTGCTACACACTGAGGCTGTTTTTACTGCAACGGGTAAAAAGGCCATGGGGTAAGATTGCTCTTACCACGTGGCCATGATTGGGGCAGCGCTTTGAGATGGCGGTAAGGGTATTCCGCACTAACCCAGCGGTAACTGAGTAGCCCGCGGCGCTGCCCGATTACCTCCTGGTAACCCCCTGCAGAAATATTTTTTGAATATTTCAGCTTTCGCCAGAAATGTTGCAGGCTAGGAGTGGAACTTCCACTGGAGCTCACGTTGGGCTGGAAGTAGCTCCAGATTGGCGCCTGGTAAGCCCGTGGTGGGCTTACCACTGCTTAGTGAAAGTGCCGCTAAGTGAATCTGGGCATCCAGGTGCCATTATAAAATTTGCACTCAGTACCATGCGTTTTAGTACCCAAATTTGGGCAATCATTATGTAATTGCCTCTTAGTGTTCTAGCTATAGAGTTCACTTGCCCGGCACTGGTCTTATTTCTCAACCACTGGAACTGCTGTCAAAGCCTACTTCTGCCCATCCAAATTTGTTTGGCCATAATCATCATCTGAAACAATACTGGAGGAACTGTTAAGAAAGCCAGCTGCTTTTGCAAAAGAACTGTGCTGTGTTCAACAAAGTTGTAGAAAAACATTTCAGGTTGCCCCCTTAGTGTTCTAACTCTAGAGTTCACTTGATGGAAAATGTTTCTTGATCAACACACATTGCAATTTGCTGCCTGCATCATGAATCATGGTGCACTGGATCAGACTCTTTAAAAGCCTGTCCTGTTTTGCTACTAACCAATCCTGATATACCAGGCTACTATGGTATGGCAGTAATTTTATATAGATGAAACTAATTAATCAGAAGTCCGACACTCCGACTACAGTACTTGTCTCTATTACTTGCATAGTCATTCATTTGGAAGAACATTTCCATGCAAAATTAATCCTGCTTTACACCAAAGTCTGATATTTGAATTACTCTCAAGTGGATAAAGCATGTCAGCCTGGTTACTAAGGTCAAGCTTCTTTTCTGAGTTGAGATTTGGAATACAAAATCTAAAGGTTATTAGCTTGAAATCAAAATCATTTATGTACATCTCAAGCAGAGTTGATTGAAAGTGGAACTTTACAGAGTTTCCAAACAGAACAGTGAGGAGATGTTGTCCACGACAAAAATGGCAAAGAACTGTATGTCCTTGAAATGTTTATTAGTACCAACAACAAAGAGGAACTTTCCACTCCAGTACAAATGTTCATGACATGAAGAATTGGAGAGTAAAAGGACACAACACAGCCGTGTTTCAGCAATGATGCCTGGGTGAGAAGTCACTCAGTCCAAAGTTATTGTCATGTAGTTATATTGTAGGGAGTCTCTACTTGTAGCAGTAGTGTAGCCAGATATAGTATTCTGAGTGGGCCTGAGACCAAACTGGGTGGGCATAAAATCCCCTCCCTCCACGTGAGCTTTCTGCCCTGCATAAAATCCCCCCCCCCAAACTCACTTTCTGCCCCTGCTCCACACCACCGACCCCAAAGAATAAAATAAATACCTGCGCTGGCGGGGGATCCCCAAGCCACACCAGCTGAGGATGTCCTTCGGCGACCAAAACAAGTGATTTTCCTACCTGCTACAGCCAGCGGCACTTTCCATCCATTGCTGCCATGCTGGCCTCTCTCCTCCTGCAAATGCTCGGTTTTCAGGCATGTGCAAAAAAACAAGCATACACACGATGTGGGGAGGGAGGGGGTTTGGTACTGCGATAACGGGTGGAAAGCACCGCCAGCCGTAGCAGGTAGGAAAATCACTTGTTCTGGCTGCCAAACAACATCTTCAATTGGCGGGGTTTAGGGATCCCCACCAGCCATAAGGGCGTCAGATTTTTCGATAGGCCTGAGCGGGGACTGGCTGGGCCCAGGCCCACCCGGGCCCTCCCTTGACTACGCCACTGACTTGTAGTTAAAACTGCTACACAAATAAATTTGCATATTTCGCATCTCATTACTGTGTAGCCCACAGTGACTTGAGTATCGCTGTGGTATTTTTAGTCAAGCGATGTTAGGGCCATTTAAGTCATGTTAAGCACCATTTAACTCTTCTTAAAGCCCTAACACTGCTTGATGAATTCCCCCCTAGCATGCAGGAGGAGAGGCCTTAATCAGTCTGTATTATTTTTTTATCTGTCTCTTTCCCATATTTGTATTCTTTTAAAATACTGGACCCAGTATTCAAAAAGAGCTGAGCTCTAAATAAATGTTTGAAAGTTAGATCCTAAATTTGTGCACCCTTTTCAGTCAGACATAGGAGAATATATTTTCACCTGAAATATCATCCTAATTAGAGTGGAGGAGGAGCCTAATGGTTAAGTGCAGTGGCCTGAGAACCAGGGGAACTGGGATTCATTCCCAGGCAAGCTCTTTGTGACTGGGTAAGTCGCTTAGGGGTCCTCTTACTAAGGTGCGCTGAAAAATGGCCTGCGGTAGTGCAGGCACGGGTTTTGGGAGTGCACGGAATTATTTTTCAGTGCACCTACAAAAAAATGCCTTTTTTTGTCAAAAACGGACATGAGGCAAAACTGATTTCATTGCCGATTATTTAGACACCAAATATATATAGTGCCTAAAATCAGTGCTAAGCTCCCCTTTTCCCTGCCCTAAATCTGCCCCTTTTACCACCCACTTGTTATTCTCCTAAATTTAGTTGTTTAGTAAAATGTTGAGCATAAAGTAAATTTTCAAGGAAGCCAATTTATGAGCCTAACTCTCAACATTACAAGCATAAATCCTTTCAGTGTTAGGCCCACTGTGATTAGCCCCTGGTGCATAAAAAGTATTCCTTCATGCTTTCCATCTGAGGCTTTACAATCAGGTGTAGCTGGAGTTCAGGAATGCAGAGAGAGAGAGAGAAAAGGAGAACGCCCACATATAATCCTTCAACCCTATAATCTCTCTTTTGCTTCATTCTTTCATTCCCATAGGAATCAACATACTTTACATCCTATATCTGGCCACAATTACTGTAATTATATTGTTTTTCATTAAGCAGAATTGAGAGAGCAGCTTAAGAGGAACTAGTTAGATGTAATGAATCAAAGCATGTTTCTAATCTATCAATGTGTTTCTCATTTTTATCTAAGATTGGCCTACAAAAATGACATATCTTGTTCACTGAGGCATTTTGGCAGCTGAAGTAGCAACATTCAGCGTTCATCTTATCCATTGCTGGACAGGATTTAACTATAAAGAAACCATTTTTTTAAAAAGTTGCTTAAACTGTTTTTCAGGCAGAAGTACTGAGCTGTTTAAAGGCCATTCAGATGCTTAAGATTTCCCACTTGGAAATCTGCAACTCAAAATAGACTGTTTAATGTATGTTAATAATTGAATTGCTATGAAAATAATTTGGTTCTAAAAAAATAATAATAATAATTTGGTTCTAACTGTAAAAACTGTTTAATCTGAAAAGATTCCTTCTGTAAAAATAAAAAAAATAGCTTGAAATAGTTTTGTTTTTTGTAAAGAAGCAACACGTCTCATTGTGTTGAATATTTTACTGTATTAATAGTTCTTCAAAATTAGCTTTCATGAGGGTCAAAATACACACTTCTTCCTTTTCACAGAGAGATGTGTGATGGTACAGATGCTTGCTAGATATCAGGCTGCTTTAG
The DNA here is from genome assembly GCF_901765095.1 of Microcaecilia unicolor. NCBI lineage: Eukaryota > Metazoa > Chordata > Amphibia > Gymnophiona > Siphonopidae > Microcaecilia > Microcaecilia unicolor. The sequence goes on along the minus strand of NC_044038.1, from coordinate 175,719,591 downwards.
GACACTAACCTGTGTTATTTACCCCTTACTACATGCTAAAGAGCTCTAATATTGGGTACAGTGCATCAACTGTTGCATTAAATAGGGTACCCCATGTTACATTGTAATGACACATAAAGCATACAATTGTATGCAAAGGAGCTCATTAATTTGTAAATACAATAATGTGGCTTGCAGTGTGTATCAGGTGCACACCATGAACAGCGTGATAGCTGGTAAAGGGGCATGCGCCAGAACCATATTGATGGTCAGATTGTACCCCTTCCCCCCAGTGTAGCCTAGTGGTTAGTGCAGCAGACGTTGATCCTGGGGAACTGGGTTCAATTCCCACTGCAGCTCCTTGTGACTCTGGGCAAGTCACTTAACCCTCCATTGCCTCAGGTACAAATAAGTACCTGTATATACTATGTAAACCACTTTGATTGTAACCACAGAAAGGCAGTGTATCAAGTCCCATTCCCTTCCCCCTTGGCCTCCCTCTAATCAAGGCTCCCAAAAGTGCTGGTCCAACCTGTTATATCAAGGAAAGCAGTGGTGGTGGAGTCTAGAGTTTCAATATGGAGGTTAAAGTCTCCCATGATCACTAACCTAGCAAAGCTCTGGATTGCATTGCATAGGCCGATATACTGCTATATCTAACCTTCCATTGTACTGAGAAATTGGGACTAGAGCATTAGAAAACTCATATAAGCAATCATGAAAATACATTCTGGATGATTATGTGCAATATGGAATTTAATACTTTTTTATTTAAAAAAAATAAGCAATAGTTCAGTGCACATACACAGATAAAACTGCAATCACCATAAATGAAATGTTTCCTACTGGGAATTAATACCCTTGAACTTTTCTTAGGGCTAAAATTGTAAAACTGTCATCTTAAAATTGTTCTAAAACTGATTATTTTTCTAGTAACTAAAATACAATGTTGTCATTCAATTACACACTCCATCAAAGAGGCCCTAAATAAGTTACAATAATAAATGCTATATAACGCAGATAAACACAAAAAAAAGATGGTAGGAAGAGAGATAGATGAATTTTCCCGTTCATTATGGAGATTCTTTTAGAAGCCTTACTAGCAATTTCCATGGAAATATTCTGACATTTATTTGTGGAAACAACATCCTTGGGTAAAAGGTGATTTTAGGAAGGGATCACTTAACACATGGATGCCCATGTTTGAGATATGGTTTAGACATGACCTGGGCCTGGCCCCAAACCTACATGTATATTCTCCATTTCATAAAGAGAAACCACATGTATGATCTAATTTTTCCACATTGGGGGGCCCTTTTGCTAAGCTGCGTAGATGCCTCCGCGCACCCAATGCTTGTCAATTTTGAGTTACTGCCCGGCTACCGCGTGGCCTAGTAATTTTATTTTTGACGAGCGTCCACTAGGCGCACTGGAAAATATTTTTATTTTCTGGCATGCGGGCAGTAATCGGGCGGTAATCACTCTATACGTGTAGACCATTACCGCACAGTTACCGCGTGAGACCTTACCGCTAGGTCAATGGCTGGCGATAAGGTCTCAGACCCAAAATAGACACACGGCAATTTTCATTTTCCCGCACGTCCATTTTTGGCAAAAATTTTAAAAAGGCATTTTTTACAGGTGAACTGAAAAATTATTCTGGGCACACCCAAAACATGCATCTACGCTACCGTAGGCCATTTTTCAGCGTGCCTTTGTAAACGGGCCCTAAAAAATATAGCTGCTCCCTGAAACAGAATTCCTGTACCACTGTTCCCACTGGAATTGGAAGCAGAACTTTGCTGACAGCTGTGGAGCCAGAGACTTTGCACCAAAATCGGGGACAATCCTAGAAAATCTTTAAGTTTATTTATTTATTTATAGCATTTATATCCCACAATTTTCCCACCCACGGGCAGGCTCAATGTGGCTTACAACAGTATACAAAAACATACAACAATTCAGCAAACAAACAATTTCAAAGGAGTGAAAGAGAGAAAGGGTAATAGCAAAGGAGGGAAAAGGAGAAAGAGTGGTGGTGATCAAAATGCCGCTATGACAGTTACAGTTCAGAAGTAAGAGATGCCAGGTGGGTTTGGAGCGTAAGCGTTTCCAAATAAAAAGTTCTTGAGACGCTTTTTGAAGGTCGGGTGATCAGGGGTAAGTTTGACCAATTTAGGTAGACCATTCCACAAGTGAGCGCTAATATAGGAGAAGGTGGATGCGTAGGTGGTCTTATACTTGAGGCCACAAAGTATTGGGTAATGGAGATTTAAGTACGAACGAGCTGATCTGTGAGAGTTCCTACGTGGCAGGTTGATTAGGGTGACCAGAAGTCCATAATTTTCTAGGATTGTCCCCGATTTTGGAGCAGCCTCTCTGGCTCCACAGCTGTCAGGAAAGTTCGGCTTCCAGTTCCACTGGGAACAGTGGTGCAGGAATTCTCTGCTTGACCCCCTGCCTTGCAATGTGGTTGGATAGCTTATGTATTTCTCAATTTTAATTATTTAAATTCATTGATAGCCTGCCCGTCCATAATATTTCCCGGCAGGTAACAATCAGCTAGCATGCACTATTAGACATATGCCATCAAAAAAATAAAAAGTGTAAAACTATCTAATATAATAAAACTCACCCTCAACGTTCTGAGGACAACGTTCTGAAGTCACTCAGACTCCCAGAACGGTTCGTAAGTTCATGGTGGTGAAGCCACTGACCATGACTCGCTGCCCCGCCCTCGCGTCAAATGTAATGATGTCGAGGGCAGAAAACCAAAAGAAAAATGAAAGAAGGGACCGCATCCAGGCAGGGGGAGGAGTAGGGAAACACGCGGACCGTGTTTCCCTACTCCTCCCCCTGCCTAGGAAACGCTGGGCAACAACCTCGCAAACCACCCGAAGCCCCGCACACAGAATGATGGAGGTCCAAAACCACCCCCACTGCACCGCCCCCCCCTCGCGCACCGCCCACCAAAACAACCAAAGAAGCCCAGCCCACAAAATGATGGAGGAGCAACACCCACCCCCCGAGCCGCCCCCCCCAAAGCCACCCACCATCGCGTTGCTTTGCTGGCGGGGGACACGAAACCCCGCCAGCACAAGTCCTGTCTTCAGACTCCGGCGTGAACTTCAGCATTTACTAGCCTATGTAGGCAGGGCTTCTGTGCGTCTGACGTCATGCACGTGCAGGACGTCAGACGCACAGAACCCCACCCAGCAAAGGCTAGCAATGCCGAAGATCAAGCGGAGTCAGCAGACAACAAAGGACTTCTGCTGGTGGAATTTTGGGACCCCCGCCAGCAAAACTACGTAACGCAACGGTGGGTGGGATGGCGGCGGGGGAGGGGGCATCGCAGTGGGTGGGATGGCGGCGGGGGGGGGGGAACATCACACGGAGGAGGCAGTGACGGCAATAAACGAAAAAACCCCTGCAATCTGGCAGCGCTACCTTCCCTCATCTTCAAAGCACCGCTTCCAAAAACCCCTGCCCCCCCACACACTCTGGCAGCGGATCCTGAACCCCCCAACCAAACACACACACTTACTCACTCTCATTTGGCCACACTTCCTAAACTCCCCCCCACCACACACATACACACACACACACTCACTCTCTCAACTGGCAGCGCTTCCTGAAACCCCTGCCCCCCCCACACTCACTCATCTGGCACCGGTTCCTGAACCCCCCCCCCCCACACACTCTGTCTCATATGGCAGCGCTTCCAGAAACCCAGTACACACACACACACATACACACACACACTCACTCACTCTCATCTGGCAGCGCTTCCTGAAACCCCTGCCACAACCACACACAGTCACTCACTAATCTGGCAGCCGTTCCTGACCGCCCCCCCCCCCCCACACACACACACACACTTACTCACTCACTCTCATTTGGCCACACTTCCTGAACCACCCCACCATCAAAGAGGTGGGAAAATGTGGGATACAAATGCAATAAATAAATAAATAAATCAATCACCACCACACACACACACTCTCTCATCTGGCAGCACTTCCTGAACCCACACACACACTCACTCTCTCATCTGGCAGCGCTTCCTGAAAACCCTGCCCCCCCCCACACACACACTCACTCACTCATCTGGCAAACCCCTCTCCTCCCCACCACACACACACTCACTCTCACATCTGGCAGCGCTTCCTGAAACCCCTGCCCCCCCCACACACACACATTCACTCATCTGGCACCGATTCCTGAACCCCCCCCCCCCACACACACACACTCTGTCTCATATGGCAGCGCTTCCAGAATACCCGTACACACACACACACACACACACATACACACACACACTCACTCTCATGTGGCAGCGCTTCCTGAAACCCCTGCCACAACCACACACAGTCACTCACTAATCTGGCAGCCGTTCCTGAACCCCCCCCCCCCACACACACACTTACTCACTCTCATTTGGCCACACTTCCAGAACCACCCCACCACCACCAACACACACACACACACACACTCAATCTCTCTCATCTGGCAGCGCTTCCTTACCCCCCCCCCCCCCACATACAAACTCACTCTCATCTGCAAATGCTTGATAAACCGCCCCCCCACACACACACACTCACTCATCTGGCAGTGCTTCCAGGCCCCCCCCCCCCCCACACCCCTCTTCTTCCAAGCTGAACCACCCAACACAACCAACACACCCCTCCAACATACACACTCTCTCACTCAAAATCTCATCTGCCATCACTTCCTGAACCCCCTCCACCCCCCCACAAACTCACTCTGTCTCATCTGGCAGCGCTTCCTGAAACCCCTGCCACCACCCACACACAGTCACTGACTAATCTGGCAGCCATTCCTGAACCCCCCCCCCCCCCCCCCCCACACACACACACTTACTCACTCACTCTCATTTGGCCCCGCTTCCTGAACCCCCCCCCCCCCCCCCCCACACACACACACACACACAAACACTCACTCTCTCACTCTCTCATCTGCCAGTGCTTCCTGAACCCACGCCACAAACACAAACACTCACTCTCATCTGGCAATGCTTGAAAAACCGCCCCCCCCCCACACACACACTCACTCACTCATCTGGCAGCGCTTCCTGAACCACCCACACCCCTCTTCTTCCAAGCTGAACCCCCCAACACACCTCCCACTCCCCAACCCCATACACACACACGCACTCTATCTCTCATCTGGCAGCGCTTCCTGAACCTCCCCTCCCCCCCCCCCCCCCACACACACACACACTCACTCTCTCTCAATCATCTGGCAGCGCTTCCTGAAACACCATACACACACACTCACTCACTCTCTCTCTCATCTGGCAGCGCTTCCTGAACCCCCTGCCCCCCCCCCACACTCACTCACAATGTCATCTGGCATTGCTTCCTGAACCCCCCCCCCCCCACACACACACACTCACTCTCTCACTCTCATCTGGCAACGCTTCCTGAACACACCACACCCCTCTTCTTCCAAGCTGAACCCCCTCCAACACATCCCCCCACACACACACTCTCTCTCTCCCCCGCCTCCAGCACACCAATTGCTTAGGTGCAGTGGCGGCAATCTCAGACACCAGAGAGAGAGGGGGGCCTGACACCATAGAGAGAGAGGGAGGGAGGGAGGTATCTCTGTCACACACACACTCTCTCTCTCTCACACACTCTCTCTCTCACAGACAATGTCTTTCTGTCTCTCACTCTCACACACTCTATGTCTCACAGTGTATCACATTCACTCTCTATGTGTCACACAGTCACTTACACACTCGCTTGGTCTCATACACTCAGTGTCACAGAGAATCAATGTCTCACACACACTCTCTCGCACACACTGTATCTGTGAGAAACACACACTCTCTCTCTCTCTCTCTCTATCACACTGTGTCTCACATACGCAATTGCACACAGTCTCATTCTCACACACACACTCTCTCACAGACATACTCACACCCAGACTCACTCTCTCTCTCACACACACACACACTCGCACTTTCACTCTCTCTCTCACACACAGTCACTCTCACATACACTCTTCAAAACATACACACTATGAAGAAAACCTTGCTAGCGCCCGTTTCATTTGTGTCAGAAACGGGCCTTTTTTACTAGTAATATGATAAAATGCTAATATCGTTGCTGATGCCTAATCAGTCCATCTCAGGATCTAACGTTATTATATCTGTGGAACATGGCAATGATGGCAACAAACTGAAACTTCCCTCCCAATGCCCTTAACAGCAGCAGGAGAGAGATTTACACGGAATGGAAGTTGTAGGTATGCAGATCTACTACTACTAATAATTTCTTTAGTGCTACTGTCCCTCGAGGGCTCATAATCTAATTTTTTGTACCTGGGGCAATGGAGGGTTAAATGACATACCCAAGGTCAAGGTCACAAGGAGCTGCAGTGGGAATTGAATCCAAGTTGCCAGGATCAAAGCATGCTGCAGTAACCATTAGGCTACTCCTCCTCTCTCATGTGTGTTTGTTAGGGAATAATCTTCTTTTGCATTTGAAAGCTGAACCTTCATTAAAGAACTTTAAGATTGCCCTAAAAAACCCATCTTTTTTCATTTAAGTGTGTTTCTGTATTTGAGGTTTGGGGAACTTGAGGAGTAATCCAGTAATAGTAGGTTCTATTTTAATGGTATTCTTGGTGTGATTGTGTCTTTCCTACATATTTTGTGATGTTCTTTTCCTTTTTCCTGTGTTTTTAATTAATTTGTTAATCACTTTGATTTATTTGTTAAAAAGGGCAATTCATCAAGCTTGAATAAACATAAACATCCTGAAAACTGGACCCGTTGGTGGCCCTTGAGGGCTAGGAGTGAATATCACTGGGCTGGATAGTGGACTTTTTATGCAGGCTCATCTACTCTGAATTTCTCTGTTACCTCAAGTTGAACTAGACACTGCTTTTAGGTTTAAGTTTTCAGTTCATATCTTTTTTACACTCCTTAGAAAACCATGCATAGCTGTTTTATAAGAATATTCTAGATATGATGTATCTCTCTCTGTATGTTTTAAAAAATAAAACAGTTACAAAAAAAGGTAAGTGCAGCATTTAGGGGTCCTTTTACTAAGGTTCGGTGAAAAATGACCTGCGGTAGTGTAGGCGCGTATTTTGGGCGCATGCGCAAAATTATTTTTCAGCACACATGGAAAAATATGCCTTTTTTATTTTTGCTGAAAATGGTCGTGTGTCAAAATGAAAATTGCTGCACGTCCATTTTTGGTCTAAGATTTTACCGCCAGCCATTGACCTAGCACTAAAGTCTCACACGGTAATCAGGCAGTCTTACGCACGCCAAATGCCACTTGGCATGCATCCGATGCATGCGGCAGAAAATAAAAATGATTTTTCAGCCCCACATATCGGACACGTGTCAAAACTGAAATTACTGCAAGAGCCACGCGGAAGCCGTGCGGTAACTCCATTTTGGCAGACGTTGGGCGCACGTAGATGCTTACGCGGCTTAGTAAAAGGGCCCCTTAAAGAGTTGTACAAAACTCCAACAAGATATCTGCAGCCCTGTATTGTAAATCTGAAAGTGTTGCTATCGTGATGCACAAAGGATGGAGATCGCTCCGTGTCCCTATAATCCAACTAGACACAAAAGATTTTCTGGGCTATAAAATCTGTAGTCTTGTGCTGTTGAGCTGGAAGGGGGCAATCAGTTTGCATTGTGGAAATGTAGCGACCTTTCAGGCTTTGGTTCATATTGTAGTGGAGAGCTTTAGACAAAACCAATTTCCCTTTCTGAGCCACTAGGTGCTGCTTTTGAGCTGGCGTTCAGAGTTGAAAATGAAAGCGATTCTTGCCTTGAACAAAATAAGAAAAAAAAACCCAGTCTTGTTATATAAAGATGCAGGCTGCAGCTGCAGGCTTTCTATTAATCATAATTAAACACCCAGAGCTATAGAGTCTTCGCAATGTGTTAGAAACAATAAGAAGACTCAGAATCAAGGCAGTTGGGTTGTATGAGCAAATTATCTAATGGTGGTTGTAGGGAAAAATTGGAATGAGATAAAATTTTCACTTAATCACATTTGGAGTCACTTGTATCCAGTTTGCCTCTTCTGGACTTATCAGAAGTCAATCCAAGGTTCACAAATGTCCCTAACCGCAATGTTTAGATATACAGCTAATTATTTTACTTTTGTGCTATACTTTTAGGTTCTTGCAAAATATTTTATTTCTATGTACAGTGCTATTTGCGCAGATATGGTTCCAAAAAAAATTGTGCGAATCGTGAAAACCACAAAGGCCGATGCAACATTCCTATGGGAAATACAGGGTTGGGTTCCTGCAAATCTCTGTTTTCATTAAAAAGCGAAAAATGAAGCGTTGCTCCGTTGAGAAATAACAGGGTTAGGTTCCAGCTTGCATTTTGTCAGGCAATTAAAAACAAAAAAATGCATACTGGGCCAAATACTGTATACAGAATACAAATTATCTGTAGTAACATTAAAGCAGTTACAGTACTAAAAGAACCATACACAGAAAATAGTGTAGGAAAATAAAACAGCATTATACATCAACAAATGTGGGAGAGGAAGAGGTTTTCACCTTCTGCACATAGTAACATAACATAGTAACATAGTAGATGGAGGCAGATCAAGACCAGTACGGTCTATCCAGTCTACCCCATAAGATAAACTCATTGCATGTGGTATGATGTGATACATCATATGTATACCTGATCTTGATTTCTCCTTGCCATTTTTAGGGCACAGACTGTAGAAGTCAGCCCAGCACCAGTTTTCCTACCTAATCTCCCCTAAGCGTCTTTGGATCCGATCCTCCTAAACAGGATTCCTTTGCATTTTTGCATTCCGTTACCATTTTCATCTCCACCACCTTATGCGGGAGGGCATTCCAGGTATCTACCACCGTCTCAGTGAAAAAATACTTCATGGCATTATTCCTGTGTCTTCCCCCTTTCAATTTCAATCCATACTCTCTAGGTCTACCACTTTCCCATCTCTGGAAAAGGTTTTGTTTGCAAATAAATACCTTTCAATATTTGAACTCTGTATCATATCACCCCTGTTTCTCCTTTCCTCCAGTATATACATTTTAGGTCAGCTAGTCTCTCCATGTACGTCTTGCTGCCTAAACCCCCTACCATTTTCATCACTTTTCTCTGAACCATTTCAAGTCTTTTTACATCCTTTGCAAGATAAGGCTTTAAGTGGGGCTAGTTGTTAGTGCAGTGGACTTTGATCCTGGGGAACTGGGTTCAATTCCCACTGCAGTTCCTTGTGACTCTGGGCAAGTCACTTAATCCTCCATTGCCCCAGGTACAAAATAAGTACCTGAATATATGTAAACCGCTTTGAATGTAGTTGCAAAATACCACAGAAAGGTGGTATATCAAGTTCCATTTCCCTTTTCCTTTCCTTTCTTCTGCTGGTTAAACCCCTCTCTATGCAGCCTAGCATTCTTCTGGTCGCAGCCACCGCCTTGTCACACTGTTAACATTACCTTGAGATCTCAGACACCATCACCCCAAAGTCCCTCTCCTGAGCCAAGCTTACCAATCTCTCCCCTCCTATCCTGGACATCATTTTTGGATTTCTGCGCCCCAAGTGCATCACTCTGTAGTTCTTGGCATTAAATTTTAACTTCTTACCTCTTTTTTTTTTTAAATAATTTTTGGTATGCTGTTGAATTACTAACTATGAGATGACTATCTCATAGTTAGTAATTCAACAGCATACAAAAAAATTATAAAAAAAGAGAAGTAAAAAGAGAAAACGGTTTCTATAAGAAGTATATGGTAGCATAAATTGAAACCAGAGAAGTTAGTTACCCCAGAGTAAGCACAGTATTACATTTTAACTGCCAGACCCTTAGCCATTCTTCTTATGTTTGGAGATCCCGTCTCATGGTTTCTACTCCCTCCATGGTATCCACTCTGTTGGCTATCATCATGTCATCTGCAAACATTTCCTTCTAACCCTTCAGCAATATCTTGCACAAAAATATTAAACAGATTTGGCCCCAGTACAGACCCCGAGGCACTCCACTACTCACCTTCATTTCCTCCGAGCAGATTCCGTTTACCACCACCATCTGCCACCTGATGGTCAACTGGTTTCCAATCCAGTTCACCACTTTGGGTTCTAAGTTCAGCCCTCTCAGCTTATTCATGAATCCTCTGTGAGGGACTGTATCAAAGCTTTGCTGAAATCCAAGTAGATTATATCTATCACACATCCTTCATCCAGTTCCTTGGTCACCCAGTCAAAGAAGTCAATAAGATTTATTTGGCAGGATTTTCCTTTGGTAAAGCCATGTTTCCTTGGATCTTTGTAACCCATTGGCTTCTAGAAAGTCCATTATTCTTCCTTCAGCAGAGATTCCATTATTTTTCCTACCACCGACATGAGGCTTACCGGCCTTAGTTTCCCACTTCTTCCCTGTTTCCACAATAAAGATCAAATCCCTGGTGGTTCAATGTGACCCTAGTAGCCCCCCTCCAAATGGCCATGGTGGCCCCCCCAAGCCCCCTGACCCCAACCATACCTGTAAACTGGAGGAAGGATAGTACTTCCTTTCTCCTGTGGCACCACATTCAAAATAGGGGGGTCCACTCAACCTCCAGCCCCCTGTGTTCGGGGGGAAGGGGGTCTACTAGGGTCACACTGGACCACCAAGGACTTTATCTTTTTTTGTGTGGGGGGAGGTCTGGAGGTCCACTGGTCCTCCAGCCGTTTGTTG